>NC_143037.1:71505000-71832500 GCF_057628025.1 Oncorhynchus mykiss | reverse complement strand
GTGACAATAGGACAGTGACAATAGGACAGTGACAATAGGACAGTGACAATAGGACAGTGACAATAGGACAGTGACAATAGGACAGTGAGACAGTGAGACAGTAGGACAGTGAGACAGTAGGACAGTGAGACAGTAGGACAGTGAGACAGTAGGACAGTGAGACAGTAGGACAGTGAGACAGTAGGACAGTAGGACAGTGAGACAGTAGGACAGTAGGACAGTGACAATAGGACAGTGAGACAGTAGGACAGTAGGACAGTGAGACAGTAGGACAGTGAGACAGTAGGACAGAGACAGTGAGACAGTGAGACAGTAGGACAGTGAGACAGTAGGACAGTGAGACAGTAGGACAGTGAGACAGTAGGACAGTGACAATAGGACAGTGAGACAGTAGGACAGTGAGACAGTAGGACAGTGAGACAGTAGGACAGAGACAGTGAGACAGTGAGACAGTAGGACAGTGAGACAGTAGGACAGTAGGACAGTGTGACAGTGAGACTAGGACAGTAGGACAGTGAGACAGTGATAGTAAGATAGTGACAAAAGGACAGTGAGACAGTAGGACAGAGACAGTATGACAGTGAGACAGTAGGACAGTGAGACAGTGATAAAAGGGACAGTGAGACAGTAGGACAGAGACAGTAGGACAGTGAGACAGTAGGACAGTGAGACAGTAGGACAGTGACAATAGGACAGTGAGACAGTAGGACAGTGAGACAGTAGGACAGTGAGACAGTAGGACAGAGACAGTGAGACAGTGAGACAGTAGGACAGTGAGACAGTAGGACAGTAGGACAGTGTGACAGTGAGACTAGGACAGTAGGACAGTGAGACAGTGATAGTAAGATAGTGACAAAAGGACAGTGAGACAGTAGGACAGAGACAGTAGGACAGTGAGACAGTAGGACAGTGAGACAGTGATAGTAAGATAGTGACAAAAGGGACAGTGAGACAGTAGGACAGTTGAATAAACTAATATATATATATATATAAATAATACAACAGGTATTACAACTGTAACACAACAGTGAAACGCTTACTTACGGTCCACACCCGTTGTATTCGGCACATGTAACAAATTGAAATGTAATACGTATGAGTGTTGGTGTGTTTAAGTCCTTTGATGTGTAAACCTGCGTACCTGTAAGCAGTCCAACGAGGTGCTGACAACGCGTGGGGACTTTGATTGACAGGCGAGCTCAAAAGGCAGCACGTATTGGTCAGCTTCAATGTAGTTTGCTCGGGGCGGGACCACTGAGCCATCTCTGGAGAAAGGAGCCACAGCACGAGGTTATGATGACATGCAGGCCTCAGGACATCCCAAGTTTAATAACCACTAATGACAGCGGTGACTGCTTAAAAGGGAGAGCATGACAGCTGTTTCCTGTAGCCTTCTAGTCGTTGTGCTAACGCTAGATAGCAAAGGCTCCAGAAACTCACTTAAACTTCCTGCTAACCGCACGCAGAGAGAAAAAAAACTGCTAAAAAATATATTGCAGTATCCCTTTAATAAGTGCATCAAACCAAACACCTGTCCATGAGCTGCAGATACTTCCGGAGAGAAAGGGGTTTGAACTTACTTTTGCTTCTCAAGCTCGATTTTGATTTCATCTGTGAAGTGAAAAAAAAAAAGAAAAAAAAGGAACAAGATTAGTGAGGTCTGAACTTTGACCTTTAGACCTGATGAACGTGTTTCTGTGTTTTAGGCATAACTGATCATTAATTTCACTAGCATAAAAATACCAGTATCAACATACCATGAATACAGTTAGCATTAGCAAATTAAAATGTGCAAATTTCACAACCTCAAAACCCATAAACCTCTTGCTAATGACCAGAGACAATCTTATCGCCTTAACATTGGTGACAGCTTTGGGCAGAGCAAAGATCCTGTGTTCGAAGCAGATCTGTCAGAACAGGCCGAAATGCACCACTGTAAGTCACCATTTTCCTTATCTAGCCTAGTAGGTCTGAGCATTAGCAATAGTGCATACATACAAGGCCAGACCTTGATGTGACCAAATTGGGCTGCTGTATCCCAGAACTTCACATGCTGAGATGCTTGGCAACTGCTGACACACAAGACCCAAAGTTGTTCTCAAGGCAGGCACACGAGGTAGAACAGAGTACACTCTGTGGAAATAGCCTACAGCCGTTGTCGACTCAACTGCAGCTTGGCCCTGTGCTCCTCTCAACTGTGTGTGACTGTCTGTGTGATATCAGGGGGGGAAATGAAGAGCACAGAAGACAGAATTCCCATTGTCCGCTGCAACAATGAACATTAAAGTTGTGTTGTATAGTAAATATGAAAGAAAAAAAACTGCAGACTCTCCCAAGGCTCACCTGGGATCCATAAATAAGCCATCAGCTGTAGAAGCAGCATTATAGCCTAATTACTGCACCACTGTACATCTCCAGTTGCTCATCTCATCTCCCCTTAACAACAACAACAAATAGAACTTGTGCTATAGTCTACATTTCATAATCTAGGACTGGGGTTCACAAACTTTTCCCCCACTCGGGGGCCCTCCCTTCCAGCATTGGGGGAACATCCTGGGGAACATCCTGCCCCCCTCTCTCCAGTGCATTCTACTATTACAACTTTCAGGAGAATGTTTAAATCCGAACTGAGTTCCTGTTTTGGGGTGGGAACCACTGATCTAGGAAACAGCACAGTAAAAAAAATAATAACTATGGTGCCAGTGTCTAGGACATGTCATTTCTCAATGGCATGCGTGTGGGTACACTCAAACTAGGTGGAACCACAGTCAATTGGCCACTCACAGTTTGTGAAAAAGACTGGCTAATTTTAGTCAGAGGACGAGGATCCATTGAGGCATGCTCATTAAGTGATTCCATATGAAACCATGACAACAACAAAAAAACATTATTTGGGGGGTTTTGTATGGAATCACACCATTATAAACATGTTATCAGATTAAAGAAACCCAAATCAAATCAAACTTTATTTGCCAAATGCGCCGAAAACAACAAGTGTAGACCTTACCGTGAAATGCTGACTGACAAGCCCTTAACCAACAGTGTAGACTTTACCGTGAAATGCTTTCTTACAGGCCATTAACCAACAGTGTAGACTTTACTGTGAAATGCTGACTTACAAGCCCCTAACCAACAGTGTAGACCTTACCGTGAAATGCTGACTTACAAGCCCCTAACCAACAGTGTAGACTTTACCGTGAAATGCTTTCTTACAGGCCATTAACCAACAGTGTAGACCTTACCGTGAAATGCTGACTTACAAGCCCCTAACCAACAGTGTAGACTTTACCGTGAAATGCTTTCTTACAAGCCCTCAACCAACAGTGTAGACTTTACCATGAAATGCTGACTTACAAGCCCCTAACCAACAGTGTAGACTTTACCGTGAAATGCTGACTTACAAGCCCTTAACCAACAGTGTAGACTTTACCGTGAAATGCTGACTTACAAGCCCTCAACCAACAGTGTAGACCTTACTGTGAAATGCTGACTTACAAGCCATTAACCAACAGTGTAGACCTTACTGTGAAATGCTGACTTACAAGCCATTAACCAACAGTGTAGACTTTACTGTGAAATGCTTTCTTACAAGCCCTTAACCAACAGTGTAGACTTTACTGTGAAATGCTTTCTTACAAGCCCTTAACCAACAGTGTAGACTTTACTGTGAAATGCTTTCTTACCAGCCCTTAACCAACAGTGTAGACTTTACTGTGAAATGCTTTCTTACAAGCCCTTAACCAACAGTGTAGACTTTACTGTGAAATGCTTTCTTACCAGCCCTTAACCAACAGTGCAGTTCAAGAAGAAGAAAATAGTTACCAAGGAGACTAAAATAAAAAGTAACACAATAAGAATAATGAGGCACCGGTACTGAGTCAATGTGGAGGTTATATACAGGGGGTACCGGTACAGAGTATATGTGGAGGTTATATACAGGGGGTACCGGTACAGAGTATATGTGGAGGTTATATACAGGGGGTACCGGTACAGAGTCAGTGTGGAGGCTATATACAGGGGGCACCGGTACAGAGTCAGTGTGGAGGCTATATACAGGGGGCACCGGTACAGAGTCAGTGTGGAGGCTATATACAGGGGGTACCGGTACAGAGTCAGTGTGGAGGCTATATACAGGGGGCACCGGTACTGAGTCAATGTGGAGGTTATATACAGGGGGCTCCGGTACAGAGTCAGTGTGGAGGTTATATACAGGGGGCTCCGGTACAGAGTCAGTGTGGAGGCTATATACAGGGGGTACCGGTACAGAGTCAATGTGGAGACTATATACAGGGTGTTACGGTACAGAGTCAATGTGGAGGCTATATACAGGGGGCACCGGTACTGAGTCAATGTGGAGGTTATATACAGGGGGCTCCGGTACAGAGTCAGTGTGGAGGCTATATACAGGGGGCACCGGTACCGAGTCAGTGTGGAAGTTATATACAGGGGGCACCGGTGCCGAGTCAGTGTGGAGGCTATATACAGGGGGGTACTTGTACTGAGTCAATGTGGAGGCTATATACAGGGGGCACCGGTACAGAGTCAATGTGGAGGCTATATACAGGGGGTACCTGTACAGAGTCAATGTGGAGGCTATATACAGGGGGCACCGGTACAGAGTCAATGTGGAGGCTATATACAGGGGGTACCGGTACAGAGTCAATGTGGAGGCTATATACAGGGGGCACCGGTACAGAGTCAATGTGGAGGCTATATACAGGGGCACCGGTACAGAGTCAATGTGGAGGCTATATACAGGGAGCACCGGTACAGAGTCAATGTGGAGGCTATATACAGGGGGCACCGGTACAGAGTCCATGTGGAGGCTATATACAGGGGCACCGGTACAGAGTCAATGTGGAGGCTATATACAGGGAGCACCGGTACAGAGTCAATGTGGAGGCTATATACAGGGGGCACCGGTACAGAGTCAATGTGGAGGCTATATACAGGGGGCACCGGTACAGAGTCAATTTGGAGGCTATATACAGGGGGTACCTGTACAGAGTCAATGTGGAGGCTATATACAGGGGGCACCGGTACAGAGTCAATGTGGAGGCTATATACAGGGGGTACCTGTACAGAGTCAATGTGGAGGCTATATACAGGGGCACCGGTACAGAGTCAATGTGGAGGCTATATACAGGGGGCACCGGTACAGAGTCAATGTGGAGGCTATATACAGGGGGCACCGGTACAGAGTCAGGGTGCAGGGGAATAGGCTAGTTGAGGTAATGTCCTGTACCCACTCATCATCATAAAGAATTTGGGCTATAACCAGGCAAGTAGGTTCTCCCCCCATAAACCAAACCACAACGGACACAACATCCGTGCCAATGAGAAAAGTATGCAATGAACAGAGCCTAAGTAAACTGTTTAGTGTACGGTGTGCTGAATATGAGCGTCTATGAGTGGGCTGGGCAATGTCAATACGGAGAGATTCATTTATTTGAAGGGAGCAGGGTCAACATTAACCCACCAGATGAATATGGTACTACTTCAGTACAGGGTTACCTGGCAGTGACTATGACTCGACTGGAATCTATCTATACTTAACATTATCCATTTTGACCTTCTCAAATAGTAATTGATTGCTGCTGATCTAGCTAGAAGTTCCCGCCATAAAAGACGTAGGGTCTCAAGACATTTTTTGGAAGATGGGCAGGGACTCCGCTACATCTCATACTAAACTGGCAGTAATAATGCCCATTAATTTACAGTAAAATGTCACGGACACATTATCCTTAAATTGACAGTAAAAGGTATACAGCTGGAACGTATCCTGTTCAGATGATCAAAGACAAGGTTACAGGATGTATCTCTCAACAAACACAAGAATGGGTGGTGTGTAAAACTAACGTCATCCCTCCACTGCTCAATGGAAAAGAACAGACGTCCCGAGTATCCTGGAGTTAATGTTGCGTTCACGTGCAATTCGGAACTAGGAATTTCGGGAAAAGTCCCACTTGCTAACTTGTTCTATTTAGGTAAAGGGGATACCTAGTCAGTTGTACAACACAGCATTCAACTGAAATGTGACTTCTGAATTTAACCCAACCCCTCTGAATCAGAGAGGTGCGCTGGTCTGCCATAATCGATATCCACCTCTTCGGCGCCCGGGGAAAAGTGGGTTAACTGCCTTGCTCAGGGGCAGAACGACAGATTATTACCTTGTCCGTTCGGGGTTTCGATCCGGCAACCTTTTGGTTACTAGTCCAACACTCTAACCACTAGGCTACTTAGCCACACGTGCCGCGTTCAACAAATCCACAAGTCGGACATTTCCGAGTTTACTAGTTCCGATTAGTATCTGAATGCGGCAGAAGTTGCCAGTTGATTTAACACAGGTGCCGTTCCGGTTAGGTGACAATGCTACGTGTTGTACAATGACTGGTCCAATGGCTAGGTATCACGTTAACTAGCTAGCCAGCCAGCTGTTAAAGTTGACAGTGGTGAAAACATAGGACAGATCCAAGTGTTCACATGCAGTCAGATCTATGACAAGGCCCCACTATAAATCAGCCAGCGTTCAAAGACTGACGCGTTGAACATTATGCGGCGTTACAGCATGTTACACCAAACTGTCTAGGAAACTATAGTAGCTAGCTTGACAGTAATTAGTTAGCACGTAAGGGTTACCTAAAACATTACATTGAAGAAACAAAACATGCCTATGGGTGCAATGTCCTGGAATAAAAATACAACTCACGTACCAAGTGCTACTTGACAAGCTTTACGCAGCTGGCTGTGCTGGCTCCGCTTCACCTCCTTATCCGACAGGATTTTTTCCAGCGCCCTAGACAGAAACATGCTCTTGGTTTTTGTGCTTTCTGCCTGCTTCTGGTGGTGTTGTTGTTGTTGAGCAAGACGTTGCTGTTGCATCTCTTGATATAACTTCTGCTATCTCAGGCCGTCATCTTCGACCTGGTGCATGCGAGAGAAAAAGACTAACGAAACCGGGCTATCGGTGTCTTGTCGATTCACCGAGTTTGTTGATGATGCTAACGCAGCACTGAGTCGCCATGTTGGTTACACGTCACGTGACTTTCAGCTGATTTTATTTGGCCGTTTTGTCCCCTCTACTGGATGAACGAATCTTTGGTTTTCCCACTAAAACCTTTACTATTTAACTTGGCAAGTCAGTTACGAACACATTCTTATTTACAATGACGGCCAACCCCGGGCCAATTGTGCGCTGCCCTATGGGACTCACAATCACGGCCGAATGGGGATTCAGCCTGGATTCGAACCAGGTGACGCCTCTTGTACTGAGATGCAGTGCCTCAGACCGCTGCGCCACACATGCTGATAATCAACGTTTCATCATAAACATTTCTTTCAGACAGTATTTACCCAAGACGTAACGTAACTTTTTAAAATGTATTTCGATTCTTCTGAAGGCAGCAGATGGCTAAGAGATCTCTCGGGTGGGGGAGAAACATCATCATGCATACCATTTTAAGAATTGTATTTAAATTGTAATTTTGAAGTCAAGTTCGGACGGAACTGAATGATGATCTCTGGTCCAATATGTTGAACAAATCGAACGCTCGCACTGAAATAAAAACACGATTTATCCACCAGGTGGAGACAATAGACACAACCAGACACATACTAGCTATTATGTCCCCAACCCTGTTTAGTGTATTCTCTAACACATCCAGGTTCTCTACCATCCTGTTTACTGTATTCTCTAACACATCTAGGTTCTCTACCATCCTGTTTACTGTATTCTCTAAAACATCTAGGTTCTCTACCATCCTGTTTACTGTATTCTCTAACACATGCAGGTTCTCTCCCAGGAATAGAATAATTCACAATATTGAAAGAAACAGTATGTCACACTGTATTTTATATCACCTATTCCATCTTGCCTATGCCGCTCTGTCATTGCTCATCCATATATTTATATGGATATATTCGTATGCCATTCATTTACTTAGATTTGTGTGTATTAGGTAGTTGTTGTGGAATTGTTAGATATTGCTGCACTGTAGGAACTAGAAGCACAAGCATTTCGCTACACTCGCAATAACATCTGCTAACCATGTGTATGTGACCAATAACATTTGATTTGATTGGATGGTGAGTCACAATCTACACCCCTAGAAGCTGCTTGTACAGAAAACTTGTTATTTTTATCAAATCACCTTTAAAGGTGAAGAAGATGCAGCTACCAGGACTAGATGACTTAATGAACTTCAACCATGAATCATCACCACAGTGGATCAGTTATAACTCATTAAAATGTTTACTGACTTAGCAATAAAAAATAATATACTGAAACATGATTTAAAAAAAAAAAATAGTTGTTACATGTCCTGTGTAGTTAAAACAATGCATTTACAGATTTCAAAAAAATCTTCCAATTCAAAACATCAGTCATCATGCCTTGAATGTTTCACAACTGTTTGGAATGAGAGGGAGAGGGAGAAAGCAATCCCAACTCTTCTACACCCTGTACCATAACAGAGAATAGAGTAGTACTGTACCTCACAGTATGAAAAGGAGGGGGAGTTGAGTTCACGTGATACCCTGCTCTGGGTAGATGGCATATCTGATAGGGAGGGCTAGTGGAGTTCACATGATACCCTACTCTGGGTAGATGGCATGTCTGATTACAGTGATCCAGTGTTTATAATTCTCATCAGGTATTTCTGCAGGTAAGACCCATTGCAGTCAGACTGAGGAGGAGAGAGGGGGTGAGGGAGGCAACTGTTCCCAGTACATTTTGTTTCCCCATCAGAGAGGATGGTAAAAAGCAATAGGAGAAATGGACATCGATACACCATCTGCTCTCAGTGGAGTCTGTTAGCGTCATTTAATGTTTACATGTTGAGTACAGCCTTAGTCTAAATTCTCATTATACTTCACAACAAGCTCACTGGCAACTAAACACACAGAATAAAACTACAATCTATTGGAATGAGGATGTTCTGCAGTGCTATCCTGTCTTGTGTCTACACTAATGACATTCTAAATCCCCTTGCTGGTGTTGACCCTCCTGAACTACAACAGTGTAGTAATCAGGGGTCAGTACATGTGGCCCTTTGTAGCTCAGTTGGTAAAGCATGGTACTTGTAGCACCAAGGTACTGGGTTTGATTCCTGGGATTGCTTTGAATGAAAGCGTCTGCAAAATACATATTCTGTGACCAGGAACAAGTGGGAATAGACCTGTATTCACCTGATCCAAGTCATAATGCATAGCGCTAGACAAACTCCACCTTACTCAAACACAGAGGCTGAGTCAGATGTGTGAGAGCGTGGGCAAGACAAAAGACCACTCAATCATGGTTGGACCTCTCCATCACGGTTGACAACTCCATAGTGTCCTCCTCCCAGAGTGCAAAGACCCTTGGTGTGACCCTGGACAACACCCTGTAGTTCTCTGCAAACATCAAAGCAGTGATTCGGTCCTGCAGGTTGATGCTCTACAACATCCGTAGAGTATGACCCTACCTCACACAGGAAGAGGTGCAGGTCCTAATCCAGGCACTTGTCCTCTCCAGTCTGGACTACTGTAACTCACTGGTTGTCTGGGCTCCCTACAACCGACTACTCCGTTCTGCCACCTCTGGTCTCTTGGCCCGCCGACCCCTGCGGGAGGGCAGCTCCGCTCAGCTCAGTCCAGTCACAGCTCTTCTCTGTCCTGACATTGGTGGAACCAGCTTCCCCATGAAGCTAGGACAGATACCTTGCCCATTTTCCCCAAAACATCTGAAACCCTGCCTCTTTAAAGAGTATCTTAAATGACCCCCCCCCCCCACACACACACACACACAAAAAAAGAGCCTTTCCTGATCTAAAACACTCACACTTGACTTTTCCCCCCCTACTAGCTCTGACTGCTGATAACTACTAAATGAGATACAGTGTACTTACTAGAGTTGTGAAATGTGGTTGTCCCACCTAGCCATCTTAATATGAATGCACTAACTGTAAATCACTCTGGATTACTGTCTGCTAAATTACTAAAATGTAAAATGCAAAAGAGTAACTTCTTCCTGCAGACTGGGTTCCATAACAATCTCATCCATCCTGTCTAACTGGGTTTTTACAACAGTCTCATACATCCTGTCTAACTGGGTTCTGTAACAGTCCCATCATCCTCTGACTGATATGAACTTGCACATTCTGTTCATTTTGGTTGTTGAAAAATTTGTCAAAGTTACTTAAATGCATGTTTTTGTATTTTCTATTCATTAAACAAAACTTATAAAACAAATGTGGCAAACATTGAATATATATTTCCAGCTCATGGTATCAAATCATACAAGTGCATCTAAATTCATACATTTCTTTATTACTTTTTCATTAAAATGTGATAAAAATGTACATCATATACTATCAATAAGAAAATACTGACAATTTTCAGCACAAATCTATACCTTGATTTATCTGACAAGCAAAAATCATTGCTCATTATCTTAAAATTTTTTTTTTTTTTAAAAACGAACAGACAAACCAAATTCCAAAGCCTGGTTAGTGTTCTCTGAAACATACAGGTCTCTCCCAGCCTGGTTAGTGTTCTCTGAAACATACAGGTCTCTCCCAGCCTGGTTAGTGTTCTCTGAAACATACAGGTCTCTCCCAGCCTGGTTAGTGTTCTCTGAAACATACAGGTCTCTCCCAGCCTGGTTAGTGTTCTCTGAAACATACAGGTCTCTCCCAGCCTGGTTAGTGTTCTCTGAAACATACAGGTCTCTCCCAGGAATAGAGGAATTCACAGTACAGGAAAAGTGTCATAATCTAAACCCCTAGAAGCTGTTTGTACAGAAAATAAGCTATTTAACAAAATCACTTTTGAAAAAAAGGTAAAGAACAGATTAGAAAATGAAATTAAACCATGAATTAACACAGTGGATCAGTTATAACACATTACAATGTTTACTGACTTAGCAATGAAAAAGAATATACAGAAACATGATTAGAAAATAAATAGTTGTTGTGGTTACGATCCCCATGTCCTGTGTAGTTAAAACAATAATAAATTAACAGATCATTTTTTAATTTTTTTTTTTTTTACTTTCCATTCTAAAATGTGACTCATCATGCCTTGAATGTTCCAGAACTGTTTGGAATGAGAGGGAGAGAGAGAAAGCAATCCCAACTCTTCTACACCCTGTACCATAACAGAGAATAGAGTAGTACTGTACCTCACAGTATGAAAAGGAGGGGGAGTTGAGTTCACGTGATACCCTGCTCTGGGTAGATGGCATATCTGATAGGGAGGGCTAGTGGAGTTCACATGATACCCTGCTCTGGGTAGATGGCATATCTGATAGGGAGGGCTAGTGGAGTTCACATGATACCCTACTCTGGGTAGATGGCATGTCTGATTACAGTGATCCAGTGTTTATAATTCTCATCAGGTATTTCTGCAGGTAAGACCCATTGCAGTCAGACTGAGGAGGAGAGAGGGGGTGAGGGAGGCAACTGTTCCCAGTACATTTTGTTTCCCCATCAGAGAGGATGGTAAAAAGCAATAGGAGAAATGGACATCGATACACCATCTGCTCTCAGTGGAGTCTGTTAGCGTCATTTAATGTTTACATGTTGAGTACAGCCTTAGTCTAAATTCTCATTATACTTCACAACAAGCTCACTGGCAACTAAACACACAGAATAAAACTACAATCTATTGGAATGAGGATGTTCTGCAGTGCTATCCTGTCTTGTGTCTACACTAATGACATTCTAAATCCCCTTGCTGGTGTTGACCCTCCTGAACTACAACAGTGTAGTAATCAGGGGTCAGTACATGTGGCCCTTTGTAGCTCAGTTGGTAAAGCATGGTACTTGTAGCACCAAGGTACTGGGTTTGATTCCTGGGATTGCTTTGAATGAAAGCGTCTGCAAAATACATATTCTGTGACCAGGAACAAGTGGGAATAGACCTGTATTCACCTGATCCAAGTCATAATGCATAGCGCTAGACAAACTCCACCTTACTCAAACACAGAGGCTGAGTCAGATGTGTGAGAGCGTGGGCAAGACAAAAGACCACTCAATCATGGTTGGACCTCTCCATCACGGTTGACAACTCCATAGTGTCCTCCTCCCAGAGTGCAAAGACCCTTGGTGTGACCCTGGACAACACCCTGTAGTTCTCTGCAAACATCAAAGCAGTGATTCGGTCCTGCAGGTTGATGCTCTACAACATCCGTAGAGTATGACCCTACCTCACACAGGAAGAGGTGCAGGTCCTAATCCAGGCACTTGTCCTCTCCAGTCTGGACTACTGTAACTCACTGGTTGTCTGGGCTCCCTACAACCGACTACTCCGTTCTGCCACCTCTGGTCTCTTGGCCCGCCGACCCCTGCGGGAGGGCAGCTCCGCTCAGCTCAGTCCAGTCACAGCTCTTCTCTGTCCTGACATTGGTGGAACCAGCTTCCCCATGAAGCTAGGACAGATACCTTGCCCATTTTCCCCAAAACATCTGAAACCCTGCCTCTTTAAAGAGTATCTTAAATGACCCCCCCCCCCCCCCCCCCCCACACACACACACACACACACACACAAAAAAAGAGCCTTTCCTGATCTAAAACACTCACACTTGACTTTTCCCCCCCTACTAGCTCTGACTGCTGATAACTACTAAATGAGATACAGTGTACTTACTAGAGTTGTGAAATGTGGTTGTCCCACCTAGCCATCTTAATATGAATGCACTAACTGTAAATCACTCTGGATTACTGTCTGCTAAATTACTAAAATGTAAAATGCAAAAGAGTAACTTCTTCCTGCAGACTGGGTTCCATAACAATCTCATCCATCCTGTCTAACTGGGTTTTTACAACAGTCTCATACATCCTGTCTAACTGGGTTCTGTAACAGTCCCATCATCCTCTGACTGATATGAACTTGCACATTCTGTTCATTTTGGTTGTTGAAAAATTTGTCAAAGTTACTTAAATGCATGTTTTTGTATTTTCTATTCATTAAACAAAACTTATAAAACAAATGTGGCAAACATTGAATATATATTTCCAGCTCATGGTATCAAATCATACAAGTGCATCTAAATTCATACATTTCTTTATTACTTTTTCATTAAAATGTGATAAAAATGTACATCATATACTATCAATAAGAAAATACTGACAATTTTCAGCACAAATCTATACCTTGATTTATCTGACAAGCAAAAATCATTGCTCATTATCTTAAATTTTTTTTTTTTTTTAAAAACGAACAGACAAACCAAATTCCAAAGCCTGGTTAGTGTTCTCTGAAACATACAGGTCTCTCCCAGCCTGGTTAGTGTTCTCTGAAACATACAGGTCTCTCCCAGCCTGGTTAGTGTTCTCTGAAACATACAGGTCTCTCCCAGCCTGGTTAGTGTTCTCTGAAACATACAGGTCTCTCCCAGCCTGGTTAGTGTTCTCTGAAACATACAGGTCTCTCCCAGCCTGGTTAGTGTTCTCTGAAACATACAGGTCTCTCCCAGGAATAGAGGAATTCACAGTACAGGAAAAGTGTCATAATCTAAACCCCTAGAAGCTGTTTGTACAGAAAATAAGCTATTTAACAAAATCACTTTTGAAAAAAAGGTAAAGAACAGATTAGAAAATGAAATTAAACCATGAATTAACACAGTGGATCAGTTATAACACATTACAATGTTTACTGACTTAGCAATGAAAAAGAATATACAGAAACATGATTAGAAAATAAATAGTTGTTGTGGTTACGATCCCCATGTCCTGTGTAGTTAAAACAATAATAAATTAACAGATCATTTTTTAAATTTTTTTTTTTTTACTTTCCATTCTAAAATGTGACTCATCATGCCTTGAATGTTCCAGAACTGTTTGGAATGAGAGGGAGAGAGAGAAAGCAATCCCAACTCTTCTACACCCTGTACCATAACAGAGAATAGAGTAGTACTGTACCTCACAGTATGAAAAGGAGGGGGAGTTGAGTTCACGTGATACCCTGCTCTGGGTAGATGGCATATCTGATAGGGAGGGCTAGTGGAGTTCACATGATACCCTGCTCTGGGTAGATGGCATATCTGATAGGGAGGGCTAGTGGAGTTCACATGATACCCTACTCTGGGTAGATGGCATGTCTGATTACAGTGATCCAGTGTTTATGATTCTCATCAGGTATTTCTGCAGGTAAGACCCATTGCAGTCAGACTGAGGAGGAGAGAGGGGGGTGAGGGAGGCAACTGTTCCCAGAACATTTTGTTTCCCCATCAGAGAGGATGGTAAAAAGCAATAGGAGAAATGGACATCGATACACCATCTGCTCTCAGTGGAGTCTGTTAGCGTCATTTAATGTTTACATGTTGAGTACAGCCTTAGTCTAAATTCTCATTATACTTCACAACAAGCTCACTGGCAACTAAACACACAGAATAAAACTACAATCTATTGGAATGAGGATGTTCTGCAGTGCTATCCTGTCTTGTGTTTTGGGGAAGTCGGTTGGCTCTACACTAATGACATTCTAATGAACTTGCTGGTGTTCACCTTCCTGAACAGGTAGGTACAGTCATCAGGTGATGTCATGTGACCAGGAACAAGTGGGAATGATCACCTGATCCAAGTCATAATGCATAGCGCTAGACAAACTCCACCTTACTCAAACACAGAGACCGGGTCGGTATGTGTGAGAGCGTGTGCAAGACAAAATATTCTAACTTCTTCCTGCAGACTGGGTTCTAAAACAGTCCCAGACATCCTCTCCAGGGTCATTAGCGTCCTGGCTCTAAGTTACGTAACATCTCTGTGGTACT
Source organism: Oncorhynchus mykiss (assembly GCF_057628025.1). NCBI lineage: Eukaryota > Metazoa > Chordata > Actinopteri > Salmoniformes > Salmonidae > Oncorhynchus > Oncorhynchus mykiss. The sequence continues at coordinate 71,817,751 of NC_143037.1, read as the reverse complement.
CAGTGTCACAGTCCAGCTAGTCATCTATACCAGTATCACATTCTGTTGAAGATCGACTGAGGGTTTACTCCAAACAATATACAATGAAATAGTGAATAAATACTGTACATGAAGCGAGAACACTCTTCAAATGTGAATGATTCAGGCCACATCCAAGTGAACTCAAGAGTTGGAAAACTAAGAAAGCCACCATCTGTTGTTACAAATACATCCTCCCAAACCAGACAGACAGACAGACAGACAGACGAGAGAGCGAGAGAGAGAACATGTCTGAGAAATCAGAGAATCACATTTACAATCACATTCTGTCACACTATGTACACGAAGTGGGGAAATTGCCCTTGTCGTGAGGAAAGAGAAGTTGGATGAAAAACAAGATGGATCTTCATCCAGGCAGGGACAGCACACCTGTCAGATGAGGTGTTGGTCCGTGACAGTGAATTGAGATACTTATTTTTAACTAAATAAAAAAAAAATCATACAGTGAACCATTTTAGATTAAAATAAAACCGTAAAAGAAATAGAATGAAAATATTTAGAGCGGAAATCTGCAGTTCAAAACAACAAAACTGACTCCCCGCCACTATTTTGGTAGAAGGCTGAAGGATGGGGTTTATAGAATTGAAAACACTCTCGAACCCATGGACAGATCTACGGATACAAGGAATGACAATCCATGATAACAAAATGAGAGTTCTAACCATGTTGACGCTATACAGTGTTTGTTTGTATTTACCTAGTCTACAAAACAAAGAGGTATAACAAGCTTAAATTTTGGATTCTGATGGGGTTCGACAATAGAACTAAGCTCACAAGGCTTTTATTAGTTATATTCTTCAAGAATCAGTACACACACACACACACACATACATTCATTTAAAAGTCTAAAATTGGATGTTGCAATTACAGATTTCCCCTTTAAGAGATTTTGTCATTTCAGTTGCTTTACATAATTGCTTCTAGTTTTTTTCTTGTGATAAACAACATTAAAAGCTTGGAGACGAAACACAGGAATAGTGGTTAATGTCCGGGTCCATGAAGAGAGACCCATATACATCGTTTCTCCTCAGACTAAAATCTGAGTGTTATTGCAGACCTCTACTCTTTGGTAGTTACTATGGTAACATGTAGGATAGAAGCCATTACTTTTGTTCCCAAAATCACAAGCTGTAATCTCCTAGGGGAATGGTTGTTGTCGTTTGCAAAGTGACAAGGCAAAAGCAGATTGTGAAATGTAGTCTCCTCTATCAAACAAACCAGGGCAGAATAGCTAGGGTAAGGTCAAAGCCTAAAGATGTCTGCAATCATTCATTCGTTCATTCATTTGTTTGTTCATTAAAATCCGTCCTTTCCTATGGTTCACAAAATTGAAAAAACAACAGTGTAGCATCTCATTGCTGCCCTCAAGTGGAAGACCACAGAAACAGTCTCATCCCTCACTAAATAGAAACAAGTGCTTTTTATGGTTGTCAATGAGAAGTTGGAGGCCTTTCTCCGAGGCAGAGTCACTTTCCTCCTCCACACAAAACACCACGGGTAATCAATGTGTCTGTCAGACAGCATAGGGAGGGCGGTGTCGATACTATGGCAACGCATGTGTGGATGTTGTCGTTCTTTGTGTATGCATGACAGTACGCTTCAGTGTATGTCAGACTGTGTGTTTGCGTTCCCGTAAATACTATGCAACTACGACAGTGTGTGTTTACAGTGTAATGACGGTGCCTTCCTCCTCTAAGCTCCTTCCCTCCAGGCCCCTGTCGGCAGTGCTGAGCGTGCCCAGTGAGCCGGAGCGGTTGTGGGAGGCCAGGGCTCCGTTGGTGGTGCGGAGGTCCAGGTGGGGCATGTAGCGAGGAATGAAGGGTATGGTACAGCTGGCCGAGGAGGTCCGTGGGATGGGCATGGCCTCTCCGTCCACCTCTATCACAAGGTCCTCATCATCCTCATCACTCTCCAGCTCCTCTGGATGGAAGTTCTGGATGATGTCTGCCGGAGTCGTCGCCACGGCAATGCCCGGGGAGGAGTAGCCGTAGAAACTGGTGCCACTGTCGGACGAGTGTCCCGAGCTCCCGGACGCTGCCCCGCCCCCGCCACTCCGTACGATGTTGTTGCGCTGGTTGGCCGGCTTCACCGTCACGATGAGATTGTGGCTGTTGGCGATCATCATGTCTGTCACCTGGTCCAGGGACTTGCCTTGCACCTCGATGCCGTTGACCTCCAGAACCTCGTCGTTGACGGCCAGCAGGCCAGTGCTCTCAGCCAGGCCCCCAGGCACCATGCGGGAGATGAAGATCCCAGGAACCTTCTCCAGGCCCTGGGGCGTGACCCGGACACTGGAGCCGTCTCGGATGTAGAAGCCCAGCGGTTTCTCCTGGCCGTGCTTGTAGAGGCGAACCCGGCGGTGTGTCTCAGGGAGGATGTCCACGTCGATGATGGAGGAGACGGGCCTGAAGTCCCTGGGCAGGCTGATGATCACAAGGGGCTTCTTCCGGTTGGCATCAGGCCGTAGCAACATGGCCGCTAGGACCGTCTTCTTGGGACGGGTCAGAGAGTCCAGACCAAACGCAGAGTAGTCGGCTTCCTCTGGGGGAGGGAAGAGAACAATGCATCAGAACCATATCGATATCACATGATACAGGATCTAATCTCACGCCGTAAATGCTTACTGATCTTTATGGTGGAACTATAAAATCATTACTGACATTCTACCACAGACTATGCTGTAGTTATGCAAAAGCGATGGTGTTGCTCTAAGCCTGAGGCCTAGGGTTCCTTTATCTTAGAGCCCCTCCCTTGCCTTGTTACAGGGCTTTCCCCATCTCTTCCCTGGGCTTATTCTTCATGTGTAGTAAATGAAAGCGTCGACTCCGGTCTCTCGTGGTAAGGCTTTTGGAATTCTTCAGAGGCTTACTCACGGCAACTGAGCTGCTCTGAGAAATACCTGGACTTTCACCTGAGCGTGGTGTAGAGCGGGGACAGAGTTCAAGACTCGAAAGTCTAAGAAGAGGGAGAAGCAGGGCCATGGCTCTCTAATGGTTAACCACCAGCATACGGATGCCAAACATTAATATCATAACGTTCATTCCCTCCTGGGCTGTGCCCCAGTCCCCCCCTTCATCGCTCTGTCTCTTCTTCCTCCCACTTGCTATGTTTGTTCTAGAATGAATTACATTTTAATTTCACCTTTATTTAACCAGGTAGGCCAGTTGAGAACACCTTTATTTAACCAGGTAGGCCAGTTGAGAACACCTTTATTTAACCAGGTAGGCCAGTTGAGAACACCTTTATTTATCCAGGTAGGCCAGTTGAGAACAAGTTATCATTTACAACTGCGACCTGGCCAAGATAAAGCAAAGCAGTGTGACACAGTGTGACACATGGAATAAACAAACGTACAGTCAATAACACAATAGAAAAATGTATATACAGTGTGTGCAAATGGAGTAAGATTAGGGAGGTAAGGCAATAAATAGGACATAGTGACAAAATAATTACAATTTAGCATTAACACAAGTGATAGATGTGCAGAAGATGAATGTACAAGTAGAGATACTAGGATGTAAAGGAGAAGAAAAAAAAAATAACAAGGAGATGAGGTAGTTGGGTGGGCTATTTACAGGTGCAATGATGGTTAAGCTGCTCTGACAGCTGATGATTTTTACAATTTGTTCCGGTCATTGGCAGCAGAGAACTGGAAGTAAAGGTGGCCAAAGGAGGAGTTGGCTTTGAGGGTAACCAGTGAGAGATACCTGCTGGGGCGCGTGCTACGGGTGGGTGCTGCTATGGTGACCAGTGAGCTGAGATAAGGCGGGGCTTTACCAGGTCGATGAAGACAGCTGCACAGTATTGTCTTTTATCAATGGTGGTTATGATATCGTTTAGGACCTTGAGCGTGGCTGAGGTGGACCCATGACCAGCTTGGAAACCAGATTGCATAGCGGAGAAGGTATGGTGGGATTCGAAATGGTCGGTAATCTGTTTGTTAACTTGGCTTTCGAAGACCTTAGAAAGACAGGGTAGGATAGATATAGGTCTGTAGCAGTTTGGGTCAAGAGTGTCACCCCCTTTGAAGAGGGGGATGACCGCGGCAGCTTTCCAATCTTTAGGTATCTCAGACGATACGAAAGAAAGAGAGGTTGAACAGGCTGGTAATAGGTGTTGCAACAATTGCGGAGGATAATTTTAGAAAGAGAGTATCCAGATTGTCTAGCCCAGCTGATTTGTAGGGGTCCAGATTTTGCAGCTCTTTCAGAACATCAGCTATCTGGATTTGGGTGAAGGGGAAGTGGGGGATGTTTGGGCGAGTTGCGGAGCTGTTGACCGGGGTAGCCAGGTGGAAAGCATGGCCAGCCGTAGAAAAATGCCTATTGAAATTCTCGATTATAATAGATTTATTGGTGGTAACAATTTCCTAGCCTCAGTGCAGTGGGCAGCTGGGAGGAGGTGCTCTTATTCTCCATGAACTTTAATGTCCCAGAAAATGTTGGAGTTTATGCTACAAGATGCTTTCCTAACTGCCTGTGAATATTGGTTCCTAACTTCCCTGAAAAGTTGCATATTGCGGGGGCTATTCAATGCTAATGCAGTACAGGATGTTTTTGTGCAAGTCAAGGGCAGTTAAGTATTGAGTGAACCAAGGGCTATATCTGTTCTTAGTTCTACATTCTTTGAATGGGGCATGCTTATTTAAGATGGTGAGGAAAGCACTTTTAAAGAATAACTAGGAATCCTCTATTGACGGAATGAGGTCAATGTCGTTCCAGGATACCTGGGCCAGGTTGATTAGAAAGGCCTGCTCGCTGAAGTGTTGTAGGGAGCGTTTGACAGTGAGGGGTGGTCATTTGACCGCAGACCCATTACGGACGCAGGCAATAAAGCAGTGATCGCTGAGATCCTGGTTGAAGACAGCAGAGGTATATTTAGAGGGCAGGTTGGTCAGGATGATATCTATCGGGGTGCCCATGTTTATGGATTTCGGGTTGTACCTGGTAGGTTTCTTGATAATTTGTGTGAGATTGAAGGTATCAAGCTTAGATTGTAGGACGGCCGGGATGTTTAGCATATCCCAGTGTAGGTCACCTAACAGTACAAACTCTGAAGATAAATGGGGGGCAATTAATTCCCACATGGTGTCCAGGGCACAGCTGAGGGGGGTCTATAACAAGCGGCAACAGTGAGACACACATTTCTGGAAGGGTGGATTTTTAAAAGTAGAAGCTTGAACTGTTTGGGCAAAGACCTGGATAGCATGACAGAACTCTGCAGGACAACTCTGCAGGACAACTCTGCAGCAGATTGCAACTCCACCCCCTTTGGTAGTTCTATCTTGGTGGAAAATGCTGGGGATGGACATTTCAGAATTTTTGGTGGCCTTCCTAAATCAGGATTCAGACACGGCTAGGACATCCGGGTTGGCAGAGTGTGCTAAAGCAATGAATAAAAACAAACTTAGGGAGGAGGCTTCTGATGTTAACATGCAAGAAACCAAGGCTTTTACAGTTACAGAAGTAAAATGATAGCATCTGGGGAATAGGAGTGGAACTGGGGGTTACAGGTCCTGGGTTAACCTGTACATCACCAGAGGAACAGAGGAGGAGTAGGATAAGGGTACGGCTAAAGGCTATAAGAACTGGTCGACATGTTCTCGTATCCCGTGGTGTGTTGTAGTGTATGTACACACTGTGCAGTTCTCTCAGGTGATGTGGATAAACTCTTTGGACCTAAGCATCATCAGTAATTGTGTGTGTGTGTGTGTTCTGGGATAGGGTGCAGGCAGGTTGTCGATAAGGATTCCAGCCCTCATGTTGACAGACCCCCCCCCCCTCCCCTCAACCAGAAAACCAAAGGATCAAGTGTAGAGGAGTATCCCATTTCAGTTCTCATGAAACATAAGTTCATTGCCTCCTTACTGTCCAGACATTACAACTGTATGCACACAAAATATAGGTTTGCATATTCACAAAAACACACACTGATATGTTAATCCAAACTCAGCTAATCCGTATGATGTAAACACAGAGGAAGCCTGCAGGGCCTTCATAAATATTCACACTCCTTTGACTGTTACGAAGTGGGATTAAAATGGATTTAATTGTAATTTTTTGGGGTCAAAGATTTACACAAAATACTGTGTCAAAGTGGATGTAAAATTATAATATTTGTAAAAAAAAAATGTAAAAAATAAAAACACTAACATGTCTTGATAAAGATAAGTATTCACATCCTTGAGTCAATACATGTTAGAATCACCTTTGGTAGCGATTACAGCTGTGAGTCTTTCTGGGTAATTCTATAAGAGCTTTACACACCTGGATTGTGCAACATTTTCCCGTTATTATTAAAACAATTCTTCAAGCTCTGTCAAATTGGTTGTTGATCATCGCCAGACAACCATTTTTCAGGTTTTGCAATAGATTTTCAAGCAGATTTAAGTTGAAACTAACTCGGCCACTCAGGAACATTCACTGTCTTCTTGGTAAGCAACTCCTGTGTCGATTTGGCCTTGTGTCTGTTGGAAAGCAGACTGAACCAGATTTTCCACTAGGATTTTGCCTGTGCTTAGCTCCATTCCGTTTCCTTTTTATCCGGAAAAACTCCCCAGTCCTTAACGATGACAAGCATACGCATAACATGATGCATCCACCACTATGCTTGAAAATATGTAGTGGTACTACTCTGTGATATGTTTGGGGCAAATCCAACACAACACAACACTTTGTATTCAGGACAAAAAGTGAATTGCTTTGCCACATTTTTGCAGTTTTACTTTAGTGCCTTGTTGCAAACAGGATGCATGTTTTGGAATATTTGTATCTTGCACAGGATCTCTTCTTTTCACTCTGTCAGTTAGGTTAGTATTGTGGAGTAACTACAATGTTGTTGATCCATCCTCAGATTTCTCCTATCACAGCCATTAAACTCTGTGACTGCTTTAAATTCACCTTTGGCTCATGGCAACTGAGTCAGGAAGGACACCTGTATCTTTGTAGTGACGGGGTCTATTGATACACCATCCAAAGTGTAATGAATTAATTCACCACGCTCAAAAGGGATATTTGATTTGGACCCATCTACCAAATCGGTGCCCTTCTTTGCGAGGCATTGGAAAACCTTCCAGGTCTTTGTGGTTGAATCGGTTTCAAAATCACTGGACCTTACAGATAATTGTGTGTGGGGGTTATAGAGATGAGGTCGTCATTCAAAAATCATGTTAAAACAACATTATTGCAACTTATGTGACTTGTTAAGCAAATGTTTACTCCTGAATCTATTTAGGCTTGCCATAACAAAAGGGGTTGAATACTTATTGCCTAAAGACATTTCAGCCTTTCATTTTGGGGTATTGTGTGTTGGCCAGTGACAAAACAACATTTAATACATTCAGACTGTAGCAACAAAATGTGGAAAAAGGAGTGTGAAAACTGGGTGGTAGTCTAGCAGTTAAGAGGTTGGGCCAGTAACCGAAAGGTTGCTAGTTCGAATTCCAGAGCTAGGTGAAATCTGCCGATGTGCCCTTGAGCAAGGCACTTAACCCTAATTGCAGCTAGCAAGGCTGTCAGTCTCATTACAGCAACTAGCAAGGCTGTCAGTCTCATTACAGCAACTAGCAAGGCTGTCAGTCTCATTACAGCAACTAGCAAGGCTTTCAGTCTCATTACAGCAACTAGCAAGGCTTTAAAAAGAGTCATTTCTAATATTTTACACACACCTGATCAAAGTAGACCTTTCCTAAATGTTATCCCTCCAACCCGCCACCACTGGTTTCCTATGGTCGATAAAGCAAGCGTAAATAGTCAATACCATGGAGCTAATGCCCCAGGACCCAGACTAATAGTCTGTGACTGTCTCGGTGTGTCCCTTTGGGGGTCAGTGTCATAATATCACAGTTACCTTTGGGCCGGGCCGCCGGGGTCACCATCACGCTCAGTGTCTTGAGACCGTTGATCAGTCTCAACTCATTTTGTTCAACGGTTGGCTGATAAAATACACATCTCACCTGCAGATATGAGTTCACCTTTATGCTCAAGGTGACAAACGTTCAGGAACGCAATTGAGTAAGTTAGCATATGTGAGTTAATAATTAATCTAACCAATCAGTGATAACTGTGTAGGAAGTAAACACCAGCATAACCCTCCAGGGTGAGCGTCAGGGTTGGGCACAAGGCCTCCAGGGTGAGCGTCAGGGTTGGGCACAAGGCCTCCAGGGTGAGCGTCAGGGTTGGGCACAAGGCCTCCAGGGTGAGCGTCAGGGTTGGGCACAAGGCCTCCAGGGTGAGAGTCAGGGTTGGGCACAAGGCCTCCAGGGTGAGAGTCAGGGTTGGACACAAGCCCTCCAGGGTGAGAGTCAGGGTTGGGTAAAAGGCCATTTTGTTGTATTTGTTGGCTTGTAAAGTCTGAATTTGACAGTCCTTTAGTATAAACATCAGACCTGTGTGTTTTCTGGACCAAATCCAACAGCTAGACATTTTTCATGGGTCTATACGGGTAAACTATTCTGAACGTTACAATTACACAGACAACGACCTTAGTCTGTGCCGCTCTGACATTACTCATCTCATATATATATATATATATTCTTAATTCCAGTCCTTTACTTAGATTTGTCTCTATTAGGTATTTGTGGTGAAATTGTTATATATATATATATATATATATATATATATATATATATTACTGCACTGTCAGAAACAAGAAGCAATTCACTACACCCGCAATAACATCTGCTAACCATGTGAATGTGACAAATCAAATTTGATTTGAATAGTCATTGGAGAGAGGATGGTAGACAGGACCAGAATGAACACACACTATTGCATTTCCAACCCAAACAGGGTGTTTAAAGTAGGGACTCTGCTCTCAGTACAGGAGTTCAAACTCAGTCCACCTTCATTCACTAATGACCACAGTCTGTCCTACCCAAACATCACATAAAACCTACTGACCAGTCTGTTCTACCCAAACATCACATAAAACCTACTGACCACAGTCTGTTCTACCCAAACATCACATAAAACCTAATGACCACAGTCTGTTCTACCCAAACATCACATAAAACCTAATGACCACAGTCTGTTCTACCCAAACATCACATAAAACCTACTGACCACAGTCTGTTCTACCCAAACATCACATAAAACCTACTGACCACAGTCTGTTCTACCCAAACATCACATAAAACCTACTGACCACAGTCTGTCCTACCCAAACATCACATAAAACCTACTGACCACGGTCTGTCCTACCCAAACATCACATAAAACCTACTGACCACGGTCTGTCCTACCCAAACATCACATAAAACCTACAGACCACAGTCTGTTCTACCCAAACATCACATAAAACCTACTGACCACGGTCTGTTCTACCCAAACATCACATAAAACCTACTGACCACAGTCTGTTCTACCCAAACATCACATAAAACCTACTGACCACAGTCTGTTCTACCCAAACATCACATAAAACCTACTGACCACAGTCTGTTCTACCCAAACATCACATAAAACCTACTGACCACAGTCTGTCCTACCCAAACATCACATAAAACCTACTGACCACGGTCTGTTCTACCCAAACATCACATAAAACCTACTGACCACGGTCTGTCCTACCCAAACATCACATAAAACCTACAGACCACAGTCTGTTCTACCCAAACATCACATAAAACCTACTGACCACGGTCTGTTCTACCCAAACATCACATAAAACCTACTGACCACGGTCTGTTCTACCCAAACATCACATAAAACCTACTGACCACAGTCTGTTCTACCCAAACATCACATAAAACCTACTGACCACAGTCTGTTCTACCCAAACATCACATAAAACCTACTGACCACGGTCTGTTCTACCCAAACATCACATAAAACCTAATGACCACAGTCTGTTCTACCCAAACATCACATAAAACCTACTGACCACAGTCTGTTCTACCCAAACATCACATAAAACCTACTGACCACAGTCTGTCCTACCCAAACATCACATAAAACCTACTGACCACGGTCTGTTCTACCCAAACATCACATAAAACCTACTGACCACGGTCTGTCCTACCCAAACATCACATAAAACCTACAGACCACAGTCTGTTCTACCCAAACATCACATAAAACCTACTGACCACGGTCTGTTCTACCCAAACACATAAAAACTCACTATTTAGGTCAAAATCCTCTCAGAGTAGAAATGCTGAGCTAGAATCAGTTCAGCCTTTCAGACAATAATGAATAAGATTATATGGACAGGATAATAGAGCAGCACTCCTATTGTACTCTGAGGCGCTTGATAAAACGGGGCCAGGAGTGTTTATCCTAAATCAGGTCATGTGATCAGCTCCTAGCCCTTAGATACAGCGAGGGGGGGGGGGAAACAAGTATTTGATCCCCTGCTGATTTTGTATGTTTGCCCACTGACAAAGAAAGGATCAGTCTATCATTTTAAATGGTAGGTTTATTTGAACAGTGAGAGACAGAACAAACAGAAAAATCCAGAAAAACGCATGTCAAAAATGTTATAAATTGATTTGCATTTTAACTTAAAATGAGGGAAATAAGTATTTGACCCCCTCTCAATCAGAAAGATTTCTGGCTCCCAGGTGTCTTTTATACAGGTAACGAGCTGAGATTAGGAGCACACTCTTAAAGGGAGTGCTCCTAATCTCAGTTTGTTACCTGTGTATAAGACACCTGTCCACAATCAATCAGATTCCAAACTCTCCACCATGGCCAAGACCAAAGAGCTCTCCGAGGATGTCAGGGACAGGATTGTAGACCTACACAAGGCTGGAAAGGGCTACAAGAGGAGACCAAAATGGAGCTCTTTGGCATCAACTCAACTCGCCGTGTTTGGAGGAGGAGGAGGAATGCTGCCTATGACCCCAAGAACGCCATCCCCACCGTCAAACATGGAGGTGGAAACATTATGCTTTGGGGGTGTTTTTCTGCTAACGGGACAGGACAACTTTACCGCATCAAAGGGACGATGGACGGGGCCATGTACCGTCAAATCTTGGGTGAGAACCTCCTTCCCTCAGACAGGGCATTGAAAATGGGTCGTGGATTGGTATTCCACCATGACAATGACCCAAAACACACGGCCAAGGCAACAAAGGAGTGGCTCAAGAAGAAGCACATTAAGGTCCTGGAGTGGCCTAGCCAGTCTCCAGACCTTAATCCCATAGAAAATCTGTGGAGGGAGCTGAAGGTTCGAGTTGCCAAACGTCAGCCTCGAAACCTTAATGACTTGGAGAAGATCTGCAAAGAGGAGTGGGACAAAATCCCTCCTGAGATGTGTGCAAACATGGTGGCCAACTACAAGAAACGTCTGACCTCTGTGATTGCCAACAAGGGTTTTGCCACCAGGTACTAAGTCATGTTTTGCAGAGGGGACAAATACTTATTTCCCTCATTAAAATGCAAATCAATTTATTACATTTTTTTATATGTTTTTCTGGATTGTTGTTGTTCTGTCTCTCACTGTTCAAATAAAACATTAAAATTATAGACGGATCGTTTCTTTGTCAGTGGGCAAACATACAAAATCAGCAGGGGATCAAATACTTCCCCCCCCCCCTCCTCACTGTAGGGCCCTGTGTTTTGAGCAAACAAGTGACATGCCTGGATTTAAACCTGTTAATAAAATATTTTTCATCAAACTGTCCCATTTTATTTTTTATGTCAGATGGTCCAGCACCATCCTTAGACAATTGCTTAAACTTCTTGTGTAATTCACATTTTTCAATGATGCTTTAAAGTACAGGATAACATCTTGCTATGTCACATGATGGCGCAAAACACAGGGACCTATATCAGTCAGATATTAAGTCTAAATAATAATTTGTCTAAAGGCTACCGTTACAATATCTATATCTCAGGAAAAGGGAGGGTCCTAGTACCGAACACTGTGCTGCCCGGTGACATTATCCCTGACGGAGCCACCGGACATCCTGTGTGTTGCTAGGTCACAGACAGAGCAGAGGGCCATGTCAGCGTTAATGGGACACCATTATCAGGTGACAGCAATTACCTTCACATAGCAACAGGACTGTCAATCACCCATAAACCCAGAGCCATACATTCTAAATCCATTGTTCTGTCATGACCATCAGAGCCTTGGGAGTTAATGACGCTAAAACAACCAATGTGTCTGTCATCCAATTGTAGATCTGGAATATGGATGTAGTTACTGTACATTTTTAATATTGTATGACTAGGTTTGTGTTGAACTCTAGAGAATACATCTGTTCTGCTCTGGACTGAATGTTGCTCAATAAGAACTGCTCTGGAAACGGTCTCAGAAGCTGACGACAGGCCTGGATATCCCACACATGGTGAGTACCACGGTGTTCCAGGCACGAAGCGATAAAAACGGGGGAGGGAGTGCGTGGGGGGGGGGGGTGCTTATTAAAGAATGAAGAGAAGGGGGAGGGGTGGGAAAAAAAAGTGTTTCTATTCTGTGAGTAATGAACATACCTCCCTGGTACAGCTGAGATATGAGCTGTATGCTGATAAGAGAGGGAACAGGAGAGGAGAGGGAAAAGGAGAGGAAACAGAAAACAGGAGAGGACAGAAGAGTAGAGGACAGGAGAGGACAGGACAGGAGAGGACAGGAGAGGAGAGGACAGGAGAGGGAACAGAAAACAGGAGAGGACAGAAGAGTAGAGGACAGGAGAGTAGAGGACAGGACAGGAGAGTAGAGGACAGGACAGGAGAGTAGAGGACAGGACAGGAGAGTAGAGGACAGGACAGGAGAGTAGAGGACAGGACAGGAGAGTAGAGGACAGGACAGGAGAGTAGAGGACAGGACAGGAACAGGAGAGGGAACAGGAGAGGAGAGGGAACAGAAAACAGGAGAGGACTGTGTCTTCTGCATTTAACCCAACCCCTCTGAATCAGAGGTGCGCGGGGGGGTTCCCTCCTGTCCTGTTTCCTCTCCTCTCCTGTTTCCTCTCCTCTCCTGTCCTGTTTCCTCTCCTGTTCCTGTCCTCTCCTCTCCTGTCCTGTTTCCTCTCCTGTTCCTGTCCTCTCCTCTCCTGTCCTGTTTCCTCTCCTGTTCCTGTCCTCTCCTCTCCTGTCCTGTTTCCTCTCCTCTCCTGTTTCCTATCCTCTCCTGTTTCCTATCCTCTCCTGTTTCCTATCCTCTCCTGTTTCCTATCCTCTCCTCTCCTCTCCTGCTTCCTGTCCTCTCCTCTCAATCAAAGTTCTCGATATCAGCACCTTGGGAACAGTTGTTGGGGGTTAACTGCCTTGCTCAAGGGCAGAACGGGCGTTATTTCCACCTTGCCGGCTTTCGGTTACTGGCTCAATGCTCTTAACCGCTAGGCTACCTGCCGCCCCTCCAGGGGAGAGTGTGTGAGAGAGGGGGGAGGAGAAAAGCAGTGGGGAGAATGAGAGAGAGAGAGAGCAAGAGAGGGGTAAGCCAAGTCTAAGGTAAAGGGAAGTAGGGAGCAGAGACCAGAAGGACAAAATAACACACGGACTAAGCTTAAGCTCCATCGATATAATTCACATCATGTTGTACAACAACACATTCATGAGCCAAAAGTGGCCCGGTAACATTCACAAACTCCAAATGAATATTAAATCAATTAGCAGGTCATCACTCTTCAGCTGTTTCCATCTCCAGCATTATTACAGTACTGTAGTGTAGAGGGATCTTTCTGTACTGCTTTGTCTTATAAGAGGTGCACTGGCAATGCATTCCGTTCTTTAATTAGACTTTATTGTGTAAGACAGACTGACAAAGAACAGACTTTCTCCCTCTGTCCTTTGTCATCACTGTAACATACTGTACTTCATCACTTCTGCTGACCAAACTCTCCCTCTCCCTCCACCCTACTGTCCCTTTGTCATCACTGTAACATAGTGTACTTCATCACTTCTGCTGACCAAACTCTCCCTCTCCCTCCACCCTACTGTCCCTTTGTCATCACTGTAACATAGTGTACTTCATCACTTCTGCTGACCAAACTCTCCCTCTCCCTCCACCCTACTGTCCCTTTGTCATCATTGTAACATACTGTACTTCTGCTGACCAAACTCTCCCTCTCTCTCCACCCTACTGTCCCTTTCTCTCTGTCCTTCCCTCAGTCTCTCGATGCCTCTTGCAGTCTCTGCTTCGCCCTCTGTCCCTTTTCATCCAGACTGGCTTGGTTCTCTCTGCCCTGTCTCTCACCGCTGTCTGATGGGGACTGATGATGCTGCTGGGCCATGCCTGTGCTGAATTTCAGCTTCCTGCTGCGGCCTGTACACGCAGCCTCCAAGGCGAAGGGTAAGGAGGGGGAAGACAGAGGGGAGGAAGGGGGGGAGGAGCAGGCACGTGGGTCAGTAATTCCCTTCCCTATCCGGGCAACCCTGTCGCTCATTCTCCTGAACAAAGACTTTACTGGTGATGCAGCCTGGCTCAGAACACCTCGGTCTCCCTCACCACATCGCTCATCCTCCTGGGGTTCTGCAGAGACAGGGAGCCCAGTTGTCACTTGATCTGGGCTCTGAGGGACAGGTTAGTTTATAAATCACATATACATTTTATACTGGACCGTCTGCCTATTTAGAGCTGGGCGATGGAGACAAATACCCCCGTCACATCCTGGATAACAATATGATGAATGTGACCATGTATCTATATGAATAAGATGTATTCCTGTGAGACCATGTTCATGTGGCACATCAACAGCCTCCATTTGATAACATTATCACCAAACTGAACTTCACCATGGTAGTCGGCAGTATGTGGAGAACTAGTGTCAATATCAGGGAATGATGAAATCATATTTCCAACATTCACATCACGATGAGGATAAGGCCCGGCCCTACGGTGAGATAATGTCAGCTAGGAGGAAATCTCTAAGTTACAGTGGTACAATGCATAAAGGCCTTTGACCAAGATGGTAAACAATACCACCTGTACTTCCCTTTGGCATTTTGTTTCCCATTCCCTCCCTCCCTCCTCCCTAATGTCTTCCCCCTCTCTACTGGTCCTCAGTAGGTCAGCACTAGTTCCCCCTCTCTACTGGTCCTCAGTAGGTCAGCACTAGTTCCCCCTCTCTACTGGTCCTCAGTAGGTCAGCACTAGTTCCCCCTCTCTACTGGTCCTCAGTAGGTCAGCACTAGTTCCCTCTCTCTCCCCCCCTCCTTCCTAATGTCTCCCCCCTCTCTACTGGTCCTCAGTAGGTCAGCACTAGTTCCCCCTCTCTACTGGTCCTCAGTAGGTCAGCACTAGTTCCCCCTCTCTACTGGTCCTCAGTAGGTCAGCACTAGATCCCCCTCTCACCCTCGCCCCCTCTCTCCTGCTGTCTTCCACCTCTCTACTGGCCCTCAGTAGGTCAGCACTAGTTCCCTCTCTCTCCCCCTCCCTCCTTCCTAATGTCTTCCCCCTCTCTACTGGTCCTCAGTAGGTCAGCACTAGTTCCCCCTCTCTACTGGTCCTCAGTAGGTCAGCACTAGTTCCCCCTCTCTACTGGTCCTCAGTAGGTCAGCACTAGTTCCCCCTCTCACCCTCCCTTCTTCCTAATGTCTTCCCCCTCTCTACTGGTCCTCAGTAGGTCAGCACTAGATCCCCCTCTCACCCTCACCCCCTCTCTAATGCTGTCTTCCACCTCTCTACTGGCCCTCAGTAGGTCAGCACTAGTTCCCCCTCTCTACTGGTCCTCAGTAGGTCAGCACTAGTTCCCCCTCTCTACTGGTCCTCAGTAGGTCAGCACTAGTTCCCTCTCTCTCCCCCCCTCCTTCCTAATGTCTCCCCCCTCTCTACTGGTCCTCAGTAGGTCAGCACTAGTTCCCCCTCTCTACTGGTCCTCAGTAGGTCAGCACTAGTTCCCCCTCTCTACTGGTCCTCAGTAGGTCAGCACTAGATCCCCCTCTCACCCTCGCCCCCTCTCTCCTGCTGTCTTCCCCCTCTCTACTGGTCCTCAGTAGGTCAGCACTAGATTCCCCTCTCACCCTCACTAATGCTGTCTTCCACCTCTCTACTGGCCCTCAGTAGGTCAGCACTAGTTCCCTCTCTCTCCCTCCCTCCTTCCTAATGTCTTCCCCCTCTCTACTGGTCCTCAGTAGGTCAGCACTAGTTCCCCCTCTCTACTGGTCCTCAGTAGGTCAGCACTAGTTCCCCCTCTCTACTGGTCCTCAGTAGGTCAGCACTAGTTCCCCCTCTCTACTGGTCCTCAGTAGGTCAGCACTAGTTCCCTCTCTCTACTGGTCCTCAGTAGGTCAGCACTAGTTCCCTCTCCCTCCCTCCTTCCTAATGTCTTCCCCCTCTCTACTGGTCCTCAGTAGGTCAGCACCTAGATCCTCCTCACCCTCGCCCCCTCTCTCCTGCTGTCTTCCACCTCTCTACTGGTCCTCAGTAGGTCAGCACTAGTTCCCCCTCTCTCCCTCCCTGCTGTCTTCCACCTCTCTACTGGCCCTCAGTAGGTCAGCACTAGCTCCCCCTCTCTCCCTCCCTCGCCCCTCAGTAGCTCAGCACTAGTTCCCTCTCTCTCCCTCTCCCCTCAGTAGCTCAGCACTAGTTCCATCTCCCTCCCTCTCCCCTCAGTAGCTCAGCACTAGATCCATCTCCCTCCCTCTCCCCTCAGTAGCTCAGCACTAGTTCCATCTCCCTCCCTCTCCCCTCAGTAGCTCAGCACTAGTTCCCTCTCTCTCCCTCCCTCGCCCCTCAGTAGCTCAGCACTAGTTCCCTCTCTCCCTCCTCCCTTAGTAGCTCAGCACTAGTTCCCCCTCTCTCCCTCGCCCCTCAGTAGCTCAGCACTAGTTCCCTCTCTCTCCCTCGCCCCTCAGTAGCTCAGCACTAGTTCCCCCTCTCTCCCTCCCCCCTCAGTAGCTCAGCACTAGTTCCCCCTCTCTCCCTCCCCCCTCAGTAGCTCAGCACTAGTTCCCTCTCTCTCCCTCCCTCCTTCCCTCGCCCCTCAGTAGCTCACCACTAGTTCCCCCTCTCCGTCCCTCACCCCTAATGTTTTCTCCCTCTCCACTGGGCCTCAGTAGCTCAGCACTAGTTCCCTCTCTCTCCCTCACCCCTCAGTAGCTCAGCATTAGTTCCCTCTCTCTCCCTCCCCCCTCAGTAGCTCAGCACTAGTTCCCTCTCTCTCCCTCCCTCCTTCCCTCGCCCCTCACCACTAGTTCCCCCTCTCCCTCCCTCACCCCTAATGTTTTCTCCCTCTCCACTGGCCCTCAGTAGGTCAGCACTAGTTCCCTCTCTCCCCACTGGGCCTCAGTAGCTCAGCACTAGTTCCCTCTCTCGCTCTCCACTGGGCCTCAGTAGCTCAGCACTAGCTCCCTTTCTCCGTCCCTGGCGGGGCAGCCCAGCTAACTTCTGGCCCATGGCTCCAGTGTTGTGTATGGCCTACTGTCCAGTTTAATCTACCCAGCAGTGGTGATCAGAGGCTAGCCACATTCCACTCAATGAAGCCCCCTCTTCCAGCTCCCCATCCCCCATCTAGGGCCTCACTCTGCATTCTTCACTCTCTTCCGTTACGTCTCCCTGCCTCCATATCACGCCGTCTACTCGGTCACTCTTAAAACCCACAGTTATCATGCTTCAATGATTGCTTTACTGTGTGGGTAGAGAGTATCTCTTACTAAAACACTATGCAGTGCTGTTCGCTCTTTATGAGGCATGGTTACTAATTCTATTCGACCCTCATAAAAACACTTGTGCTTTTCACAACTGAAACTATGACGGTGATGACATCATTAGTTCAACAAAACACACCCACCCAGATTCCCTGAATAACGACTGGGTTCAATCAGTATGGAAATCTGGACAGTCTCATGCTACGAGGACAGGAGGTGAAGATACCGATTAAGATGATGTCATACCACAACGGAATTCTCTTTTGACAAACACCGTGTTCCACTTGTCCAACACACGTCCCCTGTACACCACACCATCCACGTGACAACTGATAAGCCTTAGCCACTGTATCTGAGAAGAGTGGAGTTGATGAGAACCGCTCTCGTTCTCTGGCTGACCACAATAAACATCATGTTACACTGACCTCAGCAGAACCCGTGTGCCTGTGGGGCATGGGGGAGGTATGGGAAAAGGCACAGTGCTCTCGTGCTCGTCCCATTCAGTACAACTAAACAAAAACAACGTGAATTTAGAGCAAACTGCACTGGGACCAGATGCAGCAAACTGGACTTTTCAAACAGCAACCAAGTTGTCATGCGAAGGAAAAACACAATGCATCATTTATAACCCTTGAAGTTCACACATCGAGTAAACCTCAAAACACAAAATGGTAAAACAAAAAAGTTTAAACTATTATTGTGTGTGTGTGTGTGTGTGTATTTCCCCCAGCAGGCTTTGCAGCTCCCATCAGCCCTAAACAATACCCATTAAGCCAATGGGCCTCTTCAGGGCTACCATGGTAACAGGTAAACAGGCGGGGGGGGGACTGGTGGCGCAGACATTGTGTTTGTGTCCAAATGATTTCAGTGTGACAAGCTATTGATAGAGAAATTACCTAGTGATTCTCTCTCTCACACACACACACACAAAGAAGACAAGCCAACACTGCCCAAGAATGCAGTCAAACACAGGGCTGGAATAATTACTGTATAATCATGTAATTGATAATTATGGAGGACGACCTTCTTGAAAATAAAATAAATAAACATGTATTTGGGACGGCTGTGCATTTGAGTGCGTTTCAGCGGTAACATGGACTATTTACAACATGAAACTTGACGCCTTTTGCTGAAACAAGCAAGGTGTTGTAGCAAATGATGCTGGTTGCCTGGGCAACCCCCCCCCCCCTCTTCCTGCATCAGCAGAACATGCAGTCAGGAGCAGAGGAGAAAACGGTGAATCTTAAAAATAAACTATATTAAATAAAATAAACTATATTAAATAAAAAATAAACTATATTAAATAATATAAACTCTTCAAATGATTATATTGGTGACCACAGTCATTTGGCTGACCAATAACTTGCATTCAAAATTCCATGACAGTCACAGCTCTAGTCAAACATTACCATCAGCAGTGACACCTATCTGGTCCAGAAACAATCTTTGCCACATCATGAAGCCCAGAGGAGTGGCACGTGTACACAAAGAACATGTTTCGTTCAGATTACGTGAATACCACTGCGTGTTTAGCATAAGTGCGTTGCCAACATATTAAGTCCATACACAGTCCACAGAAGATGTACAATATTCCACATCAACAGCTTATCGGTAAAGCATTCCACACAGCAATACCATGACAAGTGTAATTCTTCAAATCTGCCCATGGAGAAAGATCCCTTTAGGCCTACATCCACAGGGACAATGTCAGCCATGGCTGGAGGGGAAACATTCTTGCTAAACACATACAGCGTTCTTCACCTCTCAAACAAACGTATCAAATCTAGACACAAATCAGCAGAACACAACAGATGGGAGTAAAAGACAGGGACAACCTGCTTTTTCATGTTCTAAAAACATGCTTAGCCCAGAGGAAGAACCCTGATGGTCCATAACCCATTAGTACAAGGAGACACTATGTGAACCCACATCAAGACAAGTCCCTATGGCTAGGCAGTTCGCTCTAACTTCTCCCGACACTGTCGGGGAAAGGTAGTGGGTAACAATGTAAAGTGTGTGTGTGGTTGGGGGGGGGGGGGGGGCTGCAGCCACAGAGACCCAGCATGACGTTAGTGTCTAGCGTGTAATTGAAACCCAGGGCCTACACGGTGTTACACAGAGACCACTGTAATCCCCTCCTGACAAAGTGGCTTAGCATCTATAGGTCATACGGCACAGCAAGACAGCTTAGACTCACAGACAACAGCCCAGTGCCTTTGGATTCAACAGATGAATATTTAATAAGGAACGGGGCATTTGAGACTATTTAGCTATTCAAATCATTTCATGCCATTTTTTCAGATATTCCAGATACTCTAAAATAAATATTGTTATTGTCCGAATTAGTATAAAAATACTAATTCGGACAATAACAATCACGTATATATAATAAATAAATACTAATTCGGACAATAACAATCACGTATATATATATATAATAAATAAATACTAATTCGAACAATAACAATCACGTATATATATATATAATAAATAAATACTAATTCGGACAATAACAATCACGTATATATATATATAATAAATAAATACTAATTCGAACAATAACAATCACGTATATATATATATAATAAATAAATACTAATTCGGACAATAACAATCACGTATATATATATATAATAAATAAATACTAATTCGAACAATAACAATCACGTATATATATATATAATAAATAAATACTAATTCGGACAATAACAATCACGTATATATATATATAATAAATAAATACTAATTCGGACAATAACAATCACGTATATATATATATAATAAATAAATACTAATTCGAACAATAACAATCACGTATATATATATATAATAAATAAATACTAATTCGAACAATAACAATCACGTATATATATATATAATAAATAAATACTAATTCGAACAATAACAATCACGTATATATATATATAATAAATAAATACTAATTCGAACAATAACAATCACGTATATATATATATAATAAATAAATACTAATTCGAACAATAACAATCACGTATATATATATATATAATAAATAAATACTAATTCGGACAATAACAATCACGTATATATATATATAATAAATAAATACTAATTCGGACAATAACAATCACGTATATATATATATAATAAATAAATACTAATTCGGACAATAACAATCACGTATATATATATATAATAAATAAATACTAATTCGAACAATAACAATCACGTATATATATATATAATAAATAAATACTAATTCGAACAATAACAATCACGTATATATATATATATAATAAATAAATACTAATTCGGACAATAACAATCACGTATATATATATATAATAAATAAATACTAATTCGAACAATAACAATCACGTATATATATATATAATATAAAAATACTAATTCGAACAATAACAATCACGTATATATATATATAATATAAAAATACTAATTCGAACAATAACAATCACGTATATATATATATAATAAATAAATACTAATTCGAACAATAACAATCACGTATATATATATATAATAAATAAATACTAATTCGGACAATAACAATCACGTATATATATATATAATAAATAAATACTAATTCGAACAATAACAATCACGTATATATATATATAATAAATAAATACTAATTCGGACAATAACAATCACGTATATATATATATAATATAAAAATACTAATTCGAACAATAACAATCACGTATATATATATATAATAAATAAATACTAATTCGGACAATAACAATCACGTATATATATATATAATAAATAAATACTAATTCGGACAATAACAATCACGTATATATATATATAATAAATAAATACTAATTCGGACAATAACAATCACGTATATATATATATAATAAATAAATACTAATTCGGACAATAACAATCACGTATATATATATATAATAAATAAATACTAATTCGGACAATAACAATCACGTATATATATATATAATATAAAAATACTAATTCGAACAATAACAATCACGTATATATATATATAATAAATAAATACTAATTCGGACAATAACAATCACGTATATATATATATAATAAATAAATACTAATTCGAACAATAACAATCACGTATATATATATATAATATAAAAATACTAATTCGGACAATAACAATCACGTATATATATATATAATAAATAAATACTAATTCGAACAATAACAATCACGTATATATATATATAATAAATAAATACTAATTCGAACAATAACAATCACGTATATATATATATAATAAATAAATACTAATTCGAACAATAACAATCACGTATATATATATATAATATAAAAATACTAATTCGGACAATAACAATCACGTATATATATATATAATAAATAAATACTAATTCGAACAATAACAATCACGTATATATATATATAATAAATAAATACTAATTCGGACAATAACAATCACGTATATATATATATAATAAATAAATACTAATTCGAACAATAACAATCACGTATATATATATATAATAAATAAATACTAATTCGAACAATAACAATCACGTATATATATATATAATAAATAAATACTAATTCGGACAATAACAATCACGTATATATATATATAATAAATAAATACTAATTCGAACAATAACAATCACGTATATATATATATAATAAATAAATACTAATTCGGACAATAACAATCACGTATATATATATATAATAAATAAATACTAATTCGAACAATAACAATCACGTATATATATATATAATAAATAAATACTAATTCGAACAATAACAATCACGTATATATATATATAATATAAAAATACTAATTCGGACAATAACAATCACGTATATATATATATAATAAATAAATACTAATTCGAACAATAACAATCACGTATATATATATATAATAAATAAATACTAATTCGAACAATAACAATCACGTATATATATATATAATAAATAAATACTAATTCGGACAATAACAATCACGTATATATATATATAATAAATAAATACTAATTCGAACAATAACAATCACGTATATATATATATAATATAAAAATACTAATTCGAACAATAACAATCACGTATATATATATATAATAAATAAATACTAATTCGAACAATAACAATCACGTATATATATATATAATAAATAAATACTAATTCGGACAATAACAATCACGTATATATATATATAATAAATAAATACTAATTCGGACAATAACAATCACGTATATATATATATAATAAATAAATACTAATTCGGACAATAACAATCACGTATATATATATATAATAAATAAATACTAATTCGAACAATAACAATCACGTATATATATATATAATAAATAAATACTAATTCGGACAATAACAATCACGTATATATATATATAATAAATAAATACTAATTCGAACAATAACAATCACGTATATATATATATAATAAATAAATACTAATTCGAACAATAACAATCACGTATATATATATATAATAAATAAATACTAATTCGGACAATAACAATCACGTATATATATATATAATAAATAAATACTAATTCGGACAATAACAATCACGTATATATATATATAATAAATAAATACTAATTCGAACAATAACAATCACGTATATATATATATAATAAATAAATACTAATTCGGACAATAACAATCACGTATATATATATAATAAATAAATACTAATTCGAACAATAACAATCACGTATATATATATATAATAAATACTAATTCGAACAATAACAATCACGTATATATATATATAATAAATAAATACTAATTCGAACAATAACAATCACGTATATATATATATAATAAATAAATACTAATTCGAACAATAACAATCACGTATATATATATATAATAAATAAATACTAATTCGAACAATAACAATCACGTATATATATATATAATAAATAAATACTAATTCGGACAATAACAATCACGTATATATATATATAATAAATAAATACTAATTCGAACAATAACAATCACGTATATATATATATAATAAATAAATACTAATTCGGACAATAACAATCACGTATATATATATATAATAAATAAATACTAATTCGAACAATAACAATCACGTATATATATATATAATATAAAAATACTAATTCGAACAATAACAATCACGTATATATATATATAATAAATAAATATTGTTATTGTCCGAATTAGTATAAAAATACTAATTCGGACAATAACAATCACGTATATATATATATAATAAATAAATACTAATTCGAACAATAACAATCACGTATATATATATATAATAAATAAATACTAATTCGGACAATAACAATCACGTATATATATATATAATAAATAAATACTAATTCGGACAATAACAATCACGTATATATATATATAATAAATAAATACTAATTCGAACAATAACAATCACGTATATATATATATAATATAAAAATACTAATTCGGACAATAACAATCACGTATATATATATATAATATAAAAATACTAATTCGAACAATAACAATCACGTATATATATATATAATAAATAAATACTAATTCGAACAATAACAATCACGTATATATATATATAATAAATAAATACTAATTCGAACAATAACAATCACGTATATATATATATAATAAATAAATACTAATTCGGACAATAACAATCACGTATATATATATATAATAAATAAATACTAATTCGGACAATAACAATCACGTATATATATATATAATAAATAAATACTAATTCGGACAATAACAATCACGTATATATATATATAATAAATAAATACTAATTCGAACAATAACAATCACGTATATATATATATAATAAATAAATACTAATTCGGACAATAACAATCACGTATATATATATATAATATAAAAATACTAATTCGGACAATAACAATCACGTATATATATATATAATAAATAAATACTAATTCGAACAATAACAATCACGTATATATATATATAATAAATAAATACTAATTCGAACAATAACAATATTTATTTTAAAGTATCTGGAATATCTGAAAAAAATGGCATACATGTTATTTGACCAAGTCTAAAAAAATAAGCATAGATTGGTCACTTCTTTTCTAATTTGGCACACAAACTAGAGGCTGTGACGTGAGTAACTTGGTCAAAAATAATGGCAACAATTGGGCTACAGGGGCCGCTGTTATAAGCCGTCTCAATTAAACCCTCATATCTGTCCGCTTCAAAATAACACCAAATTATAGGCATACAGGCCGATGGTATAGCTCTTAATTTGAGAAAAGCTAAGGAATTTGTTAAGAGATGGCTATTTGTTATTATTGATAAATCAGGAAATTAGATTGTACGTGTCAAATTAAACCCTTTGTAAATTCACTCCACAATGGCCTATCAACGTTAAACTGTTTGGGGTCCTCGAAGACGTAACCATTGATATAAATGTGCAGAAATAGTGTGGCAGCGGCTCGACGCAACATTACAAAAGTTTGTTTTATTCAACTAAGAATTTCAAATGTTATGGTATATTCTTGTAGGTAAAAATCTCACATGGATGTGATTTAGACAAAGATTTTTCATTGTTAAAAATGGGTTTTCAATAACGAATACTTGAGTGAGTGATCTAATACCAATGTCCGTTTGGATGTCTGGATATTCCATTAGCCACGTCCATCCCTACACTCAATTATGACGACAACAACAAGACAACAAGACTACGAAGACGGAGTTCAACACCAACGCTAAAAACAGAAATGATCAACAACAAAAAAATGACTGAACGAGCACACACACACACACACACAACTAAGGCTAAAATCACTGCTCAACGACTATCAACTATGTCTAGGATGCTACAGTACCGCGGTGAGACAGCAGGCTAAATCGAATACTCCCCGTGCAGTCCGAACATGATCTAGGCAGTAGCTTGATATGTGTTCTGTAAATAGGCCTGTTGTCATACTGAAATAATCCAGAACGTATAGGCATTTACAATAGCAGAAGTCAATGACCATATCGAGTGTGGAACAGGACACTTGAAGGAAAAGAATGAAACCTCAGAGATAGTTTAGGAAATGGGGGAAAGACTGGAATCACACACACCTAGAATATTCCATGTGACTGAAAGCTGGTATAAATTTTTTTTAAAAACAAGCTAACTCACCTGAACAAGGAACACCTGTGTAACTAAGCAATTAAGAAATCCACTACAATCACCTTGACCTCCATCAGCAGTGGGGGTGAATTTATAATGGAAAATTAATGCGTTTGTGCAACACATGTTAATGCATTGAAACGTGTCATATCGCATCAATTCGTTCTCTAATCAAACCGAAACGTGTGAAACTAAAACATATCGTTCCTGTCTGGTATCAGGGCCATTTGAACGCAACAATTTCAAAAAGATTTTACTCAGTTACAGTTCATTAAAGGAAAAAAAAAAAAAATCGGTCAACTGAAATAAATTCCTTAGGCCCTAATCTATGGATTTCACCTGACTGGGAACACAGATGCATGTGTTGGACACAGACAGCTTTATAAAAATAAAAAATAAAATAAAAAAAATACAATGAAAAAAAGCTGTGTGAAGTTGCTGGATATTGGCAGGAACTGGAACACGGTTTCATACACGTAGAACCAGAGCATCCCAAACATGTTCAACAGGTGACATGTCTGGTCAGTATGCAGGCCATGGAAGAACTGGGACATTTTCAGCATGCAGGAATTGTGTACAGATCCTTGTGACACGGGGAGGTGTATTATCATGCTGGAACATGAGGTGATGACCGTGGATGAATGGCACGACAATGGGCCTCCGGATCTCGTCACGCGAGATCTCTCTGTGCATCGAAATGGCCATCGATTAAAATGTAAACGTATATTTGTTGTCCACCCCACCATGGGGCATTCTGTTCACAATGTTGACATCAGCGAACTGCTCACCTACACAACACCATACACTTTACATGTTGCGTTTATGTTATGTTATGTTATGTATCAGGGCCCATGTATCCTTCCTTACCTTTCAGGCTGACCACATTATCCATACGGAGGATTACTGCACTGTTGGCGCTAGAAACATAAGCATTTCCCTGCTAAATGTGTACTCAACCAATAAAAATGTATGTCGATATGTTGTACGACCTCTGTTCCATTAGCAACGTTGAAGATGTCATACTAATAATGGAGGGATAAAAATAAAACGTCCAAAATGTAACAAACTGCCCTGAGGCTAGGTTGTACCTTTCCTCTGCAGGAAGAGGCGAAGCACGGGGTCAGCCACGGAGATGGCTTTGCGGTAGTTGTCATCGTTGTTGATTGGCAGCAGGTCACCGTGGACGTCAGCATAGCCCACCAGCAGGTCCACGTTTGGAATCCGGTGCATGTGCTGTAGGAGCCTATAGAACTCATCAAACCGGCCCGGCTTGGACCGGTCCAGGGAGAACCGGCGGAATTCAGCCCCAAACTGACAGTCAGACAGACAGACAGACACAGACAGAGAGACAGAAATGTGACACACTTTGGATTGGAGGAATGATAATGACCTTGGTGTTTGTAGAAAGAATTTAGCAGGAAACAGTTAACAACAAACAAGAAAGACATTACACAGTGGTTGACATAGGCAAATTGCCTGTTTGTTTAAGCAGTAGGCCTCCTCTTCCAGAGCACACAGCTCTAAAGCAATTAACTCATGACTGCTGTGTGACGGAGCAGAGTTCACAAACCGGCAGGAGATTTTATTTGACCCCCTCAGCCACAAACAAGCCGGGCCAAGCCGGGCCGGTTTGAAAATTAAATTGTCAAAATTCATTGTCAATAAGACTAAAATCACAACGAAATCGGCCCAAAGTTATTTTAATTGAGGAAATCTGTTCCCACGCATAACTAGAGAAACAAACCATATGTGATCACATCCCCATGTATATTTGACTTTATTTAACTAGGCAAGTCAGTTAAGAACAAATTCTTATTTTCAATGACGGCCTAGGAACAGTGGATTAACTGCCTGTTCAGGAGCAGAACGACAGATTTGTACCTTGTCAGCTCGGGGATTTGAACTTGCAACCTTTCGGTTACTAGTCCAACGCTCTAACCACTAGGCTACCCTGCCGCCCCATGCAATCAAGGTTTGAATTGATTCTGTTTTTGTCAAGTACTATCTGTTTGGGCCTCTTGCGGTCAATTAGCAGTGTACAAATTATTCATAATTATGTTACTACGCCCCCCCCCCATCCATCTGCTCAAGAAAAAATGTGTCCGCAGCTGAATGTGTTTGGGAACTAGGGGTGTGCTGGTCAACTGTTTGTTCATCCGCAACCACCCGACTAGATGTGATAAAGTGAAAATCTGAGGCCTGCACCCAACCCTAACCCCAACCCTAACCCCAACCCTAACCCCAACCCGCGCTGTAGGCTACAGTCAAATACGGTGGAACCATTTTTTGACCGATATGTTTCTGCTTGTAATTTCCAACATTTCTGTAGGCTATTTGTTAGTCAACTTGTCTATAATTAGATCCATGCAGCTTCTCTTCGGTCATTATATGTTGCCCTAGAAGACAAAACAAACCATTGCTCAACAGAATAATGTAATTGAAGCATTCATTCTATCAATCTATCTAGTTTACATCAGTAAAGTTCTCTGTCATCTTTAGCAGAGCAAATAGGTTTAGGGACCGGGGAGAAAATACAATAACACAAAAAAAAGGGAAGATTTTCTGTACAAAAAAAGTCCAAATGACATCAGTTTGACCGGTTGCAAGGAAAAAGAAAGCTGTGAAAACGACCCAAAGTGTTTCTGATAAGATTTAAGCTCGGCTTCGATGCATATTTTGTGTGGTTGAAATGCTATCAGCATTTATGATGAAGACGGCCCCTCTACAGATGGTATGTAGCTGGGCATTGAGTTCTATCAAGAAAGAAGAAAGAAAATCATTTCTCCACTCCTGTTCCCAAGTCCAAATTTTGCCTACATTTAGTGTATCAAGAAATGCTTAATTGTGCAGGAGTTAATATTAAGGCTGTATGAGAGGTTATAGACCTACAGTCAGTGTCCAGATTTCCCGTTCCATTTAAACAGAAGGCTACATGGCCTTGACGTGCCATAGGCCTACTTCAAGTCCTGTCTTGTTACTGGCAAATATGTATAGTGCTTAACAATCATCATACATAACATAAAACCACCATCATCCTCTTTAACCATGTCACCTGACCTAACAATCATCACACAACACCAATATCATCCTCTTTAACCACGTCACCTGACCTAACAATCACCACACAACACCAATATCATCCTCTTTAACCAAGTCACCTGACCTAACATAACACCACTATCATCCTCTTTAACCACACCACCTGACCTTTACCAAACATGACCTCTCTGACCCTCCATTCTGTTTGTTTTCACTTCTCCTTCAGCAGCTTTTGTCTTATTGAATTAAACTTCGACAACGGCCTTTTTGCCTCCGTGGACGGACGTTAACCTTGCCTGCCCATTCCCAAAAATCATCATTTGGCGATTGGCTGTGTACGCTATTTGGTACGGGTACAGTTAAGAGTTAAAGCTTAGGCCTACGCACTAATAGCAGATAAATTATTTTAGCCTAAGACCTCAATGTAGAATATAGATATAAATTGCATAAGAAAGATACCTTAAACATCCATATGCATATTTTTTCCTTCAGGGGATAGATCAGCTTTAATATTGCAGATAGATTGTGGCTTCCATCAATGTAATTGTCTGCATCATTTACAATCCCACATATTTTGTTGTTGTTGTAAATATAAATATTTTTGAAAATATATGTTTTTGAAAATATATCTTCCCATTAACCCTTCCACCCCTCCCCTAATTGGAGTAAACTAATGTACAACAACACTTAGGCTTCTACATACTATATGCATTTTACGAACACAATGTATTTTTTTAAATCGCATCCTTCAGCTACCCTCAACCCCCTTACCATCTCTCTGAAAACCATCCAGTTTCATTTGTATTTGTCACATATTTTTTTAGCTGTGCCGTTTCACAAAAGTTCTGAACCTACATATATTTTACGGAGACAGTATATTTTACATTAGGTATCGTTTCTCATTATTCAACCAGCCCACCACCCACCCACCCACCCGTCCTTCAGCCAGGCAATATTGAATAACCCTAAACCCGTTCTGAGTCAACCTGTGCATCACTATCGGGGTGTCTAGAAGCCCAGAGCGTTAATGATGATTATGTGTCCTTGGCTTATTAGTGTAAAAGACGAGTACAATCTGTGCGTCAGTGAGAACGTTTGATATGCATCTGTGGGTGTGCCTGTAGTGTGTCACCTATACTAATACAACAGCAGATCCACATTCGTAATGTAATATATAGTAAAAAGAAAGAGAACCCGTGGAATGAGTAGGTGTGTCCAAACTTTGGACTGGATAGATAGATATATAGTAAAAATAAAGATTTTATAATTTTAGTTTTACTATTTTCAACATTGTGCAATAATAGTGAATAAGATCACAACTGTGAAATAAAACATACGGGAATCATGTAGTAACCAAAACAAAGTGTTAAAACAATTCAAAATATATATTTTATATTTGAGATTCTTCTAAGTAGCCTTTGCCTTGAAGACAGCTTGGCATACTCTCAACCAGCTTCATGCTAGTTGAGAGGCAGTCCCCTGGAATGCATTTCAATAAACAGGTGTGCCTTGTTAAAAGTTCATTTGTGGAATTTCTTTCCTTCTTAACGCGTTTGAGCCAATCAGTTGTGTTGTGACAAGGTAGGGGTGGTATACAGAAGATAGCCCTATCTGGAGAAAGACCCAGTCCATATTTTGGCAGGAACAGCTCAAATAAGCAAAGAGAAACGACAGTCCATCATTACTTTAAGACGTGAAGGTCAGACAATCTGGAAAATGTAAAGTGTAGTCGCAAAAACTATCAAGCGTTCTGATGAAACTGGCTCTCATGTGGACCGCCACAGGAAAGGAAGACCCAGAGTTACTTCTGCTGTGGTATGATGAAACTGGCTCTCATGTGGACTGCCACAGGAAAGGAAGACCCAGAGTTACTTCTGCTGTGGTATGATGAAACGGGCTCTCATGTGGACCGCCACAGGAAAGGAAGACCCAGAGTTACTTCTGCTGTGGTATGATGAAACGGGCTCTCATGTGGACCGCCACAGGAAAGGAAGACCCAGAGTTACTTCTGCTGTGGTATGATGAAACTGGCTCTCATGTGGACCGCCACAGGAAAGGAAGACCCAGAGTTACTTCTGCTGTGGTATGATGAAACGGGCTCTCATGTGGACCGCCACAGGAAAGGAAGACCCAGAGTTACTTCTGCTGTGGTATGATGAAACTGGCTCTCATGTGGACCGCCACAGGAAAGGAAGACCCAGAGTTACTTCTGCTGTGGTATGATGAAACGGGCTCTCATGTGGACCGCCACAGGAAAGGAAGACCCAGAGTTACTTCTGCTGTGGTATGATGAAACTGGCTCTCATGTGGACCGCCACAGGAAAGGAAGACCCAGAGTTACTTCTGCTGTGGTATGATGAAACTGGCTCTCATGTGGACCGCCACAGGAAAGGAAGACCCAGTTACCTCTGCTGTTCATTAGAAGTTCATTAGAGTTACCAGCCTCAGAATGCAGCCCAAAGAAACACTTCAGAGTTAAAGTAACAGACACATCTCAACATCTACTGTTCAGAGGAGACGGCGTGAGTCAGGCCTTCATGGACAAATTGTTGTAAAGAAACCACTACTAAAGGAAACCAATAATAAGAAGAGAATTGCTTGGTCCAAGAAACACAAGCAATTGACATTCGACCGGTGGAAATCTGTCTTTTGATCTGATGAGTCCAAAATGTGAGATATTTGGTTCCAACTGCCGTGTCTTTGTGAGACGCAGAGTGGGTGAACGGATGATCTCCGCATGTGTGAAGCAAGGAGGACGAGGTGGTGTGATGGTGCTTTGCTGGTGACACTAAGTGATTTATATAGAATTCAAGGCACACTTAACCAGCATGGTGCTGTTGGAAAAACATTCCAGGTGAAGCTGGTTGAGAGAATGCCAAGAGATATCATCAAGGCAAAGGGTGGCTACTTTGAAGAATCTCAAATATAAAATATATTTAGACTTTAACACTTTTTTGGTTACTACTTGACTCAATGTGTTATTTCATAGTTCTGACATCTTCACTATTATTCTGCAATGTAGAAAATAGTTCAAATAAAGAAAAGCCTTGACTGAGTAGGCGTGTCCAAACTCGACTGGTAATGTGCATGTGGGCCTACACCACTGATAAATCACTGTGATGTTTATTGTCCCTTGCACAATATATATCAAAACACACATATTTCGCTCTGCAAAGGCTCACTTTTAAATGGATAGACGTTGGCTAAACCCTGTGATGGCACCCACAGCGACTAGCAGTGTTGTGGTTAGTGCTACACAATGCTAGATTAGTGACCCCTTGTCTCACCAGGCTGAAGAAAACAAGCAAATTGTATTCTTCTTTATCTGCACTTGGGAAACTAAAGAGTGGTACTATTGTCATCCTTTTCATGTCTAGTCTTGATAGCATATCATTATTGACGAGTGCTGATTGATACATAAGTTAGTACTTGGAAGTAAGCCTGAATTATTATTATGCGACAGTGCAATAGTGGTAGTGGCTATTCATTGCGGATATCGCAATCAAGGAAACTGTAGTTAATAAGTATGAAATATGTACGCAAATAGCGAAACGTGTTTACTACAAGCGATCCATTGCGGAAGGAACCGAGATCAACTGTGACTCCTGCGCAAAGGACAATAAAACAGCACAGTGATTTATCAGCGTCCTAGGCCAACAACCTTCAATACAGATTCATTACCAACCGGTCAGTAGGCCATACAATCTGTGTCTCAGATGCTTTTGAATCTTACGGTTCTAGCATTTCAAACTTAAACTAGTTTGTAAATCATAAAATGTATAACCAAACACATCCTATGCAATTGTGGAACATAATGTTCAACCTCAATGGATCAACCACAGTAATGTCTGGTTTGCTGACAAGTATTGGCTCATTGTGTGCCTGGCTGGGTAGTCACAACATTGCCTAATCCGACCGCAAACTAATAATGGAATTCGTACAAATAATGGAAGGTGATAAAACATTGATTCCAAGCATTGGCTACCAAACACATGCCTTCCTCACACCAATCCACATTTGACACTTGTTCATTCACTGGCTAGATAAACTGACTGGCCAACTAGTTAGCTTTCTAGATAGTTTGCAAACTGTCGCAGACGAGATAATTACAACATCATAACTTGCTGACAAGCGAATAAGCAGGTACATTTACCAATGATTTGAAAGTAAGGGGTTTGAAGACTTCGATAACTCACACATACAATAGTTACATAGCTAGCTGTTCTGTGTTGGCAACTAGCTAGCTAATTTAGCAAACAACGCACCTTGCTCTTCACCTCCACGGCGCCCAGAGACCGGTTGCTCGGCACTCGGTGGTTCTTGTTCATCTTTCGCTAACAGGAGCGCCACAGCACACACTTGCCCTCACGGGGCTGCCCTCGTCTGCCCTCTATCCCAAATTATATCAACACAAGTTATTCCAGTTAGCTGTGTGTCCTTATAAAATACTGAAATTCCCTCGTTTGGATTATTGTCCTCCTCCACAACCAACCTGCTCTAAACTTATCTTCTCAAAACTCGCCGTCACATCGCCCGTTTAACCACTTAAACGCTGTCCTGCGTGACGCTTCTAACGCACCCAGGAAGCGGCCCCTGCCTGGAGCCTCGTTCCCAACACGCACACTCCCGCGACTGTCAGAATCAAGTCAAACTTATCTTGATCACTTTTAATAAGGTCCTGTACAATTCTTTTGATAATATGACGTAACCGAAAAGTCAATAAATGTTTTGTGTTTTGTCTTTTGTCCACATAATCTTGTCTACGTTTTTAAAAATGTTTATCGGCATGTCATATATTGTGAATACATGTCTAAAATGCCTTGTAAAGTATTTAAAGTACGAAGAAAGTAAAGCATAAGGAGATGCGCTAGGTTTTCTGTCACTGTCGTGTACATCGAAGATAAACCTTTACAATTCACCTTGGCCAAAGTGAGGTCCTTTCCCGAACTGCTTGATGTTTGTATGTTGTTAAATTGCGCCATCTGTTGTTAGCGCAGACAGTTTCCTTCAAAATATATAATTCAGCAAAATACAATGAAATATCATTTTATTTGTCACGTGCACAGTGAAATGCTTACTTACGAGTCCTTTTCCAACAACTCAAGAGTTAAATATAAAAATATATAAAATAGAAATAGTGACACGAGGAATAAATACACACTGAATAATGATTAACAAGAGTAAAATTCCATGGCTATATACAGGCAGAATAATTTTTTTATTTTACCTTTATTTAACCAGGCAAGTCAGTTAAAAACAAATTCTTATTTTCAATGACGGCCTGGGAACAGTGGGTTAACTGCCTGTTCAGGGGCAGAACGACAGATTTGTACCTTGTCAGCTCGGGGGTTTGAACTCACAACCTTCCGGTTACTAGTTCAACGCTCTAACCACTAGGCTACCCTAGCACGGCTATATACAGGGAGTACCAGTTTCAATTTGCAAGTTCAATTTGACATACAAAATGTCAACCAGTAGCGTAGCCTGAAATTCGTTGGTAGGTGGGCCTGCTGAAATTTGGGTGGGCCCCACAATTTTTAGAAAACTATTGTTTTGGGAAAACCGCTAACTTCCTGCAATTCTACACATTTTGCTATGGGGCAAAGATAAAAAAAAATGTGCAGTTTTATAGCTAATCTTATGTTATTCTAGACATTTTGCCATGCATTTTTTAAAGCTAATTAAAGCTAAAATATAGGTGTGTTGACACTTGTTTGCTAATTGAACAAATTAAGTAGGCAGTGTCGGTGCACATAGCCATTGAAGCCCAGTGACATATGCCTCAATGCAGTCACTCTCGTGGCTTCTTAGAAGTGTCGCTTTCAGTTAGTTATTTTTGGACCACCCATCTCATGAAAGTGAATGTCATTCCAGTTCATCTGAATGTTATTTCAGTGCACTGCTCGCTCGGAATTATATCTGATGGTGTTTGCATGTTTAGATAAAAATACAAATAATGTCCCGTTTTCTAACACTGACAATTAGAGAGCATTAAAACACTATTTAGATTTTTTTTTTTTTTGCTCAATCTGATTGGGATGTCCACATCAACTAAAATGAATAATCCCAGAATATTTATGATTTATCTGGTGTCTTCAAATACTGTGACACATTGACGACAGATGGTATTGTTCTGTTTAATACTCCTGGTGTATTATTTCCATTAAAGCGCTTCACAGTTGGCTATTTCATAGGTCATTGCGATCTAAAGCTCCTGCTGAAGATGATGTGCTCCAGTCAATGGCTATGTCCCTGGAGTTTTATATTTTCTTAACAAGATCACAGTTTGGTCAACAAATTGGACAACAGCCACGCCACGATGACACCATTGAACCACCGACATGAAATCACCCTTGCCGAAATAGATGTAACACAGACAGGTAAAAACTCATCCCAAATACTGTGCTGACTGTTCCTAACCTTTGGTGCTCTTGTTGACGCCATACTTACAGTGTGTTGTGTTTAACACGAGAGACAGTACAGAGACACTCTAACTCCAGGGGGCACCAGTAGGAGCTTCAATTCCTCACTGCCTCACTCCATTCCCCTCCCCCTCCCTCCCTTTCTTACTTCACTCCCTTCCCTCCTCCCCCTAATCTCCCCTCCCTCCCCCCTCCCTCCCTTCTCTCTTTCGTTCTCCATCTCCCTCCCCTTTCTCTCTCGTTCTCCCATCCCCCTCTCGGTCTCTCTTCCCCCGTCTCCCCCACCCTCTCTTTCCGTCTTCCTTTCTCCCATTCCATTCCCTCCTCGCCTTCTCTGCCCCCCTCCCCCTGTCTCCCCCACCCTCTCTTTCCTCCTCTCCCCGTCTTCCTTTCTCCCATTCTATTCCCTCCTCGCCTGCCTCCCTCGCCTTCTCTCCCAGTCTCCCCCACCCTCTCTTTCCTCCTCTCCCTGTCTTCCATTCTATTCCCTCCTCGCCTGCCTCCCTCGCCTTCTCTGCCCCCCTCCCCTTTCTCTCCCAGTCTCCCTTCCCCCGTCTCCCCCACCCTCTCTTTCCTCCTCTCCCTGTTTTCCTTTCTCCCATTCTATTCCCTCCTTGCCTGCCTCCCTCCCTCACCTTTTCTGCCCCCCTCCCCCTTTCTCTCCCAGTCTCCCCCACCCACTCTTTCCTCCTCTCCCAGTCTTCCTTTCTCCCATTCTATTCCCTCCTCTGCCCCCCCCCCCCTCCCGGTCTCCCTTCCCCCCTCACCCTCATTCTCCCTTTCCTCTCTTGTTCTCCCATCCCCCTCTGTCTGCCTTCCCCCTGTCTCCCCCACCCTCTCTTTCCTCTGCCAGTCTTTCTTTCTCCCATTACATTCCCTTCTCACCTGCCTGCCTCCCCTTCTATCTCTCTTTCCCCCATCCCTCCCCTTTCCCTCACCCTTTCTCCCTCCCTCACCTCCCCCCCCAGTCTCCCTTCCCCCTCAGTCTGCTTAGCACTCCTGCTGCTCACAACACTGCAGATGAGGCCTTCACATCTCCCAGTCTGCTAGGCCTCTCTTTCAGCCTCCCCCTGCCACTCCCTCCCTCCCCTCATACCAGCATAGCAACACTGAACAAGCCAGCAAGGGGGAGGATGCGCTCTCGCAGAGGGGCAATTTCCCTCCATCTTATATCATTCTTACCAGGAGGCTAGAGACAATCTATGGTATGGAACATAAGCACAAAACACACATTTGTAGCATAATGAATAACTCGTATATAAAATCATCACTATAAAACAAGCAGAGTCAATATGGAACTGTCATAATTTTTGGGGTTTGGCACCAGATTGATACACACTAGAGCAAATTAGCCTCAACAAAGGGTTAATGCAATCTACTGTTGATTTCTCATCAACCATCACCATCTCAACCAGTAGTGGGTCCACTAAGTCCCAGACGCCTCATGCTCCAGTCTCACAGAATAGCATAGCTCACATGGACTAAACTCATGAACCCCTTGTTTTACACACCGAAAACCGTGTTTAACCGTGTGTAATTTCCGGTCAAAATGAACTGTAATAATACCGGAGACAATAGGATTTGTATCACCAGTGACCGTTTACAGCTAGCTCATGGGTTACGTTTGGGAAAACCTGACTTGAAGTGCTACTTCTTAGGACAAACCAGATCTAGTCTCCATTAAAAAAAAGGGGTGTATCACATCAGAGCATAAGACATAGGAAAATAGGTTGGACCAGGAGAAGCACAACGCAACACTTTATTGTTCATAGATGCTCAAGTTAAAAAACAAAAAACAAATCAAATTGAAGATCACAAATTAAAACATACACACAGAAACGTCATATTAATAGCGAATGCTCTCTGTTTCAAAGGCGACAGCAAACGTCTATTCTCGGTGGTAAAATAAGGAATAGGTGAGTGAAGAGAAGTACAGTCTAGACTACAAAGCACAGGGCTACAGAGATCAGTCCAAATGGCCCTTCCACTAACGGGGAGAAGGATACGAGGAACTCCTTCAATAGAACCAAAGTTATTACTGCAAATAAAAAAGTATAATCAATCATAGTAAACAAACAGCGAAAAAAAAACAAAAGCAATCAATTATGTTCATTTAAAATGTGCATTTATATATATATATATATATATATATATATATATATTTTATTTAGCAAAAACGCTATGGTTTTGTTAAAAAAATAAAAATAACAAAACAGAGAAAATACCAGTCACCAAAGCAACATCTAGCAAACCAATGTAGAACATACACAGCTAGCTGGTACACAGAAAGACAAGAAAATATTTAATGAGTACATCTATAGCAACTTCTCTCCAAACAGATCTAAAAGACTGTACAAATATACACTAAGCTATTCCTGCATACCTGCAACGAAAAAAAAAATGGGGGATTCTCTAGTTTCTCTTAAAAGCTAGTAAAATGGTAATAACTCAAGTTATATGCCACAGTGAAACTCGTCGCCAAATGGACAAGAATAAGTACTCATCTGAATTTTCTCGTAAAGTAAATAGAAGGCAAATAATTTCAGGGTTCTCTTACCTCCCTGGAGGTAAGATATAAACTGTTCACAAATCTTACATCACTCACAGCTACTTTAGGACTGCAGAGCAGCTTTAAATTGGCCTTTTGACATTTGACATGTTTAAATATCATTGGATGGCTTGTGGAAGTGAAAAGGAAAGTGGCTCTCCTTCTCACCTCGTCTCCTTCATGACACCATTGACCATTTCTAGCTCTAAAGTTCTGGTGAGGCAGAGCTGTTGGATCAAATGTAACGTCTCTGTGCGCGTCGTGTCATCTGTTTGTGTCAATTGGTCAGACCTGATGCTTGCCGAGTTGGGCCCTAGTTTTTCCACTTCCCGATTGACCCAGTTTGGCAACAGCTTCCTTCCCTTTAGCCTGCCTTTCCAGCAGCGTTGAGCCATATCCATTCTCTACATGACCCTCTTCTTCTTCCTCCTCCTCCTCCTCCATGTCCTCCTCCATGTCCTCTAGGTCTGGGCTGGAGTGGTCCCCTGTCCCTACCACCTCTCCCTCTCTCCCAGCAGCCAGCCTGTCATTACCCATGGAATTCACTTCTACTGCTCCCGTTTCATCCTTCTCCTCCTCCTCATCATCTATTTCATCCTCATTGCTATCTGAGTCAATAGCTATGGGTTCTGAAAGATACTTAGGCCCCCTCTGTTTTAAGGTGCTTCCGATCGTCTTGTTTTGGTCGCTCTTGGCCCCACAGTTGGGCTGGGTTGTGACCCTGGCCTCACTGCCAGACCCTGTTGAAATACCCAGCTGGGGAGTAGCACCACCGTTAGCCACAGCCCTCTCCTCCATGCGCTGAATGGCCTGCTCAGACCGTCCGATGCACATCCTGGACGTCCGCCTCTCCACTGTCTCTCCACGGTCTCCTTTGCCCTCAAACAAGCACTCAGAGTCGAAGGTCAGTTCGTGGCTGAGCTGGCTGATGTCCTGCATGTTGAAGCCCAGCAACACTTCAGCCTTCTGGGTCTCACAGTCCCGCGTGCATTTCCTCCTGCGGTTGGTGAAGTGGCTGGAGATATCAGACTTCCACAACCACAGACTTGAGGCTAGTTTTTCCACCTCCCTACGCGTTGGGTAGGGCTCGCGGTTGAAGTACTGCGAAAGGAAGGCTTTCCGCGCCTCGTACGACTCATCCTCGTGACCTTTGGGGTCAAGGATCAGGTTGACAGGGTCATCTGGATTCTCTACGAAAGCTGCAGGGCTCTCTAGCTCTCCAGGCGGCAGCTTACGCCGCTTTGGGTCGTTTGGGTCACAGTTTTCGAAGCCGGCCCGTTTGAGGCTAATGCCCTGGGCCTGGGAGACCCTGGGGGAGGGCGCAGGCCTGCTTTCCTGCCCGTTCTGGGTCTTCCCCACACCGCGGCAGTGGACGAGGTGCAGAGTGATGGTGGAGGCTGTCATGTTGCTTGTGTACACACCCAAACAGTGGATACATTTGTAGGTGAGTTTTTTCTCCACCGGGTGCACGGTTTGGATAACCTGATGCCTCTCTCTCAGATGGTGTGCCAGTGCATCAGAGATGGGGCCCTTGAGGATGGAGAAGCACAGCGGGCACAGAGTCTTGCCCACGTCTTTCTTGTACGGTACGGCCGCCTGAGGTGCACTCTTGGCAGGCGAGCCATCTTCTGAATCAGAGGGCATCTTTGGGGGTTGGCTGGGCACGGTCCTCTTGCCCGTCTGAGTGGACGACGAGGCACTCTGGGCATGGAGGGCCACGGACTCCTGCGGTGCGTCTCTCATGTTGTAGGTGGTGACAATCAGCTGGACGTTCTTGGGGTTGCCCTGCTGCAGAGTGAGGTCGAAAGTCAGAGGGGAATCGGTGCGTGGCCCCACCGTCTCGTCCGGGTGGGACTGTCGCATGTGCGAAACCATCTTCTCCACGTCGTTGAAGGTGGCGCGGCAGTGCGGGCACGACAGGCCGTGGATCAGCATGTGGTTGAGGAGTGTGTCGCTGGGCAGGTAGCGGTTGCAGTACAGACACTTGCTGGTGAAGTTGTGGATCTTCATGATGTAGTTGGCCACGGCAGGTACTTTCTCCGCCTTGTGCTCCTTCTCAAAGTGCGAGCTGTACACATTCTCAGGGAAGAGCTCGTTGCAGATGGTGCAGATTTTCCACTTCTGTGTGTACGACGTGCCCAGGACAGAGTTACCCCCCTTCCCTTTGGCCGTGACTGAGGCCACCGTGGCGGCAGCCGCCTGGACCCGGGAGTTGAGCGTAGACGAGGAGGAACTCACCACTATGGGGCTCCGCAAACCACCAGTGAGGTTCTGTTTGGCTGCTTGAGAATGCTGGGGCACAGACACCTTTGCGTTGCCAGGCAAAGTGATTCTCACCTGCTGCCCGCCTATAGAGAAGGATTGGGTAGTCCCACTCTTTAACCCAAATGCCCCTTGCTTCAGGTGAACCCCAGACAGGAGTCCCGTTGAGCTCAGGCCTGACTTTGGGATGACGATTCTGCTGAGGTTCTGGGTAGAAACGGAGCGGACCCCGCCCACTGTGGTGGTCACTAGCTGACCTTTAGGTCCTACCCCGATGACAGTCTTCTCCCCCGTCTTCGGGGATACCACGATGACAGGTTTGGCGCGAGGTACCACCACGTTTGTGTGACCAATCATGGCGGTCACCTGGTAACCGATTCGCTCGTGGTCCTCAATAACATGCTGCACCAGTGCCTCATAGGTGCGTGGCAAAAAGAGGCAGCGCTTGCAGTGGATGGTGTTGCTGTTGGCGTTTGCATTACTGCTGCGGTCTGTGTTCCCTGTGCCCGTGGTGGTACCTGCTGCGGAACCGTTGGGCGTGGCCTTTTCCTCAAGCTTAACCAGGTAGGGCTTGGCCACATGCTGAAAGTGTTCTCGGTAGATGTGTTTGCGCACCACGTTGTAAAGCGGGTCCCTGTAGGTGCACTTCTTGCAGTAGTACACCGCCTGCTCGATGCTCTCGCCGGGCCTCTTGCCCAGCTGCATGGCGTCCTTCAGCCCACCCACTGCCCCCTGCATGCCCCCGGGGCCCTGGCGAACCACGTTGTTGGGCATGTGGAACAGCTTGATGTGCGTCTCCAGAGTCTTCTTGTTCCCATTGTAGGTGCAGTAGGGGCAGTTAAGCAGGATGCGGCTCTCGAAGTCCTCACTGTGGACATTGCGGAAGTGACTCTTGTACGCTGAGAAAAATTTGGAGGAAAAAGGGCAGCCGGAACAGCAGAAAGGCTTTGATCTGTAGTCCTGGGAGACGAGACGGGGGGGGAGACGGA
Organism: Oncorhynchus mykiss; assembly: GCF_057628025.1. Classification (NCBI taxonomy): domain Eukaryota; kingdom Metazoa; phylum Chordata; class Actinopteri; order Salmoniformes; family Salmonidae; genus Oncorhynchus; species Oncorhynchus mykiss. The sequence continues at coordinate 71,776,775 of NC_143037.1, read as the reverse complement.
CGGACGGGGGGGGGACGGGGGGGATAGAGACAGTGGTCAGTCGTGTGATGACATTTACTCTATGTAAATAAAACGTTATTTATTGAAAATAAAACAGACAACAACCCAGTTAAAAGCCTTTAAGAGACAAGAGCAACAACGCTAAAATACAAGGTGTTCCAGTGTGCCCCTCCAGGCAGGCCGTGAGCCACTCACCTGGGATTTGGTCAGTGAAGGATCCCACACACATACATCATCCCAGGTGGTGTGCTTGATGTAGAACTCGTTATTATCAGGGACATAGTCTTTGTAGTCCTAAAAGGGAGAGAAATACACGATTAATCACAATTCATATAGAGTCAATACAAAACGTCAAGTCTGACAGAGATGATTGGCTAGGAGTCGACGACCTATCATAGTTGCGGACTGGGCTCATTTATTATAACGTCAAACAGACGGGAGAAATTTGAGGCTTCCTAAGTTGATGGCTGAAATGTTTCTAGACTGATTAATTAAATTTGCTATTAATGAATGAGCTATTATCTCTTCCGTGTGATAATGTGTATCAAGGGGCATGCTCACACATGGATAGCTCACCTCAATGTGGTCTTTACAAAACTCCAGGCCAATGTCTCCCAGAACCCGCTTGACATTTCTCCTGGCTTTCCGTAAGCTGCCCAGGTTGTTGACCGGGAGCTGGAACATTCTGCCCACCTGGAAAAGGGAGGGACACAGGTAGGTGGACAGGGGAGAGCAACAGGTGAGTTCAGGGGCGTATTCATTTGACGAAGTAAACAGTTGCTAAACGTTTTGCAACGGAAAACATTTACTCCAAATGGAAAACGTTTCGCAATGAAAACCAATTCAGGTAGGTCCCGCCCCCGTTTCATTCTGTTTGCTTCCATTTAGTTCCTAGTGAATACACCCCAGGTCAACATATGAACAACATCCATTGTTGTAGAGAGCAGCCTTCAGTAGACCCAAAACAAAAACCCTGGGGGATGGAAACACATTTCCCAAATAACACTAGAGCTAATATCCACTTCAGTGATTGTTACTCTACTGCCCCTGTGAAACAATGCCACAAGAATACTTGCTGCCTGCCAGTCACCTTTCATCATAAATCCATCAGTGGTTTACCTCAGCAGCATCACTCAAGTCTATCCTTTATGACCTTACCACTACCACCTTTATACGTCTGTCTGTCTGGGCTGTTTGGTTTGTTATATTCCAGCCAATGCTGCACAATGGTAACACTATAGAATTGATTCTCTATTCAGGTCAAAGGTCAGGACACGATGCTTTAGCAACAAGCAGTACAAGGCCAAACACTCTTCATCCATCCACCCACCCACCGATGCCATAGCTCTTGTCGTATGTTCCAGAAGATGGAACATTGCTGCCGAGCTGAAAGTTGTCTGGCTGCCTGACTACCTTGCCGAGCTGAATGTTGTCTGGCTGCCTGACTACCTTGCCGAGCTGAATGTTGTCTGGCTGCCTGACTACCTTGCCGAGCTGAATGTTGTCTGGCTGCCTGACTACCTTGCCGAGCTGAATGTTGTCTGGCTGCTTGACTACCTTGCCGAGCTGAATGTTGTCTGGCTGCCTGACTACCTTGCCGAGCTGAATGTTGTCTGGCTGCCTGACTACCTTGCCGAGCTGAATGTTGTCTGGCTGCCTGACTACCTTGCCGAGCTGAATGTTGTCTGGCTGCCTGACTACCTTGCCGAGCTGAATGTTGTCTGGCTGCCTGACTACCTTGCCGAGCTGAATGTTGTCTGGCTGCCTGACTACCTTGCCGAGCTGAATGTTGTCTGGCTGCCTGACTACCTTGCCGAGCTGAATGTTGTCTGGCTGCCCGACTACCTTGCCGAGCTGAATGTTGTCTGGCTGCCCGACTACCTTGCTGAGCTGAATGTTGTCTGGCTGCCCGACTACCTTGCCGAGCTGAATGTTGTCTGGCTGCCTGACTACCTTGCCGAGCTGAATGTTGTCTGGCTGCCCGACTACCTTGCTGAGCTGAATGTTGCCTGACTGCCTGACTACCTTGCTGGCTGGGCTTACTCCTGCCAATGCTTTCTCCCATGGCTTGTAGATGGCGCTAGAGGACAGCTCTGCCTCCATTATGTAAGGCCTCCATTGCTCTGCCTGCCCCCTTTTCTGCAGCCTCTCTGTGATCACGGAATGGCGCCTCCTATTGAGTCAGCAGCAGAACCCAACATCTACAATGTGTCTACAGGGGAGTGGGGGCTGGGTGGGTAGCCAGCAGAGAATAGCCACTCAACAGCTGATGAGAGGAAGATAGTAGTAGTCTATATTTTACCCATAAACCTTATGTCCTATCTCATATATACAACGGAGCTATGTCTGTCCTAAGAATCAATGATGCCATTTGCTCTGGTCACCTCTGATCCTCCAAAACACATTGCTTACCAAAAAAAAAAAAAAAGTTGATTGTATCAGTCATATCCTGTCAGCAAAGGGTCATCTATGACCAGAAACACCACATAAAGACGGTTGGCATTTAAGTAGAACACCTAGCATAAATTCCCAAAAGGTTCAATCGAGTTCACCACCAGTCTTCATCCTGATTGCCCTCACACAGGGACCATGTGAACAGAGGGTTGAATCAATAGAGTATGAAACTAACCTCCAAGACAATGTTGACACCGTACATGTAAAAAAAAAGCTGGAACATTAAATCACATAGCAATTGTGATAGTTGCGTGACGTGAATAAAGGAGGCGGGACACTACTTTCTCATACGACATCACGACAGTCAAAATCAAACCTGCGATGTGCGGATAATAACCCCGTGTCACCTAGTCTCTCTCTCAAGTTGCTGAATGAATCTGGTAACGTTACCAGACTTGATTATAAATCCCGGTTCACTTTTTTTTTAAATAATGTTAGAAAAATACGGTTACATTTGATAAGAGAAGGGACCTAATATAGGTCAAATGTGACTAGTAATAACTAAGCGAGTAGGGGAGGTTATTCACGAGCTATCTCCATCTCCCCTCTTATTGATGTGGTTATGGCTTTGATTGAAGTCAATGATTTATATTGTTTAATGTCTACATCTGGTTGACCAACGAAAGAGGATACACATAGATCTAACACGATTACTACATGCATCTTTCCATCGTGGCTTTACGCCAAAATAACATCTGATCTGGTATTATTCTCCACGCACGTTAGATTCGATAGGCGATAGTAGCTTGCTAGCAGTAGCTAGTGTAGTAGTGAGCCACCACAAAGGGAAGCGCACGTAGAAACACCGCGAACTAGCAGCTGCTAACCGAGTATTAGAAAAAGATCTTCGGTCAGTGCTGATTCTGAGCGCCACTCAGTGCCCAAGTTTAGCGAGACAAAAGCGGTGTCATGTTCACCTATAACTTATGATATACGCTATCATAATTGTATTTTTTTTAAATTGTTTTATTTAATGGATTGTACCTTTTAACTATTATATCATAATACTCCACGTTGTTTCATTTGTTATTCTCAAGTATCAACCCATGTCATGTTAAGAGTATATATATATATATATAAAATGTATCTTCTTCTTCCCCGACCGTAACTATGAACGAACAACGCATCATCATAACGTTACGGTGGCTAAACCCAGTTAGCTGTGTATCCTTACTAGCTTGGTTATCTGAAAAGCGGAGTATGATGTGTTTACCTGGTCTCAAATCCGGTGCTCTCTTGTTGTAGTAAATTATATCACATCAAGAGAAACAGGGAGACAATGCGTTAGGCACGTTCACTCCTATTGCTCCAAATACGCAGCCGGGGTTAACCGCCTTGCCGTCTTCTCTCCAAGCGGTCACACCACACCGAGAGAGGGAGCTCGACTCCTCTCACTACTGTCCGACACACACTATCCTTCTCGGCTACCGGGTATGGAGTGCCATTGAAACTCATTTAGTTAGCTAGATAAAACACATAGAACGCCCATTGTAGGGACATATAGTGTGGCTGGCGTTGTAGTAAATATTACGAGGAACCCCTCGTCCAAGAATGTGTTAACTCTGTGACTGTTCACTGATAACGCACTCCCGTCTCTTCCTACAGAGACAATACACCCCTAGCAGCCTGGAAACTGCCCTATCCAAAATGGCGCAATTGAAAGGGCGGAAGTGACATAGGTGTTTGAGTAGCATTTTTTTTTAATACTCATTGTGATATCCATATGAGTCGAGCCTTATTAAACAACTCAATTAGTGTGTTAAATCAATTAGCTTTATATGCTCTTACCTTTCAAGACAGGCCTCAGATGCTGTCCTAGGTCGTTCTTCAACGTCTGTCAGGGGTCGGTAGTTTCTATGCCTGAGGGACTGGGGTAAACAAGCTCGAGCTGCATTTGCTAGATTTAACCAACAGCTGGCGCACTCTAGTTTAGCATGGCATGAACGCATGCGTTATAGGACTACATCTGGCTTCCTACATTGCAGAGGGTCGGATGTATACAGTGCCTCAGTACTCACAGTGCCTTTGCACTTGCCCAACGTCAGAGTGCAATGAGAACAGTAGGTGGCGCTGTTCTATGATACGTTCCCATTACACTAAACTCACCGGGACTACTTTCCTGAGTCTGGGGTATTTCCCAAGCCTGAGTGCAAATTGTTCTCTGCCCATCTTGGCATGGGCCTCTGGGAGATTGGGGTGGTGGAGGGATGGAGAGACCATATCATGTGAATATTGGATTTAAATTAATGGGTGATTAGTTATGGTCTCCTTCAAGGTCTCATCTTTTTAATGTTTAAGGATTGTAATCTTCCAAGGCAGCAAAGGCAAGGCCCATTGAAGGCCATTGTTGACTTCTCCCCATTGCACCATGTTCTGGGCATTACATTCCAAACTAATATCATCCTTTCAATGTTGAAACATGCAGGAGCCTAAGCATCCTGCTATATTGTGTTTGATTTGCATGTTACATCTTTTGTGAGAACTTCAGATCACTGGGTAAAGAAAGAAAATACTGTCACACTCACTGTTGTTAGTGTAGGAAACCAGATGAACACAGTGCAGGTTAAACAATGCGGGCCAATTAGCACACTAACCATGTGTATTGTGTTTGTTTCTGCCTATGCACATTTGACAGTTTACATAGATTCCAATGAAGTAAAGAGCCATGCAGCAACCAATTCAAAATAATAGGAAATAAGGTCAACTATTTATTACCATTGATTTATTTTTTTTACAACAATCACAGGTCTCTCAGGTTTGGCTGAATACAAATCTTAGAAAAATGTGAAAATAAGTTCATCTATAAGTATACATAAGGATCTTGTGACTGTGACTCCCTTAACCAGGGAGGATGGGCTCGTGGTCATCTCTGGAGCGTAATAGGAGGAATGGTATTAAATACATCAAAACACATTCCATTTGCTCCGTTCCAGCCATTACTGTACGCCGTCCTCCCCTCAACAGCCTCCACTGGTTTGGAGATACATCTAGACTCTAGGGAGGGGATATTAATTAGTCTAATTAATTACCATCTGTGCTTTTCTTGCCAATAATCAACGATTTATAAAAAAAAGGGCATAGTCTTGTCATTTTCCATTTTGATGTTGGCTAATTACTCCACTAAACGCCCTGACTTAATGACAACAACAAAAAACATCATAAAAGCAATGCTGCTGAGTCCGAACCTAGAGCTTCATAAATCATGTTGTCGCAAAGAGAGTAAGCAGTCCTTTCAGGAACGATACTATTTCATTTCCTCCCAGTTTTGACTCCCCATAAACACGATCCACAAACGAAATCGGAACCTGTTTGGAAGACAGAGAGAGAAAAAAAAAAATCTAGTTTAACTTACATACAACCTATTGACATGACAAGCGTTCAAAATGGCACGACGAACACAAAACACACAAAGGGTTGAAAGGTCACACCTCTCCAACAGTGTAGTTCCCCTGTCTAGCACGGACAATCATCTCCATCTGAAAGACGTAGCCTTTGGACACACACCGCTCCACCAGACTCTCCAGTACTTCCTTCTTGTAGAGCCTGATGTCATCATGCATTAGAACAAACACCCACGTGAGATAACACCCACTACGTTGCTGACGAATGAAAACCGCTCATCTCCAAAACATTCACTTTTCAGGAAATAGAAGAGAAGAAAAAAAACTGCCATATTTTCCCGTTAACAAACATATATTTCCGAAACTTCAGAAGTTATTTTGAATTCATTTTATTGGTCCTGTTTAGAGAACTGCTTTCAATACATGTTAAATATGAGTCTTTTTTTTTTATTGACATAAATGGAGTTACAAGGTTTTCATCCGACAATAGTTCCCAGATAGAGACTGATATACCGGTATGCAGGTGTGGTAACTGTACCTGCTGTTCTTCAAACTGATTTACATTTTGCCACTTACCTGAAGCTGCCAGTCAGGTCTGATGCCCCAGGTCTCAGCAGCACCTGTGTGACATAGTTAGCTCCCCGACTGTAAGAGAGATAGGAAGGGAAGGACAGAAAGATATGAGGGAAATTGAATATTTAATTAAACTCTCATGAGAGTTAGGTGCTTGCTTTAGGTGCTTGCTTTGTGTGCTAGCACAAGCAGGAGAAATGGGGTGGCAGGGTAGCCTAGTGGTTAGAGCGTTGGACTAGTAACCGGAAGGTTGCAAGTTCAAATCCCCGAGCTGACAAGGTATGATCGTCAACAAATCTGTCGTTCTGCCCCATAGCCGTCATTTGTTCTTAACTGACTTGCCTGGTTAAATAAAGGTCAAATAAAATTTTTAAAAATGCCATCCAACAGTCTTAATGTACCAGAAGTGAGCGTGTGCCACTGCAGTTACCTGATGAGCTTCCTGCGCAGGTCCCAACCGTATACGCCACCGTCTCCTCTGTACCGGGTGCCTGACACTAGATCATACCCGCCTTCTCTCTGTTTCCTTGGAGACAAACACATTCACATCCGCTATTTGGTAACTGACGATCAAGTGGTAGAGATGCAGCGTATTAGTGAATGTGTGCATTTAAGAAAAATACACACGTTCACATTTTGGGATTATTTTTAAATAGATTACTTACTCTATGAATTCTGGAATGAATTTAGGCTGCAAACAAAAGGATGTAAACAAAATAAATACAAACGGATGTATTTTAGCATGGATGAATTCAAAGGATTTCAAAGACCATCTGTCTATGAAGCATTCGTATACAAATAGGCCTCAAATCAAATTTTATTTGTCACATACACATGGTTAGCAGATGTTAATGTGAGTGTAGCGAAATGCTTGTGCTTCTAGTTCTAGTAGCCTATTCAACCAAACAAGTTTTATAACACCACAAGTTACCTCCTGAATAGTAAAATGAACTAAATATAGTATTGGACTAAAACATATTGAATGTACAGGGTCCTTAGCCACTATCCCACCCTGTTCGTCTGCTATTGTATTGTCCCCGCCAGATATACAGGAGATCCACTCACATGATGGGAGAGGTCTGCGTCCATTATGAAAACATAGTTCCCAGTAGCATGTTTAATGCCATGGATGTAGGCAGTACCTGAATGAAGAATCAAATGACATTATCAGACGTGTGTGTAGTGTGTCTGAGATATTGTGCTAAAATACAGATGCAACACTGTGTTCACTTTGATGAATGAGTATGTGACACTTGCCTAAACCTAGTTTCTTTGCTCTAGGTCGAAGGAGCTGAGGGGGAAAAAAAACCAGAACGAATGTGTATTGTCAGCAGGTATGTGAATGTCAAATTACAACTACTAATATATATTCCAATCACTTACTATCTTGTCCTCTCCGTATATCTTCTGCAGTTGTTCTGCCACTTCAAGTGTCCCATCCGGACTTCCATCATCAATTACAATAATCTCATAGTTGTATCCACTGTAAATAACAAGCAAACAGATGTTTCAACTCAGCACACAAATAAAATGCTAATCTGACAACTGATTAAAACAGGGACTTTACAATTAACTCTAGCATTGTTCCAGTTATATCTTCAGTCAAAATGTCTTACAAACGTGCAAGATCTGTTCAAATTGAGTTAGTTAACTTACAAGAATTAACGTTACTCTTTTAAAAAAGGCACAACATGTAAAATGTGATTAGTCTTTTTTGTCTATAGCGTACAATGTTTCATGTTTAAATAATTCCTTTTGTTGTTATGAAGATGTAAGGCATTTGTAATAAGCTAATTAAGGTATTTTTTAGTCATATTGTATAGGAAAATAAAGAAAAAAAACAGGGGTTATTTCATAAAATTATATTACAAATGACCGGCTGAAAATCTCAGCAGCAGATTGTTAAAGTAAGCCATTGGCTGTCACCTAGCGACTCTGATATTTAATGACAGCTCTTCTCCGATTCTGGGCTACAGATCTTGTCATTCACTCTGGGCTACAGCTAGTGTAGCTAATGACTTGAAACGACTACTAACCTTTCACCGAAATATTTCACCAGTAGCCACACAATAAGAGGTAGATTCTCACGTTCATTGTAAGTTGGCAACAACACCGAATATTTATCACCATTTCCCCGGCTCTGATGTGAACCTTTTCGGCTTGCCATGTTGGAATGTTGATCCGGATGAGGGTGCTCTCAGAAATATCCACCCCTGCAACAAATTCTTAAAATAATTTGTTCCTAGCAATATAGCTACCACTAGGTGGCGATCTTGCAACAAAGAATACGTCTCTTGATTTTAGATATTGGATAATACTGATCATACATACACAACTGCAAATGTTATTCCCCAGTAACAGTAGCCTATTTAATAGTACTGTCTTGCAATAACTACATAATACAATCATTATCTCATTGAAGTAAAAACTTGCCCACTGTTTGGGGATTAGGAAAGTTAGAACCAGTGCACTTTTATAGACATGGTTGTGTTACTACTCTTCATTGCCATCCTACTGTAGAAACATGAAGACTATTTAAGTAAAAAGCCAGTCTCATGGTCAAATGCTGCGCATGCATACACAAAGAGTGCATGAAAACATAAAACATGGAGCATAATTAATAGACATACAAACATTTTCAGGGTGAAGTTTGGAACATCAGTTAACTACTACAAATACTTTCTAACAAAATATCCACTAGCTTCCATTAAAATGTTGTCTTATACAACATGTTAGAAATTTTGTTAACACACTTGGTTGACTTATTCAAATACGTGCACATGTACATTTCCTAATTTTTTTTATGTAAGAGAAAACACTTGAAACGTTTGTGTTACATGAGAAGAGGAAGAGGTGAAGAGCAGGCACCAGGTCAACTTCCTTTTCCCCTTTATAGTGGAGCATGTGTCTCTGAGTCACCGACTAGCTCCAACGCACCAAATACGCTCTATTGTGGTGCTTCGTCAGCCCCAGTCTTCCCATCAGGTCCAATGGCATAAGTGCTTAAAAAGGTTTTACTTAAAATGAAGGAGATGGACCCCAATGTCACACGAAAATCCATCTTTCAAGTGTGCTCAAGGCTGATATATAAAACATATGGGTCCTCTGTACAATTAGATGCAGATGAAAGCATGAACGGATAAGAGACCATAGCACCAGGTAGCCTAGTGGTTAGAGCATTGGGCCAGTAACTGAAAGGTTGCTGGATCAAATCCCTGAGCTGACAAGGTAAACATCTGTCTTCCTGCCCCTGAGCAAGGCAGTTAACCCACTATTCCCCAGGTGCTGAAGATGTGGATGTAATAACTAAGGAATTAGAGTTGAAGGCATTCAGTTGTACAGGTTTCTAGGTTTCCCCCCTTTCACCAAACACAATTTTTAAATAGTAAAATCAATTGGATGTGGAAATGTTATGATCATAGCTTGTCACATGGTACTGGATATGGCTGTTGTACCTGCTTGTGGTTGAGCACCTCTATGACAGCCGGTGCTGGGGACCGATCTCTCTTGTCTGTCCGACAGCTCCTGCGATGCCTGGAGGTCCCGTCTGGCCATCCTCTCGACCTAGGAGACCTTCACAAACACAATCAGAAATGGTCAGTAAGCAGCAATTAACCTTTTTGAATATTTTTATTTAAATGTTTTCCTCTAGGCTGCGGTAACACAGGCAAAACAATTCTGATATTTTGCGATTAATTTGTCTATTGACCAATCAGATTAGATATTTTGCGATTCATTTGTCTATTGACCAATCAGATTAGATATTTTGCGATTAATTTGTCTATTGACCAATCAGATTAGATATTTTGCGATTCATTTGTCTATTGACCAATCAGATTAGATATTTTGCGATTCATTTGTCTATTGACCAATCAGATTAGATATTTTGCGAATAACTGGGTAAAAAATCAGAATTGGCTTCCTGTGTAAACGCAGCCATAGAAAGACAGGTGCTGAAGGTACCTGCAAATCCTTTGATCCCCTTGTGTCCCTGGACGTTGGTCCCTAAGCGTTTTTTTCCCCCCGGGGGCACCTCTTTGCCTTGAGGAAAGAAGAACCCACTGATGAAAGACACTCTGATCGCCTAGAAGTGGTCTGACCAGGACTGGTATCCCCACCACTGCCAATTAGTGCTTTTTGAGGTCAGTTCGGCATTGGTTCGATAATTTAAAAAATAATCAGTTTTCAATGTAATTTTTTTTGACATTAAGTGCACTATGCTTTATGTTGGTTGAATGGTGTAACAACACAGAATAAAACAATTCATAAAAATTCCATGATGGTAGTGACTTCCCATTTCACTTATTAACCATGATTTATTCACATTACTTTACTTTAATAAAATATTTGTTTTATTCAATGACTTTCATTCCAAGTCATCATCTCATCTCTATAGAGCTGCTGCCTATGCTGTCTGACAAAATCACTATTTTAGTAGTTCTTCAAAGTAAATAAGGCATACTTTTATGACTGCTCAATACCAACTATCAATCACTAAGATCATATACACGGCTCAAAAAAATAAAGGGAACACTTAAACAACACAATGTAACTCCGAGTCTATCACACTTCTGTGAAATCAAACTGTCCACTTAGGAAGCAACACTGATTGACAATAAATGTCACATGCTGTTGTGCAAATGGAATAGACAACAGGTGGAAATTATAGGCAATTATCAAGACACCCCCAATAAAGGAGTGCTTCTGCAGGTGGGGACCACAGACCACTTCTCAGTTCCTATGCTTCCTGGCTGATGTTTTGATCACTTTTGAATGCTGGCGGTGCTTTCACTCTAGTGGTAGCATGAGACGGAGTCTACAACCCACACAAGTGGCTCAAGTAGTGCAGCTCATCCAGGATGGAACATCAATGCGAGCTGTGGTAAGAAGGTTTGCTGTGTCTGTCAGCGTAGTGCAAGAGGAAGGCATTGATGCTATGGACTGGCCCGCCCGTTCCCCAGACCTGAATCCAATTGAGCACATCTGGGACATCATGTCTCGCTCCATCCAGACTGTCCAGGAGTTGGCGGATGCTTTAGTCCAGGTCTGGGAGGAGATCCCTCAGGAGACCATCCACCACCTCATCAGGAGCATGCCCAGGCGTTGTAGGGAGGTCATACAGGCACGTGGGGGCCACACACACTACTGAGCCTCATTTTGACTTGTTTTCAGGACATTACATCAAAGTTGGATCAGCCTGTAGTGTGGTTTTCCACTTTAATTTTGAGTGTGACTCCAAATCCAGACCTCCATGGGTTGATAAATTTGATTTCCATTGATAATTTTTGTGCGATTTTTTTGTCAGCACATTCAACTATGTAAAGAAAAAAGTATTTAATAAGAATATTTCATTCATTCAGATCTAGGATGTGTTATTTTAGTGTTCCCTTTATTTTTTTGAGCAGTGTATTTTCAGGTAGAGATACCCCCACAGTAACTGCTTTCAATCCATTTCGCACGTTCTCTCTTCTCTCCGTCAACGGGGGTCTCCGTGTCTAATCCACACAGACTGAACAAGCTGGCGCGCAATGGATCATGGTCATTGTACACTGAACAAAAATATAAACGCCACATGTAAAGTAAAGTGTGTCCTATGTTTCATGACCTGAAATAAAAAACCCCAGAAATTGTCCATATGCACAAAAAGCTTCTTTCTCTCAAATTTTGTGCACAAATCTGTTTGCTTCCCTGTTGAGCATTTTTCCTTTGCCAAGAGAATCCATCCACCTGACTGGTGTGGCATATCAAGAAGCTGATTAAACAGCATGATCATTACACAGGTGCACCTTGTGCAGGGGACAATAAAATGCCAATCTAAAATGTGCAGTTTTGTCACACATCACAATGACACAGGTGTCTAAAGTTTTGAGGGAGCGTGCAATTGGCATGTTGACTGCAGGAATGTCCACCAGAGCTGTTGTCAGATAATTAAATGTTAATTTATCTACCATAAGCCGCCTCCAACGTTATTTTAAAGAATTTGCCAGTACGTCCAACCGGCCTCACAACAGCAGACCACGTGTAACCACGCCAGCCCAGGGCCTCCACATCCAGCTTCTTCACCTGCGGGATCATCTGAGACCAGCTACTCGGACAGCTGATGAAACGGAGGACAGAAAAAACTAATTCTGACTGGCTGGGCCTGTCCCCCTATACCTCCCAGGCCCACCCATGGCTGTGCCCCTGCCCATTCATGTCAAATCCATAAAATAGGACCCTAATGAATGTATCTAAATTGACTGATTTTCTTATATGAACTGTAACACAGTAAAAACGTAGAAATTGTTGCATGTCGAGTTTATATTTCTGTTCAGTGTACATAACCATGGGAATGCTTGTGCTGTGAATGTATAATGATACGTACTGTGCACCAGTTGCTCACAGGCCTGTGGGACTAGCTGGAAGATCATTGCCACGGACTGAGGCTCTCCCTAAAACACAGAGCATGTCTGTCAATCAATGGGTCAACAAGAGAGCACTGGCCATCTGAAAGTCGGACGTTACAGGAACGTGTAAGATAAAAAAAAAAATTCCCTTCTCTCCTCTCTCACCTTTATTCTCAGAAAGACCCTGTCAATCAAAAGGCAAACTACAATCAACTACTATCACTAGATGACGAGGTAGCATTGTGAACACCAAACTTCTGTGGTGGGCTGATTGTTGTTGCTCTGTTTATCCCTCAGTACTGGCATACCCTGAAACAGATGGATGTACGGTATGTATGGATGGATGAGGGGAGGAGGAATAGAGAGAGGGATCACTAGAGATCATCCATTCTTACTCTAGGTCCAGTCATCCCTGGTCCGCCCATGTTCCCCTCAACTCCCCTGGTGCCCTGAAAAACACCAGGGAAAGATCAAAGTCAGGGTCAGAGCCGTTTCAGAATGATCCAAATACATTAGAGGAGTTATACAAACACAATACATGGTCTGCTGAACACAAGCCACTGTTGTGATGTCTAGGACATGGTCTGCTGAACACTAGCCACTGTGGTGATGTATAGGGCATGGGCTGCTGAACACTAGCCACTGTGGTGATGTATAGGGCATGGTCTGCTGAACACTAGCCACTGTTGTGATATATAGGGCATGGTCTGCTGAACACTAGCCACTGTGGTGATGTATAGGGCATGGTCTGCTGAACACTAGCCACTGTGGTGATGTATAGGGCATGGTCTGCTGAACACTAGCCACTGTTGTGATATATAGGGCATGGGCTGCTGAACACTAGCCACTGTGGTGATGTATAGGGCATGGTCTGCTGAACACTAGCCACTGTGGTGATGTATAGGGCATGGTCTGCTGAACACTAGCCACTGTGGTGATGTATAGGGCATGGTCTGCTGAACACTAGCCACTGTGGTGATGTATAGGGCATGGTCTGCTGAACACTAGCCACTGTTGTGATATATAGGGCATGGTCTGCTGAACACTAGCCACTGTGGTGATGTACAGGGCATGGGCTGCTGAACACTAGCCACTGTTGTGATGTACAGGGCATGGCCAATAATGTTTAAATAGGTTTTTAAAGGGAGTTCAAATTGGGGCCTTGGGGGTCCATCGTTTCCCTTGGGACCAGGTGGACCCGGTAAACCCTACAGAAACACAGGGAGTAGGATGGAGGATGAGAGGAACCAGAGGAAATTATATAGGGGAGTGGAAGGATGATGGAGGGAACAATGAAGAACAATGAACTATAATTACAAATCACAGCATAGTTAATCAAATCATTATAAATAAGAATTCGTTCTTAACTGACTTGTCTTGTTAAATACAGGGCAAATAAAAATAAAATACAATTCTCTCCCATGGAGGTCCCTGTTTAGACACAGAACAGACAGAGAGGTCATACTACAATGTTCTACAATGTCTACAATGTTGTAATTGCATAATTATACAGCAGAGATCTGCAATATGCTGACATGATGTTAGATACGTTCATTACAATTGATCACAATAAAAATGTAAAAAATTTGAAGGGAAAACATGATAAATGAATTCAAAATAAATGTAGAACTTTTTAAACACAGTGGAACAATAAGGAAGCTCTAAATAAAGAAGAATTCCAGTTTAACCCACTGCTTTTCTCTGAACTGTATATATCCCAGAGGGACACCATTTCCCAGGGGCCCAAATACGCCTTCTCATGCCATTTTTCCTGAAGGACCCGTCACAACCTGAGAAAAACAGTAGTGGTGAACAGAGGTTAAAATATAGGAAAACCTGTCACAATCACATTCTGACAAGCTTGAACTGTACTGGATGTAAAATACAGCTGAACTATGTAGCTACTGTTGACTATGTAGCTACTGTTGACTATGTAGCAACTGTTGACTATGTATCTACTGTCGACTATGTAGCTACTGTCGACTATGTAGCAACTGTCGACTATGTATCTACTGTCAACTATGTAGCAACTGTTGACTATGTAGCTACTGTTGACTATGTATCTACTGTCAACTATGTAGCAACTGTTGATTATGTATCTACTGTCAACTATGTAGCAACTGTCGACGATGTATCTACTTTCAACTATGTATCTACTGTCGACTATGTAGCAACTCAAATCAAATCAAATGTATTTATGTAGCCCTTCATACATCAGCTGATATTTCAAAGTGCTGTACAGAAACCCAGCCTAAAACCCCAAACAGCAAGCAATGCAGGTGTAGAAGCACGGTGGCTAGGAAAAACTCCCTAGAAAGGCCAAAACCTAGGAAGAAACCTAGAGAGAAACCAGGCTATGTGGGGTGGCCAGTCCTCTTCTGGCTGTGCCGGGTGGAGATTATAACAGAACATGGCCAAGATGTTCAAATGTTCATAAATGACCAGCATGGTTGAATAATAATAAGGCAGAACAGTTTAAACTGGAGCAGCAGCACGGTCAGGTGGACTGGGGACAGCAAGGAGTCATCATGTCAGGTATTCCTGGGGCATGGTCCTAGGGCTCAGGTCCTCCGAGAGAGAGAAAGAAAGAGAGAAAAAGAGAGAGCATATGTGGGATGGCCAGTCCTATTTTGGCTGTGCCGGGTGGAGATTATAACAGAACATGGCCAAGATGTTCAAATGTTCATAAATGACCAGCATGGTTGAATAATAATAAGGCAGAACAGTTTAATTTTGAGCAGCAGCACGGTCAGGTGGACTGGGGACAGCAAGGAGTCATCATGTCAGGTAGTCCTGGGGCATGGTTCTAGGGCTCAGGTCCTCCGAGAGAGAGAAAGAAAGAGAGAAGGAGAGAATTAGAGAACGCACACTTAGATTCACACAGGACACCGAATAGGACAGGAGAAGTACTCCAGATATAACAAACTGACCCTAGCCCCCCGACACATAAACTACTGCAGCATAAATACTGGAGGCTGAGACAGGATGGGTCAGGAGACACTGTGGCCCCATCCAAGGAGACCCCCGGACAGGGCCAAACAGGAAGGATATAACCCCACCCACTTTGCCAAAGCACAGCCCCCACACCACTAGAGGGATATCTTCAACCACCAACTTACCATCCTGAGACAAGGCCGAGTATAGCCCACAATGACCTTGGAGGGGGGGCGCCAACCCAGACAGGATGACCACATCAGTGAATCAACCCACTCAGGTGACGCACCCCCTCCAGGGACAGCATGAGAGAGCCCCAGTAAGCCAGTTTCTCAGCCCCTGTAATAGGGTTGGAGGCAGAGAATCCCAGTGGAAAGAGGGGAACCGGCCAGGCAGAGACAGCAAGGGCGGTTCGTTGCTTCAGAGCCTTTCCGTTCACCTTCCCACTCCTGGGCCAGACTACACTCAATCATATGACCCACTGAAAAGATGAGTCTTCAGTAGAGACTTAAAGGTTGAGACCGAGTTTGCGTCTCTGACATGGGTAGGCAGACCGTTCCATAAAAATTGAGCTCTATAGGAGAAAGCCCTGCCTCCAGCTGTTTGCTTAGAAATTCTAGGGACAATTAGGAGGCCTGCGTCTTGTGACCGTAGCGTACGTGTAGGTATGTACGGCAGGACCAAATCAGAGAGATAGGTAGGAGCAAGCCCATGTAATGCTTTGTAGGTTAGCAGTAAAACCTTGAAATCAGCCCTTGCTTTGACAGGAAGCCAGTGTAGGGAGGCTAGCACTGGAGTAATATGATCAAATTTTTTGGTTCTAGTCAGGATTCTAGCAGCCGTATTTAGCACTAACTGAAGTTTATTTAGTGCTTTATCCGGGTAGCCGGAAAGTAGAGCATTGCAGTAGTCTAACCTAGAAGTGACAAAAGCATGGATTAATTTTCTGCATCATTTTTGGACAGAAAGTTTCTGATTTTTGCAATGTTACGTAGATGGAAAAAAGCTGTCCTTGAAATGGTCTTGATATGTTCTTTAAAAGAGAGATCAGGGTCCAGAGTAACGCCGAGGTCCTTCACAGTTTTATTTGAGACGACTGTACAACCATTAAGATTAATTGTCAGATTCAACAGAAGATCTCTTTGTTTCTTGGGACCTAGAACAAGCATTTCTGTTTTGTCCGAGTTTAAAAGTAGAAAGTTTGCAGCCATCCACTTCCTTATGTCTGAAACACATGCTTCTAGCAAGGGCAATTTTGGGGATTCACCATGTTTCATTGAAATGTACAGCTGTGTGTCATCCGCATAGCAGTGAAAGTTAACATTATGTTTTCAAATAACATCCCCAAGAGGTAAAATATATAGTGAAAACAATAGTGGTCCTAAAACGGAACCTTGAGGAACACCGAAATTTACAGTTGATTTGTCAGAGGACAAACCATTCACAGAGACAAACTGATATCTTTCCGACAGATAAGATCTAAACCAGGCCAGAACTTGTCCGTGTAGACCAATTTGGGTTTCCAATCTCTCCAAAAGAATGTGGTGATCGATGGTATCAAAAGCAGCACTAAGGTCTAGGAGCACGAGGACAGATGCAGAGCCTCGGTCCGATGCCATTAAAATGTCATTTACCACCTTCACAAGTGCCGTCTCAGTGCTATGATGGGGTCTAAAACCAGACTGAAACATTTCGTATACATTGTTTGTCTTCAGGAAGCCAGTGAGCTGTTGCGCAACAGCCTTTTCTAAAATTTTTGAGAGGAATGTAAGATTCGATATAGGCCGATATTTTCTGGGTCAAGGTTTGGCTTTTTCAAGAGAGCCTTTATTACTGCCACTATTAGTGAGTTTGGTACACATCCGGTGGATAGAGAGCCGTTTATTATGTTCAACATAGGAAGCAGCTCTTTCAGTAGTTTAGTTGGAATAGGGTCCAGTATGCAGCTTGAAGGTTTAGAGGCCATGATTATTTTCATCATTGTGTCAAGAGATATACAGTGCCTTGCGAAAGTATTCGGCCTCCTTGAACTTTACGACCTTTTGCCACATTTCAGGCTTCAAACATAAAGATATAAAACTGTATTTTTTTGTGAAGAATCAACAACAAGTGGGACACAATCATGAAGTGGAACGACATTTATTGAATATTTCAAACTTTTTTAACAAATCAAAAACTGAAAAATTGGGCGTGCAAAATTATTCAGCCCCTTTACTTGCAGTGCAGCAAACTCTCTCCAGAAGAGACATAGAGACAAAAAAGGGGAGTCTATATACATTGTGTGCAAAAGGCATGAGGAGGTAGGCGAATAATTACAATTTTGCAGGTTAATAACACTGGAGTGATAAATGATCAGATGGTCATGTACAGGTAGAGATACTGGTGTGCAAAAGAGCAGAAAAGTAAATAAATAAAAAACAGGGGATGAGGTAGGTAAAAATGGGTGGGCTATTTACCTATAGACTATGTACAGCTGCAGCGATCGGTTAACTGCTCAGATAGCAGATGTTTGAAGTTGGTGAGGGAGATAAAAGTCTCCAACTTCAGCGATTTTTGCAATTCGTTCCAGTCACAGGCAGCAGAGAACTGGAACGAACTGGAATGAGGTGTTGGCTTTAGGGATGATCAGTGAGATACACCTGCTGGAGCGCGTGCTATGGATGGGTGTTGCCATCGTGACCAGTGAACTGAGATAAGGCGGAGCTTTACCTAGCATGGACTTGTAGATGACCTGGAGCCAGTGGGTCTGGCGACGAATATGTAGCGAGGGCCAGCCGACTAGAGCATACAAGTTGCAGTGGTGGGTGGTATAAGGTGCTTTAGTGACAAAACGGATGGCACTGTGATAAACTGCATCCAGTTTGCTGAGTAGAGTGTTGGAAGCAATTTTGTAGATGACATCGCCGAAGTCGAGGATCGGTAGGATAGTCAGTTTTACTAGGGTAAGTTTGGCGGCGTGAGTGAAGGAGGCTTTGAAAAGAAAGCCGATTCTTGATTTGATTTTCGATTGGAGATGTTTGATATGAGTCTGGAAGGAGAGTTTGCAGTCTAGCCAGACACCTAGGTACTTATAGATGTCCACATATTCAAGGTCGGAACCATCCAGGGTGGTGATGTTGGTCAGGCGTACGGGTGCAGGCAGCGAACGGTTGAAAAGCATGCATTTGGTTTTACTAGCATCTAAGAGCAGTTGGAGGCCACGGAAGGAGTGTTGTATGGCATTGAAGCTCGTTTGGAGGTTAGATAGCACAGTGTCCAAGGACGGGCCGGAAGTATATAGAATGGTGTCGTCTGCGTAGAGGTGGATCAGGGAATCGCCCGCAGCAAGAGCAACATCATTGATATATACAGAGAAAAGAGTCGGCCCGAAGATTGAACCCTGTGGTACCCCCATAGAGACTGCCAGAGGACCGGACAGAATGCCCTCCGATTTGACACACTGAACTCTGTCTGCAAAGTAATTGGTGAACCAGGTAAGGCAGTCATCCGAAAAACCGAGGCTACTGAGTCTGCCGATAAGAATATGGTGATTGACAGAGTCGAAAGCCTTGGCCAGGTCGATGAAGACGGCTGCACAGTACTCTCTTTTATCGATGGCGGTTATGATATCGTTTAGTACCTTGAGCGTGGCTGAGGTGCACCCGTGACCGGCTCGGAAACCAGATTGCACAGCGGAGAAGGTACGGTGGGATTCGAGATGGTCAGTGACCTGTTTGTTGACTTGGCTTTCGAAGACCTTAGATAGGCAGAGCAGGATGGATATAGGTCTGTAACAGTTTGGGTCCAGGGTGTCTCCCCCTTTGAAGAGGGGGATGACTGCGGCAGCTTTCCAATCCTTGGGGATCTCAGACGATATGAAAGAGAGGTTGAACAGGCTGGTAATAGGGGTTGCGACAATGGCGGCGGATAGTTTCAGAAATAGAGGGTCCAGCTTGTCAAGCCCAGCTGATTTGTACGGGTCCAGGTTTTGCAGCACTTTCAGAACATCTGCTATCTGGATTTGGGTAAAGGAGAACCTGGAGAGGCTTGGGCGAGTAGCTGCGGGGGGGGGGGGGGGGGGGGGGCGGAGCTGTTGGCTGAGGTTGGAGTAGCCAGGCGGAAGGCATGGCCAGCTGTCGACTATGTATCTACTGTCATCTATGTAGCTACTGTCGACTATGTATCTACTGTCATCGATGTATCTACTGACAGCAGACAAATAGTGAGCAATATGTTTGGAACATCAAATCACAATACAATCGCAGTACATATAGAATCGTGAGAATCGCAATACACATATTGGCACCTAAGTATGATGATAATTTTGTATCATGAGGCCTGGCAATTCCCAGCCCTAATAGTCTCGCTTCCTTTTTTAAATATGCATTATGCCTGTGCATTATCGACCCCACCATACCAAATACCCTCCACCATTCCATTCTAAGTCCAATACATTCACTCAGTCTAACTCTCCTCTCCTCTCCTCTCCCATCTCTTACTGGTGAAAAGTCTCTTTGTTGATGACTTTCACCAGGGTGTCATTAAGTACTAGGACCTGGAAGGCGTACTCCTGGCTGGAGTCCAGACCCGCCACTGTGGCCTGGCCGCGTGTGGTCATCAGGAACAGCTCTGGTTGGTGCACCTCTGGAGGACAGAGATACACTACATCAACAAAAGTATGTGGACACCCCTTCAAATGAGTGGATTTGGTTATTTCAGCCAAACCCGTTGCTGACAGGTGTATAAAATCGAGCACACAGCCACGCAATCTCCATAGACAAACATTGGCAGTAGAATGGCCCGTACCAAAGAGCTCAGCGACTTTCAACGTGGCACCGTCATAGGATGTCACCTTCCAACAAGTCAGTTTGTCAAATTTCTGCCGTGCTAGAGCTGCCCCGGTCAACTGTAATTGCTGTTATTGTGAAGTGGAAACGTCTAGGAGCAACAACGGCTCAGCCACGAAGTGGTAGACCACACAAGCTCACAGAACAGGACCACCGAATACTGAAGCGCGTAGTGTCTGTTCTTGGTTGCAACACTCACTACCGAGTTCCAAACTGCCTCTGGAAGCAACATCAGCACAAAAACTGTTCGCCGGGAGCTTCATGAAATGGGTTTCCATGGCCAAGCAGCCGCACACAAGCTTAAGATCACCATTCGCAATGTCAAGTGATAGCTGGAGTGGAGTAAAGTTTTCCATTATTGGACTCCGGAGCAGTGGAAACTGGTTCTCTGGAGTGATTAATCATGTTTCACCATCTGGCAGTCGAACGCACAAATCTGGGTTTGGCGGATGCCAGGAGATCTCTACCTGCCCGAATGCATAGTGCCAACTGTAAAGTTTGGTTGAAGAGGAATAATGGTCTGGGGTTGTTTTTCATGGTTCGGACTAGGCCCCTTAGTTCCAGTGAATGGAAATCTTAACGCTACAGCATACAATGACATTCTGCTTCCAACTTTGTGGCAACAGTTTGGGGAATCCCCTTTCCTGTTTCAGTATGACAATGCCCCCATGCACAAAGCGAGGTCCATATAGAAATGGTTTGTCAAGATAAGTGTGGAAGAACAGAGCTCTGATCTCAACCCCATCAAACACCTTTGGGATGAATTGGAACGCCTAACATCAGTGCCCAACTTCACTAATACTCGTGGCTGAATGGAAGCAATGTTCCAACATCTAGTGGAAAGCCTTCCCAGACGAGTGGAGGCTGTTATAGCAGCAGTTTAGCTGGCGTGCTTCATTCAATAATCGTCTTCTCTCCGTCAAAATGCAGACAAAATGAATCCCAAACGTTACCAATAAACTTCTCCAAACAAGTCAAACAACGTTTATAATCAAACCTCAGGTACCCTAATACGTAAATAAATGATCAAATTAAAGACGGAGAATCGTTATTGTCTTTACCGGAAATAAACAACAAAGAACGCGTTCTCATCCACGCGCATGAAAACATTACAGCCAAAATGGGAGCCACTTAGAAAAACTACAAATTCTAGCTAATTTTTCCAAAAACAAGCCTGAAACCCTTTCCAAAGACTGTTGACATCTAGTGGAAGCCCTAGGAACTGCAATATGGGAGGTTTTCCCTTCATATTAAACATGAAAGCCATTGGAAACAGTGGTAGGCTGAATATTTTTTTCCTGGATGGTTTGTCATCGGGTTTTCGCCTGCCATATCAGTTCTGTTATAGTCACAGACATTATTTTAACAGTTTTAGAAACTTAGAGTGTTTTTTATCCAAATCTATCAATTATATGCATATCCTAGCTTCTGGGCCTGAGTAACAGGCAGTTTACTTTGGGCACTCTTTTCTGAAAGGGACGGTTCCATCAGTCTGACACACTCTCTGACCTCACTCGGGGCATGGCTACTTACTATGCACCGTTTTTGGAGATTCTCTTATACCTCCTAAAATCACATTTCTATCTTAACAAAAATACATTAATCATTTTTCATATTTCTTATAAACTTGACAGATAAAGGGGATATACTGTCCAAGTTACAGTATTTACTTTACACCATTTTTAATGACATCACAAAATAAAAAACAATATGATATTAGTTTTCTATAGCTCGTCTCTGACATTTCCCCATGTTCTTATGTTAGAAATATTGTTCCAGTATTCGCTTTAGAAACTGTTTGAGTTTCGGGCGGGAAAAAGTCTGTTAACAAAGAACATTCCTTGGTGGATTTTAAGAGGGATTCTTCTTCTACCTTAAATTTACAACAGGGCGTGAGGTGTCAAAACCCCCACACCAGTTCCCTCCTCTCCTCGTCTGTGGGTGAGAGAAGGTATGGTTATTGTCAACCATTGCCAAGCTGATTTGACCCATTGTGATCCTCACAGGTCATGACAGTGGAAAGGAATTTAATAGAAGGCAGACGTCAGGAGGTTGAAGTCGCCCAGTACGAAGAGCAGTGAGCCACCATCAGGAAATTAGCTTTTCAAGTTGTCAAGCTCATTGAGGAACTCTCAAAGGGCACCTGATGGGCGATAGATGACAATGTTAAGTTTGAGTGGACAGTGACAGCATGGAATTCAAATTAGGAGATGGACAGGTGAGAGAGAGAGAGAGAAAATAGATAATCTCCATGTAGGAGAAATGAGTAGCCCTGTTCTCCAGAGAGCTGCAGATGAGGCATCCATGTCTCATGTCTATTTTCAGGCATACTGTTTCTGAGCAAAATTCTAACAGACCTGCCTAGATTCAACTACAACATAGATAATATGTGATAAGAGAGGATATGACGTATATCATGATAATTTCAAGAAAGGAGAGCTGTAGTTATAGTTAGCTGTCTTTTATCAGCTATGGCTCCAGAGTTCATGGAGTTTAGTATGGACGGCAGCTTTACTGTGAGCAGTACAGGAAGCGGAGTGGATAAATGTAGTGTTCTGGAAAATCCTTTTAAAACAAGCATAGAAAGGAAATGCAACAATGGAAAATCATTTCTGAGGCACTTACCTAGAATTATTTGTCTGTACTTTGGATAATTATACTGTTCGTGCTAAAAGCCCTCTCTACTTCCGGCGCCGACAGAGATGGCCGCCTCGCTTCGCGTTCCTAGGAAACTATGCAGTTTTTTGTTTTTTTACGTGTTATTTCTTACATTAGTACCCCAGGTCATCTTAGGTTTCATTACATACAGTCGAGAAGAACTACTGAATATAAGATCAGCGTCAACTCACCATCAGTACGACCAAGAATATGTTTTTCGCGACGCGGATCCTGTGTTCTGCCTTACAAACAGGACAACGGAGCGGATCCCATGCAGCGACCCAAAAAAACGACTCCGAAAAAGAGGGAAACGAGGCGGTCTTCAGGTCAGAATCCGGAGACGGGCACACCGTTCACCACTCCCTAGCATTCTTCTTGCCAATGTCCAGTCTCAATGTCCAGTCTCAGACAACAAGGTTGATGAAATCCGAGCAAGGGTAGCATTCCAGAGGGACATCAGAGACTGTAACGTTCTTTGCTTCACGGAAACGTGGCTCACTGGAGAGACGCTATCCGAGGCGGTGCAGCCAACGGGTTTCTCCACGCATCGCGCAGACAGAAACAAACATCTTTCTGGTAAGAAGAGGGGCGGGGGCGTATGCCTTATGGCTAACGTGACATGGTGTGATGAAAGAAACATACAGGAACTCAAATCCTTCTGTTCACCTGATTTAGAATTCCTCACAATCAAATGTAGACCGCATTATCTACCAAGAGAATTCTCTTCGATTATAATCACAGCCGTATATATCCCCCCCCAAGCAGACACATCGATGGCTCTGAATTAACTTTATTTGACTCTTTGCAAACTGGAAACCATTTATCCGGAGGCTGCATTCATTGTAGCTGGGGATTTTAACAAAGCTAATCTGAAAACAAGACTCCCTAAATTTTATCAGCATATCGATTGCGCAACCAGGGGTGGAAAGACCTTGGATCATTGTTACTCTAACTTCCGCGACGCATAAAAGGCCCTGCCCCGCCCCCCTTTCGGAAAAGCTGACCACGACTCCATTTTGTTGATCCCTGCCTACAGACAGAAACTAAAACAAGAGGCTCCCACGCTGAGGTCTGTCCAACGCTGGTCCGACCAAGCTGACTCCACACTCCAAGACTGCTTCCATCACGTGGACTGGGACATGTTTCGTATTGCGTCAGACAACAACATTGACGAATACGCTGATTCGGTGTGCGAGTTCATTAGAACGTGCGTTGAAGATGTCGTTCCCATAGCAACGATTAAAACATTCCCTAACCAAAAACCGTGGATTGATGGCAGCATTCACGTGAAACTGAAAGCGCGAACCACTGCTTTTAATCAGGGCAAGGTGTCTGGTAACATGACCGAATACAAACAGTGCAGCTATTCCCTCCGCAAGGCTATCAAACAAGCTAAGCGTCAGTACAGAGACAAAGTAGAATCTCAATTCAACGGCTCAGACACAAGAGGCATGTGGCAGGGTCTACAGTCAATCACGGACTACAGGAAGAAATCCAGCCCAGTCACGGACCAGGATGTCCTGCTCCCAGGCAGACTAAATAACTTTTTTGCCCGCTTTGAGGACAATACAGTGCCACTGACACGGCCTGCAACGAAAACATGCGGTCTCTCCTTCACTGCAGCCGAGGTGAGTAAGACATTTAAACGTGTTAACCCTCGCAAGGCTGCAGGCCCAGACGGCATCCCCAGCCGCGCCCTCAGAGCATGCGCAGACCAGCTGGCCGGTGTGTTTACGGACATATTCAATCAATCCCTATACCAGTCTGCTGTTCCCACATGCTTCAAGAGGGCCACCATTGTTCCTGTTCCCAAGAAAGCTAAGGTAACTGAGCTAAACGACTACCGCCCCGTAGCACTCACTTCCGTCATCATGAAGTGCTTTGAGAGACTAGTCAAGGACTATATCACCTCCACCCTACCTGACACCCTAGACCCACTCCAATTTGCTTACCGCCCAAATAGGTCCACAGACGATGCAATCTCAACCACACTGCACACTGCCCTAACCCATCTGGACAAGAGGAATACCTATGTGAGAATGCTGTTCATCGACTACAGCTCGGCATTCAACACCATAGTACCCTCCAAGCTCGTCATCAAGCTCGAGACCCTGGGTCTCGACCCCGCCCTGTGCAACTGGGTACTGGACTTCCTGACGGGCCGCCCCCAGGTGGTGAGGGTAGGCAACAACATCTCCTCCCCGCTGATCCTCAACACTGGGGCCCCACAAGGGTGCGTTCTGAGCCCTCTCCTGTACTCCCTGTTCACCCACGACTGCGTGGCCACGCACGCCTCCAACTCAATCATCAAGTTTGCGGACGACACAACAGTGGTAGGCTTGATTACCAACAACGACGAGACGGCCTACAGGGAGGAGGTGAGGGCCCTCGGAGTGTGGTGTCAGGAAAATAACCTCACACTCAACGTCAACAAAACTAAGGAGATGATTGTGGACTTCAGGAAACAGCAGAGGGAACACCCCCCTATCCACATCGATGGAACAGTAGTGGAGAGGGTAGCAAGTTTTAAGTTCCTCGGCATACACATCACAGACAAACTGAATTGGTCCACTCACACAGACAGCATTGTGAAGAAGGCGCAGCAGCGCCTCTTCAACCTCAGGAGGCTGAAGAAATTCGGCTTGTCACCAAAAGCACTCACAAACTTCTACAGATGCACAATCAAGAGCATCCTGTCGGGCTGTATCACCGCCTGGTACCTCTCACAGCTCCGCCCTCAACCGTAAGGCTCTCCAGAGGGTAGTGAGGTCTGCACAACGCATCACCGGGGGCAAACTACCTGCCCTCCAGGACACCTACACCACCCGATGTCACAGGAAGGCCATAAAGATCATCAAGGACATCAACCACCCGAGCCACTGCCTGTTCACCCCGCTATCATCCAGAAGGCGAGGTCAGTACAGGTGCATCAAAGCTGGGACCGAGAGACTGAAAAACAGCTTCTATCTCGAGGCCATCAGACTGTTAAACAGCCACCACTAACATTGAGTGGCTGCTGCCAACACACTGACACTGACTCAACTCCAGCCACTTTAATAATGGGAATTGATGGGAAATAATGTAAATATATCACTAGCCACTTTAAACAATGCTACCTTATATAATGTTACTTACCCTACATTATTCATCTCATATGCATACGTATATACTGTACTCTATATCATCGACTGTATTCTTATGTAATACATGTATCACTAGCCACTTTAACTATGCCACTTTGTTTACATACTCATCTCATATGTATATACTGTACTCGATACCATCTACTGTATCTTGCCTATGCTGCTCTGTACCATCACTCATTCATATATCCTTATGTTCATATTATTTATCCCCTTACACTGTGTACAAGACAGTAGTTTTGGAATTGTTAGTTAGATTACTTGTTATTACTGCATTGTCGGAACTAGAAGCACAAGCATTTCGCTACACTCGCATTAACATCTGCTAACCATGTGTATGTGACAAATACAATTTGATTTGATTTGATTTACAAGTTTGTGCTTTTTAAGCAAACTCTAGCAAGTCACAATGAACCAACAGTCTTAACTCTTAGTTAGTCAACTCTCCTCACTCTCACAACTCTTAGTTAGAGTCAACTCTCCTCACTCTCACAGTCAACTCTTAGTTAGAGTCAACTCTCCTCACTCTCACAGTCAACTCTTAGTTAGAGTCAACTCTCCTCACTCTCACAGTCAACTCTTAGTTAGAATCAACTCTCCTCACTCTCACAACTCTTAGTTAGAATCAACTCTCCTCACTGTCACAGTCAATTCTTAGAGTCAACTCTCCTCACTCTCACAACTCTTAGTTAGAATCAACTCTCCTCACTCTCACAACTCTTAGTTAGAATCAACTCTCCTCACTCTCACAGTCAACTCTTAGTTAGAGTCAACTCTCCTCACTCTCACAGTCAACTCTTAGTTAGAGTCAACTCTCCTCACTCTCACAGTCAACTCTTAGTTAGAGTCAACTCTCCTCACTCTCACAGTCAACTCTTAGTTAGAGTCAACTCTCCTCACTCTCACAGTCAACTCTTAGTTAGAGTCAACTCTCCTCACTCTCACAGTCAACTCTTAGTTAGAGTCAACTCTCCTCACTCTCACAACTCTTAGTTAGAATCAACTCTCCTCACTCTCACAGTCAACTCTTAGTTAGAGTCAACTCTCCTCACTCTCACAACTCTTAGTTAGAATCAACTCTCCTCACTCTCACAGTCAACTCTTAGTTAGAGTCAACTCTCCTCACTCTCACAGTCAACTCTTAGTTAGTCAACTCTCCTCACTCTCACAGTCAACTCTTAGTTAGAGTCAACTCTCCTCACTCTCACAACTCTTAGTTAGAGTCAACTCTCCTCACTCTCACAACTCTTAGTTAGAGTCAACTCTCCACACTCTCACAACTCTTAGTTAGAATCAACTCTCCTCACTCTCACAGTCAACTCTTAGTTAGAATCAACTCTCCTCACTCTCACAGTCAACTCTTAGTTAGAATCAACTCTCCACACTCTCACAACTCTTCGTTAGAATCAACTCTCACTCTCACAACTCTTAGTTAGAGTGAGGAGAGTTGATTCTCACAGTCAACTCTTAGTTAGAGTCAACTCTCCTCACTCTCACAGTCAACTCTTAGTTAGAGTCAACTCTCCTCACTCTCACAGTCAACTCTTAGTTAGAGTCAACTCTCCTCACTCTCACAGTCAACTCTTAGTTAGAATCAACTCTCCTCACTCTCACAGTCAACTCTTAGTTAGAATCAACTCTCCACACTCTCACAACTCTTCGTTAGAATCAACTCTCACTCTCACAACTCTTAGTTAGAATCAACTCTCCTCACTCTCACAGTCAACTCTTAGTTAGAGTCAACTCTCCTCACTCTCACAGTCAACTCTTAGTTAGAGTCAACTCTCCTCACTCTCACAGTCAACTCTTAGTTAGAGTCAACTCTCCTCACTCTCACAGTCAACTCTTAGTTAGAGTCAACTCTCCTCACTCTCACAGTCAACTCTTAGTTAGAGTCAACTCTCCTCACTCTCACAGTCAACTCTTAGTTAGAGTCAACTCTCCTCACTCTCACAGTCAACTCTTAGTTAGAGTCAACTCTCCTCACTCTCACAACTCTTAGTTAGAGTCAACTCTCCCCACTCTCACAACTCTTAGTTAGAGTCAACTCTCCACACTCTCACAACTCTTAGTTAGAATCAACTCTCCTCACTCTCACAGTCAACTCTTAGTTAGAATCAACTCTCCTCACTCTCACAGTCAACTCTTAGTTAGAGTCAACTCTCCTCACTCTCACAACTCTTAGTTAGAATCAACTCTCCTCACTCTCACAGTCAACTCTTAGTTAGTCAACTCTCCTCACTCTCACAACTCTTAGTTAGAGTCAACTCTCCCCACTCTCACAACTCTTAGTTAGAGTCAACTCTCCCCACTCTCACAACTCTTAGTTAGAGTCAACTCTCCACACTCTCACAACTCTTCGTTAGAATCAACTCTCACTCTCACAACTCTTAGTTAGAATCAACTCTCCTCACTCTCACAGTCAACTCTTAGTTAGAGTCAACTCTCCTCACTCTCACAGTCAACTCTTAGTTAGAGTCAACTCTCCTCACTCTCACAGTCAACTCTTAGTTAGAGTCAACTCTCCTCACTCTCACAGTCAACTCTTAGTTAGAGTCAACTCTCCTCACTCTCACAGTCAACTCTTAGTTAGAGTCAACTCTCCTCACTCTCACAGTCAACTCTTAGTTAGAGTCAACTCTCCTCACTCTCACAGTCAACTCTTAGTTAGAGTCAACTCTCCTCACTCTCACAACTCTTAGTTAGAGTCAACTCTCCCCACTCTCACAACTCTTAGTTAGAGTCAACTCTCCACACTCTCACAACTCTTAGTTAGAATCAACTCTCCTCACTCTCACAGTCAACTCTTAGTTAGAATCAACTCTCCTCACTCTCACAGTCAACTCTTAGTTAGAGTCAACTCTCCTCACTCTCACAACTCTTAGTTAGAATCAACTCTCCTCACTCTCACAGTCAACTCTTAGTTAGTCAACTCTCCTCACTCTCACAACTCCCCCCCTCACTCTCACAACTCCCCCCCCCCACCCTCACTAATATGCATGGGTTAACTTCACACTGTTACAGCCTGGTAGCCAGAGCACCAAAACAGCAGAGAAGTTGAGCCTCGCACTTCAACGCTCTTAGTTATTGCGGGAATTTACCCACTATGCAGTTTAATTTCTGCATCTATGTCGTATCGCTGAATCTATCTTTAAAACATGAAAGTCTATTGCAGTGATTGCTTACTGTGAGAGACCAACTGAGCTGTGTATCTGTGGATGTGCGTTTTCAGGCCTCCCGTTATGGAAAAAGAGCCTCCCCTCCCTCTTCCCCATTCAAATCTGTCTCTTGTTTTCGTCTCATTGCCATAATTTCCATTGGGGACTTCCTAACAATCCTCTTCTTTCATGTGTCTCTCTCTGTTCTCCTCTCAAGCTGTCCTGGTCAGCTCAAAGCAGGCCCTGTGTTTTCTCCACTGCGATAGTCAGAGGGACTGGAAATTCGTTTAAGGCCTGGGGTCGAAGGTCAGTTTGAAGGCACCATATGCGCATGACGTCTTGGCCCGAACAGCACTGTGTGGCAGGGGCGCAGAGGACTGCAGACATGAATCACAGCACTCACTGTTGATGCCTGACTTTAGGCATCGCATCATTCAGAGAGGTGAGGGCTGGGACAGGGGTAAGGGGCAAGGGTCTCTGTTCATATGGAAACGCTAAAGTAGTGTCCCTGCTTCTTGTTCTGGCAGAGGATCAGAGTGGAGCGGGAGACTGAGAGTCAAGGCCCCACACTCCCATGAATAACAACAACAACCCACGCGCTGCCAAAGACCCAGAAAGCATCAGCCATCACTGCACTGTTGCACACTGATAATAACACATCAAAACAGCACACAACATTTGTGCATTTTGCTTACATGAGGAATGAATTTTGCTGACATGAGTCTGCATGTCAGACAGACATCTACATTTCAGTCTGGAGAGAATGCACAACGCAATGGGATCTGTATGCTTCTACAGCTAAAGTCCAGGGGGTCATCTAGTCAGCACATCTAGACCTACATTATATCAAACTGCTATCAATAAGGGAACTGGAATGTGACCAGCAGCACCAGGTAAAGCCCCATTAGCACTGGGAAGAGGTGACCAGCAGCACCAGGTAAAGCCCCATCAGCACTGGGAAGAGGTGACCAGCAGCACCAGGTAAAGCCCCATCAGCACTGGGAAGAGGTGACCAGCAGCACCAGGTAAAGCCCCATCAGCACTGGGAAGAGGTGACCAGCAGCACCAGGTAAAGCCCCATCAGCACTGGGAAGAGGTGACCAGCAGCACCAGGTAAAGCCCCATTAGCACTGGGAAGAGGTGACCAGCAGCACCAGGTAAAGCCCCATCACCAGGTAAAGCCCCATTAGCACTGGGAAGAGGTGACCAGCAGCACCAGGTAAAGCCCCATCAGCACTGGGAAGAGGTGACCAGCAGCACCAGGTAAAGCCCCATCAGCACTGGGAAGAGGTGACCAGCAGCACCAGGTAAAGCCCCATTAGCACTGGGAAGAGGTGAGCACCATCACCAGGTAAAGCCCCATCAGCACTGGGAAGAGGTAACCAGCAGCACCAGGTAAAGCCCCATTAGCACTGGGAAGAGGTGAGCCCCATCACCAGGTAAAGCCCCATCAGCACTGGGAAGAGGTGACCAGCAGCACCAGGTAAAGCCCCATCAGCACTGGGAAGAGGTGAGCCCCATCACCAGGTAAAGCCCCATCAGCACTGGGAAGAGGTGACCAGCAGCACCAGGTAAAGCCCCATTAGCACTGGGAAGAGGTGAGCCCCATCAGCAGGTAAAGCCCCATCAGCACTGGGAAGAGGTGACCAGCAGCACCAGGTAAAGCCCCATCACCAGGTAAAGCCCCATCAGCACTGGGAAGAGGTGAGCCCCATCACCAGGTAAAGCCCCATCAGCACTGGGAAGAGGTGACCAGCAGCACCAGGTAAAGCCCCATTAGCACTGGGAAGAGGTGAGCCCCATCAGCAGGTAAAGCCCCATTAGTACTGGGAAGAGGTGAGCCCCATCACCAGGTAAAGCCCCATTAGCACTGGGAAGAGGTGACCAGCAGCACCAGGTAAAGCCCCATTACCAGGTAAAGCCCTATTAGCACTGGGAAGAGGTGAGTAGCAGCACCAGGTAAAGCCCCATCAGCACTGGGAAGAGGTGAGTAGCAGCACCAGGTAAAGCCCCATCAGCACTGGGAAGAGGTGAGTAGCAGCACCAGGTAAAGCCCCATCAGCACTGGGAAGAGGTGAGTAGCAGCACCAGGTAAAGCCCCATTAGCACTGGGAAGAGATGAGCCCCATCAGCAGGTAAAGCCCCATTAGCACTGGGAAGAGGTGAGCCCCATCACCAGGTAAAGCCCCATTAGCACTGGGAAGAGGTGACCAGCAGCACCAGGTAAAGCCCCATCACCAGGTAAAGCCCCATCTGCACTGGGAAGAGGTGAGTAGCAGCACCAGGTAAAGCCCCATTACCAGGTAAAGCCCCATTAGCACTGTGAAGAGGTGAGTAGCAGCACCAGGTAAAGCCCCATCAGCACTGAGAAGAGGTGAGTAGCAGCACCAGGTAAAGCCCCATCAGCACTGGGAAGAGGTGAGTAGCAGCACCAGGTAAAGCCCCAACAGCACTGGGAAGAGGTGAGTAGCAGCACCAGGTAAAGCCCCATCAGCACTGGGAAGGGGTGAGCCCCATCACCAGGTAAAGCCCCATTAGCACTGGGAAGTAGTTCCTCATTATAGTTCCTCATAGTTCCTCATTATTGTCATTACCGGTGAATATTGCCATCAGTGAATTAACTAGTTGAAGCAGTAGTACTACGCACTGCAGATTAGGAAGCACAGTTCTCCTTTTCAGACAGACTGCATGTAACAAGTTCCCTGGGAAACAATGTCTGTCAGATCAGTATAATGAAAGCCAGGAAAGTAAATGTAAATACGTTTTGTTTTCTGAATAAGCTTGAATAATATTTCTTCCACAAAATATGAATTGTGTAGAAATTAGAGCTGCACTTTCTTCCATTGCCCAGTCAAAGTAGATAAACATTTACTGGACCAAAACCCAAACCACCAATGGCAGCAGTAAATGGCAAAGGCTGAAGTGAATAGTCAAATAAAAAGTGTATTATTTATTTTTTTAGAGCTAAAAACATTCTTATTCATGTTCTCTAGTTACAAACCCAATACTGATGTCAGTGTTACCACATATCCATGTGGTCAGTCAGAGGCAGACTGGCCATAGGGTAGTTCAGGGAAATAACAGATGGGTTGGTCCATCTTTGGCTCAGTGGGTCTGTCTAAATAGAGGGTTTTGCACAGAATGCTCATTATTTAGCTAATAATGGGAGCCTTGAGAGAAAACAAATGGGCAGGTGTGGGGGCCTCGAGGAAAATAATGGGCCTTTGAGTTAGAAATGCCCGGGCCGATTTCTCGTCCCAGTCTGCCCGTTGTCAGTGTCACCACATATCCAAACTCAGTGTGACTGGTCGTGTCTCCGTCCACCTGGGGGAATTGAGGTAGTGCTCACATGACCACAAGGTTTAGAAGTTAAACTAAATCAGGTTTTCAGAGGGACGTCTCTCCACAGGTCTTATAAGTTACGCCAACTAAATCAGGTTTATGAGAGCGAGGTATCTCCACATGAAATTAGATTCCAAATGAGAAAATCAAACAAAAGTAGGTAAAGGGCTGGCACCTAGCAGTGCACCTCATGAGAAAGAGATGTTAAATGTGATTACATGGTCGGCCAGCCGGTGGGAGCACCACTTAGCACACGCCGAGTGCCGCTATGTGAAAGACTTGTGAACAAATGATTTATAATGGTCTGAATAATTGTGCACATTTTTTAAAACTTAATTTAAAGTAAGATCATCCAGAACATTGTAGCAGCAACAAAAACACAGTTTATTCAATCTCAAGTCACACCCCTTCCTACAGTGCAAATTACAACCAATTTGTTTTAACTCAGTAATTTAAATAAATCAAAAATGTGCATTTGAATTTTTTTTTTATTGAACATCAGTAATCCTTAATTCCTAGTAAACATTTCCATCATTATTAAGGTTACCTGAAGTTTGGTCACTTCACGTACTATAAGGTTAAAACTCCTGTTTCACGTCACTGACAGCAACGGTATATGCATTTGATACAGTTTAGGGTGTTTGTCCGTTTTACCGCTGGTTAAACTCTACGATAGGTTTTGAACAAAACCTGAAGAGAATGTTGGCTGTAGAAGAGCGTAAGAATCCTTCCCTTCTGTTCCTCTGGCCTCCCTGGAACATGACAGTCAGTCCACCATTTTGTTTGAGACAGAGTAGAATCTCCTGCTCTTCGTCATTGTCCTCAGAAGCTGTCTGCTCCCCCTCGTCTTCCTTCTGACGTAATAACGGTAGTTCCAGGTCTGGGCTGTTTTCGGTGGGCAGCAGTCTCCTCCCCCTCGTCTTCCTTCTGACGTAATAACGGTAGTTCCAGGTCTGGGCTGTTTTCGATGGGCAGCAGTCTCCTCCCCCTCGTCTTCCTTCTGACGTAATAATGGTAGTTCCAGGTCTGGGCTGTTTTCGGTGGGCAGCAGTCTCCTCCCCCTCGTCTTCCTTCTGACGTAATAACGGTGGTTCCAGGTCTGGGCTGTTTTCGATGGGCAGCAGTCTCCTCCCCCTCGTCTTCCTTCTGACGTAATAATGGTAGTTCCAGGTCTGGGCTGTTTTCGATGGGCAGCAGTCTCCTCCCCCTCGTCTTCCTTCTGACGTAATAATGGTAGTTCCAGGTCTGGGCTGTTTTCGATGGGCAGCAGTCTCCTCCCCTCGTCTTCCTTCTGACGTAATAATGGTAGTTCCAGGTCTGGGCTGTTTTCGGTGGGCAGCAGTCTCCTCCCCCTCGTCTTCCTTCTGACGTAATAATGGTAGTTCCAGGTCTGGGCTGTTTTCGATGGGCAGCAGTCTCCTCCCCCTCGTCTTCCTTCTGACGTAATAATGGTAGTTCCAGGTCTGGGCTGTTTTCGATGGGCAGCAGTCTCCTCCCCCTCGTCTTCCTTCTGACGTAATAATGGTAGTTCCAAGTCTGGGCTGTTTTCGGTGGGCAGCAGTCTCCTCCCCCTTGTCTTCCTTCTGACGTAATAACGGTAGTTCCAGGTCTGGGCTGTTTTCGATGGGCAGCAGTCTCCTCCCCCTCGTCTTCCTTCTGACGTAATAACGGTAGTTCCAGGTCTGGGCTGTTTTCGGTGGGCAGCAGTCTCCTCCCCCTCGTCTTCCTTCTGAAGAAGGTAGTTCCAGGTCTGGGCTGTTTTCGATGGGCAGCAGTCTCCTCCCCCTCGTCTTCCTTCTGACGTAATAATGGTAGTTCCAGGTCTGGGCTGTTTTCGATGGGCAGCAGTCTCCTCCCCCTCGTCTTCCTTCTGACGTAATAATGGTAGTTCCAGGTCTGGGCTGTTTTCGGTGGGCAGCAGTCTCCTCCCCCCTCGTCTTCCTTCTGACGTAATAATGGTAGTTCCAGGTCTGGGCTGTTTTCGATGGGCAGCAGTCTCCTCCCCCTCGTCTTCCTTCTGAAGAAGGTAGTTCCAGGTCTGGGCTGTTTTCGGTGGGCAGCAGTCTCCTCCCCCTCGTCTTCCTTCTGAAGAAGGTAGTTCCAGGTCTGGGCTGTTTTCGATGGGCAGCAGTCTCCTCCCCCTCGTCTTCCTTCTGACGTAATAATGGTAGTTCCAGGTCTGGGCTGTTTTCGATGGGCAGCAGTCTCCTCCCCCTCGTCTTCCTTCTGAAGAAGGTAGTTCCAGGTCTGGGCTGTTTTCGGTGGGCAGCAGTCTCCTCCCCCTCGTCTTCCTTCTGACGTAATAACGGTAGTTCCAGGTCTGGGCTGTTTTCGGTGGGCAGCAGTCTCCTCCCCCTCGTCTTCCTTCTGAAGAAGGTAGTTCCAGGTCTGGGCTGTTTTCGATGGGCAGCAGTCTCCTCCCCCTCGTCTTCCTTCTGACGTAATAATGGTAGTTCCAGGTCTGGGCTGTTTTCGATGGGCAGCAGTCTCCTCCCCCTCGTCTTCCTTCTGACGTAATAACGGTAGTTCCAGGTCTGGGCTGTTTTCGATGGGCAGCAGTCTCCTCCCCCTCGTCTTCCTTCTGAAGAAGGTAGTTCCAGGTCTGGGCTGTTTTCGGTGGGCAGCAGTCTCAACGAGGGAACTTTACCTGGAAGTCATTAGAAAAAGAATACAGAATTACTGTATGTAAAGGCTAGCTAGTTGAAATACTGTACCTCGGAACCGTCGGCAGAGCAATTACAACATACCTCATATACCGACTACACCAGGAACAGATTAACAACAATTTGCTTCATTGTACAGTGTATGGTACCACATACAGCTTACTTATGGAATAGTCGTTTTTTTTTTTATCCGATATGCGGGTAAAATACAAATTCTTCCCAACAACAACAACAACAACAACACAATGACGTTCTGTAACTAGCTTCCATAGGCAGACTGGTTGCCTCCCACATTAACAATGTTCCCGACATACCCTGGTCTCCCTAGGTTTGGAATCTCGAGATTAGGTGGTAACTGACCCAGTTCTGCTTTCTGTATCAGGACCTGCGTGAGGGTCCACCGGATCCCGCCGATGAACGATGCCAGCAGTACCATGATGAAGCCCTTCATGTTAAACTGTGTCGACTTGAAGGTGAACATGAACAGACCGCTGGTTATCAGAAAGACCACCACGATCAGGTATGGGTTCTGGAGAAACAGGGAGACTTGGGGAGAGGTGGGGGTGGGGGGGGGGGGTCAGAACATAAGCCGATCGGGTATGGGTTCTGGAGAAACAGGGGGACTTGGGGAGAGGTGGGGGTGGGGGGGGGGGTCAGAACATAAGCCGATCGGGTATGGGTTCTGGAGAAACAGGGGGACTTGGGGAGAGGTGGTGGTGGGGGGGGGGGGGTTCTGGAGAATGTAGAGGCGAAAGAAACACACACCTATTTAGGCGAGGTGCTGGCTAGCGGAACACTTTATAAAATAAAGAAGAGCCGCACACTAGGAGCTCAGATGCAAAAATATTTATCTCCAACGTTTCGACAGACAAGCTGTCTTCATCAGGGTATAATGGCAAACACTGTGGGGTGACTCGTTTATATAGTGTTAAAATACACACAGGTGTCTGTAATCATGGCCTGGTGTGGCCTGATAGCATTGGTTAATTCTCATATATTAAAATAGCATACAAAAAACATAAATTGATAGCGTACGATCATAGATACAATTTGGCTACATAAGCCTACAAACATTTACAATGAATAGCAAAATCACAATAATCACAAGAATGGCTTCAGATCAAAGTCTACGTTGAGACCGAAGGGCGCAAGGGTCTTTAAATTACAGATCCAAGCAGCCTCTCGTTTTAACAATAAATTGTTGAGGTCACCCCCTCTCCTAGGGAGGGTGACATGTTCGATGCCAATATAACGTAGAGACGAAATCGAGTGGTTTCCTTCCAAAAAGTGGGCCGCAACTGGGTAGGTCAAGTTTTTACACCTAATGGGGCTACGATGCTCTTAGATACGTACTTTTAATTCACGCTTTGTTTTACCCACATCATTTACACCACAAGGACAAGTTATAAGATAAATAACTGCCTTCGTGGAGCACATAACACCTTTGATTGGGATCGATTTCCCTGTTTGGGGGAGTTTGAAGGATCTACATTTATAAGTGCCACTGCATTGAGCACAGCCATTACACTTGTAGTTTCCGTCCAGTAGGGGCGCAAATACACATTGTGCAGGGATATTTTGGGTTGGTAAATCAGCGCTTACCAAATGATCTCTGAGGTTTCTGCCCCGCGAGAATACGACCAAGGGAAGGTCCGAAAACACATTACCGAGACTATCATCGGATCTTAGAATGTGCCAATGTTTGTGAACGATTCCCTTAATTTGTTCAGAGCACTTTGAATAGCGGGGTAGTTAGAACGCAAGAATGCTTCTTTTTTTTTGTTTTGAATTTTTTCAATGGCAGTATTAATCTGACCATTTTTGTACCTCCTCTAATTGAATTTTCTTTGCGTCTCGGCCATATTTCTGTCGAAATCTGATTGTTTTTTTACATTCTTTTGATTTGACAGAATTGGCTGTAGGGCAAACTGTTTTTCAAGGGAAGCAGGTGACAGCTCTCAGCCCTCAACAAACTGTTAGGATCAGTAGGCTTCCTGTAAAGATCAGTGTATAGAACATTATCTTCACACAAGATCAGAAGATCAAGGAAACTGATTTGACGTGTGTCAGATTGCATAGTAAATCTCAGATGCTCAGAACAGGAGTTAAGAAAAGCATGGAACGCCTGGAGCTGTTTTGCATCACCCCTCCATAGAACAAAAATATCATCAATATACCGTTTCCAAACAATGATGTGAGGCAAGAAAACATTTTTGAGAGGATTGCAAATAGACTGTTTCTCCATGTAACCATATACAAATTAGCATAGTTAGGAGCCATGGGGGATCCCATAGCAGTACCTTTCGTCTGAATAAAGAAATCATTTAGAAACATGAAGTAGTTGTGTGTGAGTACTATTTCAGCCAATGTTATAATGCAGGCACTGGAAGGTGGTTCATTAGGGTCACGTTGCAGAATAAAATGTTCCATAGCTTCAATACCGACCTCGTGTGGAATATTTGTGTATAACGACTCAACATCAAAAGTAACTAACAAAGTGTTATCAGGGAGAAGAAGGATCAAGAGATTCAATGATAGAGATCATATTAGTGGTGTTCTTTACAAAGGAGGGGAGCTGTTCTGAGACCATACTGCTGGTGTCCTTTACAAAGGAGGGGAGCTGTTCAGAGATCATACTACTGGTGTTCTTTACAAAGGAGGGGAGCTGTTCTGCGATCATACTGCTGGTGTTCTTTACAAAGGAGGGGAGCTGTTCTGAGATCATACTGCTGGTGTTCTTTACAAAGGAGGGGAGCTGTTCTGAGATCATACTGCTGGTGTTCTTTACAAAGGAGGGGAGCTGTTCAGAGATCATACTGCTGGTGTCCTTTACAAAGGAGGGGAGCTGTTCTGAGACCATACTGCTGGTGTCCTTTACAAAGGAGGGGAGCTGTTCTGAGGTCATACTGCTGGTGTTCTTTACAAAGGAGGGGAGCTGTTCTGAGACCATACTGCTCGTGTTCTTTACAAAGGAGGGGAGCTGTTCTGCGATCATACTGCTGGTGTTCTTTACAAAGGAGGGGAGCTGTTCTGAGATCATACTGCTGGTGTTCTTTACAAAGGAGGGGAGCTGTTCTGCGATCATACTGCTGGTGTTCTTTACAAAGGAGGGGAGCTATTCTGAGGTCATACTGCTGGTGTTCTTTACAAAGGAGGGGAGCTGTTCTGAGGTCATACTGCTGGTGTTCTTTACAAAGGAGGGGAGCTGTTCTGCGAGTGGTCTAATACAAAAGTCAACAAAAGTTGAGAGAGAGGCAGTTACTGCATCAATGCCCACTACAATAGGGCGCCCTGGAGGCTTTGTAACATTCTTGTGTAATTTCGGCAAAGTATAAAAAGTGGCAATTTTAGGGTGTTAAATAACCAAAAAGTCTAGTTCTTTTTTTGGTTATCTGACCAGAATTTAAATACCCATCTAGGGCAGTAAAGATCATGTTCTGAAATTGTTGTCAAGCAGCTGTCTATGACACTCATGTACATAAACTGTCCTATCCATGAGTACAACCGACCCACCCTTATCAGCAGGGCGGGTAAGGACTGACGTATCCATGAGTACAACCGACCCACCCTTATCAGCAGGACGAATAAGGACTGTCCTATCCATGAGTACAACCGACCCACCCTTATCAGCAGGACGAATAAGGACTGTCCTATCCATGAGTACAACCGACCCACCCTTATCAGCAGGGCGGGTAAGGACTGACGTATCCATGAGTACAACCGACCCACCCTTATCAGCAGGACGAATAAGGACTGTCCTATCCATGAGTACAACCGACCCACCCTTATCAGCAGGACGAATAAGGACTGTCCTATCCATGAGTACAACCGACCCACCCTTATCAGCAGGACGAATAAGGACTGACGTATCCATGAGTACAACCGACCCACCCTTATCAGCAGGACGAATAAGGACTGTCCTATCCATGAGTACAACCGACCCACCCTTATCAGCAGGGTGGGTAAGGACTGACGTATCGGATTGTACAACCGACCCACCCTTATCAGCAGGGCGGGTAAGGACTGACGTATCGGATTGTACAACCGACCCACCCTTATCAGCAGGGCGGGTAAGGACTGACGTATCGGATTGTACAACCGACCCACCCTTATCAGCAGGGTGGGTAAGGACCGACCCACCCTTATCAGCAGGGTGGGTAAGGACCGACCCACCCTTATCAGCAGGACGAATAAGGACTGACGTATCGGATTGTACAACCGACCCACCCGTAAGGACTTTCGTATCGGATTGTACAACCGACCCACCCTTATCAGCAGGGCGGGTAAGGACTGACGTATCGGATAACCCTTTATTAAGCAAGGAGACATGGGCAGGGCTCAATATCTTGCTTGATAAATTAATACCACTCAGTCCGGTGGGTTCTGGGACCGTGTGAAAGGTCCCCTCTGCCTCTGATAGTCATTACACCGTCGGGTGTGACATCTCGTCGGTGCGTGTACCCGCGGCCACCTCCGCCCTTCCGTCGGCCCAGTCTCTCGTTGGATAAAAAACTGGTACAGGAAGCGGATGAGGCGCTGGTTGCAGAGCGTTGATCAGACAAAGTGGATAGAAGTAACCAGCCTCCCTCCTGCGTCTGTCATGGAGAGGAGGACCTCTTTTATCAGGGTTTCTCCAGAAGTAGACTTTATCCTCGGCCTTGTCTTTTTTTGTCTTGGTTGAATTTCTTGATTTTAAGTTCCTTTATTTCCAGACAATTTGTCCTGGAGCGCTTGGTTAGTTTTCATCAGTTCATTGAATATGCCATCAACATTATCATGGGTTCTGGAGAAACAGGGGGACTTGGGGGGGGGGGGTCAGGACAGAAGCCTTGCTTTTGTCCACATGCAGACATTTCACAAAGTGCGTAGAAACAAACTCATATAGATGCAGTTGCCTTTCATCGTTTACATAAAAGTAATGGAACATAAAGGTAATGGGACTGGCAAAACTACCTTTGCTAAATTATTATTGAAAAATCCCAAACCGTCCCTTTAAATACACAAAGGAAATTGAACTTCCTCCTACAGATTAAAAATATAATCCATTCACTTAATCATATAGCTCTTAACATTGAAAAGGGAGTGTTGCCTCACAGTGGTCTAAGGCACTCTTATAATATATATATAATCCATTCACTTAATTTTATTTTTTATTTTTTTTTATTTCACCTTTATTTAACCAGGTAGGCTAGTTGAGAACAAGTTCTCATTTGCAACTGCGACCTGGCCAAGATAAGGCATAGCAGTGTGAACAGACAACACAGAGTTACACATGGAGTAAACAATTAACAAGTCAATAACACAGTAGAAAAAAGGGGAGTCTATATATACATTGTGTGCAAAAGGCATGAGAAGGTAGGCAAATAATTACAATTATGCAGATTAACACTGGAGTGATAAATGATCAGATGGTTATGTAAAGGTAGAGATAGAGATATTGGTGTGCAAAAGAGCAGAAAAATAAATAAATCAAAACAGTATGGGGATGAGGTAGGTGAAAATGGGTG
Source organism: Oncorhynchus mykiss (assembly GCF_057628025.1). Lineage (NCBI taxonomy): Eukaryota > Metazoa > Chordata > Actinopteri > Salmoniformes > Salmonidae > Oncorhynchus > Oncorhynchus mykiss. The sequence continues at coordinate 71,735,790 of NC_143037.1, read as the reverse complement.
GGCTATTTACCAATAGACTATGTACAGCTGCAGCGATCGGTTAGCTGCTCAGATAGCAGATGTTTGAAGTTGGTGAGGGAGATAAAAGTCTCCAACTTCAGCGATTTTTGCAATTCGTTCCAATCACAGGCAGCAGAGAACTGGAACGAAAGGCGGCCAAATGAGGTGTTGGCTTTAGGGATGATCAGTGAGATACACCTGCTGGAGCGCGTGCTACGGATGGGTGTTGCCATCGTAACCAGTGAACTGAGATAAGGCGGAGCTTTACCTAGCATGGACTTGTAGATGACCTGGAGCCAGTGGGTCTGGCGACGAATATGTAGCGAGGGCCAGCCGACTAGAGCATACAAGTCGCAGTGGTGGGTGGTATAAGGTGCTTTAGTGACAAAACGGATGGCACTGTGATAAACTGCATCCAGTTTGCTGAGTAGAGTGTTGGAAGCAATTTTGTAGATGACATCGCCGAAGTCGAGGATCGGTAGGATAGTCAGTTTTACTAGGGTAAGTTTGGCGGCGTGAGTGAAGGAGGCTTTGTTGCGGAATAGAAAGCCGACTCTTGATTTGATTTTCGATTGGAGATGTTTGATATGGGTCTGGAAGGAGAGTTTAGAGTCTAGCCAGACACCTAGGTACTTATAGATGTCCACATATTCAAGGTCGGAACCATCCAGGGTGGTGATGCTGGTCAGGCGTGCGGGTGCAGGCAGCGAACGGTTGAAAAGCATGCATTTGGTTTTACTAGCGTTTAAGAGCAGTTGGAGGCCACGGAAGGAGTGCTGTATGGCATTGAAGCTCGTTTGGAGGTTAGATAGCACAGTGTCCAAGGACGGGCCGGAAGTATATAGAATGGTGTCGTCTGCGTAGAGGTGGATCAGGGAATCGCCCGCAGCATGAGAAACATCATTGATATATACAGAGAAAAGAGTCGGCCCGAGAATTGAACCCTGTGGCACCCCCATAGAGACTGCCAGAGGACCGGACAGCATGCCCTCCGATTTGACACACTGAACTCTGTCTGCAAAGTAATTGGTGAACCAGGCAACGCAGTCATCCGAAATCATATAGCTCTTAACATTGAAAAGGGAGTGTTGCCTCACGGGTGGCGCAGTGGTCTAAGGCACTCTAATAATATATATATATAATCCATTCACTTAATCATATAGCTCTTAACATTGAAAAGGGAGTCGCAAAGATTAACATTGGAGGGGGTGGGGTGGGGGGGGGGGGGAGGGGTAAAGCATTTAATGAGAATGGCCATGTGTAGACCATTCCGACTGTACACCTAGGAGCTGCATGAGAACAATACTGACTGGTGGTGGGGTGACTCATTATTAGCCTTCAATACCTGTTCTATTTTTAACATAAGTACAGATCATTGTACTTATTTCCTTCAAAATTCAGCAACATCAAGGGGCATTTTTTCACAAAGGCCAGTTTTATTGCTTTTTTAAATCAGCACAACAGTTTTCAGCTGTGCTAACATAATTGCAAAAGGGTTTTCTAATGATCAATTAGCCTTTTAAAATAATAAACTTCAATTAGTATTTGGTAGCATTGCCTTTAAATTGTGTATGATGGCCACTCCAATACCTTGACTTTGTTGTCCTTAAGTCATTTTGCCACAACTTTGGAAGTATGCTTGGGGTCATTGTCCATTTGGAAGACCCATTTGCGACCAAGCTTTAACTTCCTGACTGATGTCTTGAGATGTTGCTTCAATATATCCACATCATTTTCCTACCTCATGATGCCATCTATTTTGTGAATTGCACCAGTCTCTCCTGCAGGAAAGCACCCCCACAACATGATGCTGCCACCCCCACAACATGTGTTCTTTGGCTTGCAAGCCTCCCCCTTTTCCTCCAAACATAACAATGGTCATTATGGCCAAACAGTTCTATTTTGGTTTCATCAGACCAGAGGACATTTCTCCATAAAGTACGATCTTTGTCCTCATATGCAGTTGCAAACTGTAGTCTGGCATTTTTATGGCGGTTTTGGAGCAGTGGCTTCTTCCTTGCTGAACGGCCTTTCAGGTTATGTCGATTTAGGACTTGTTTTACTGTGGATATAGATAATTTTGTACCCGTTTCCTCCAGCATCTTCACAAGGTCCTTTGCTGTTGTTCTGGGATTGATTTGCACTTTTCACACCAAAGTACGGTCATCTCTAGGAGACAGAGTGCGTCTCCTTCCTGAGCGGTATGACGGCTGCGTGGTCCCATGGTGTTTATACTTGCGTACTATTGATTGTGCAGATGGACGTGGTACCTTCAGGTGTTTGGAAATTGCTCCCAAGGATCAACCAGACTTGTGGAGGTCTACAATTATTTTCTGAGGTCTTGGCTGATTTATTTAGATTTTCCCATGATGCCAAGCAAAGAGGAACAGAGTTCAAAGGTAGGCACTAAAATACATCCACAGGTACACCTCCAATTGACTCTAATGATGTCAATTAGCCTATCAGAAGCTTCTAAAGCCATGACATCATTTTCTGGCATTTTCCAAGCTGTTTAAAGGCACAGTCAACTTAGTGTATGTAAACTTCTGACACACTGGAATTATGATTCAGTGAATTATAAGTGAAATCATCTCTGTAAACAATTTTTGAAAAAATTACTTGTGTCATGCACAAAGTAGATGTCCTAACCGACGTGCCAAAACTATAGTTTGTTGACAAGAAATTTGTGGAGTGGTTGAAAAACGAGTTTTAATGACTCCAACCTTAGTGTATGTAAACTTCCGACTTCAACTGTACGTGTGTATGTATGTATGCAATTAAACAAATATAGATACATTTGTGTATGTATACGATTAAGTAAGCATGTGTGTATGTATGCAATTGAATAAATATATTAGGGCAGCAGGTAGCCTAGTGGTTAGAGTATTACAGCATTGGACCAGTAACCGAAAGGTTGCTAGGTAAAACTTTGTCGTTCCGCCCCTGAACAAGTTAGTTAACACACTGTTCTTTGGACGTCATTGTGAATACGAAGTTGTTCTTTAACTGAATGATAGTGAAGACATCAAAACTATGAAATAACACATGGGGAATCGTGTACTGTAGTAACCAAAAAAGTGTTAAACAAATCTAAATGTATTTTATATGTGAAATTCTTCAAAGTAGCCCCACTTTGCCTTGATGACAGCTTTGCACACTCTTGGCATTCTCTCAACCAACTGGAATACATTTAAATTAAAAGGTGTGCCTTGTTAAAAAGTTAATTTGAAGTATTTATTTCCTTCTTGAGCCAATCAGTTGTGTTGTGACAAGGTAGGGGTGGTATACAGAAGATAGCCCTATTTGGTAAAAGACCCAGGTCCATATTATGGCAAGAACAGCTCAAATAAGCAAAGAGAAACAACAGTCCATCATTACTTTAAGACATGAAGCTCAGTCAATCTGGAAAATTTCAATAACTTTATTTTAATTTTAGTGCAGTCACAAAAACCATCAAGCGCTATGATGAAACTGGCTCTCATGAGGACCGCCACAGAACAGGAAGACCCAGAGTTACCTCTGCTGCAGAGGATAAGTTCATTAGAGTTAACTGCACCTCAGGTTGCATCCCAAATAACTGCTTCACAGAGTACAAGTAACAGACATCTCAACATCAACTGTTCAGAGGAAGCATGGAGGAGGAGGTGTGATGGTGTGGGGGTGCTTTGCTGGTGACACCGTCTGTGATTTATTTAGAATTCAAGGCACACTTCACCAGCATGGCAGCGATACGCCATCCCATCTGGTTTGCGCTTAGTGAGACTATCATTTGTTTTTTCCATGGACAATGACCCAAATCACACCTCCAGGCTGTGTAAGGGCTATTTGACCAAGAAGGAGAGTGATGGAGGGCTGCATCAGATGACCTGGCCTCCACAATCAAACTTTTTTACTTATTTTTTATCTTTTATCTTTATTTAACCAGGTAGGCTAGTTGAGAACACCTTTATTTAACCAGGTAGGCCAGTTGAGAACACCTTTATTTAACCAGGTAGGCTAGTTGAGAACACCTTTATTTAACCAGGTAGGCCAGTTGAGAACACCTTTATTTAACCAGGTAGGCTAGTTGAGAACACCTTTATTTAACCAGGTAGGCCAGTTGAGAACACCTTTATTTAACCAGGTAGGCCAGTTGAGAACAAGTTCTCATTTATAACTGCGACCTGGCCAAGATAAAGCAAAGTGACAAAAAACAACACAGAGTTACACATGGGATAAACAAAAGTACAGTCAATAACACAATAGAAAAATCTATATACAGTGTGTGCAAATGGAGTAGGGAGGTAAGGCAATAAATAGGCCATAGTAGCGAATTAATTACAATTTAGCAAATTAACACTGGAGTGATAGATGTGCAGATGATGTGCAAGTAGAAATACTGGTGTGCAAAAGAGCAGAAAAGTAAATAAAAACAATATGGGGATGAGGTAGGTAGTTGGATGGGATATTTTCAGATGGGCTGTGTACAGCTGCAGCGATCAGTAAGCTGCTCAGATAGCTGATGCTTAAAGTTCGTGAGGGAGATAGAAGTCTCCAACTTCAGCGATTTTTGCAATTTGTTCCAGTCATTGGCGGCCAAAGTAGGTGTTGGCTTTGGGGTTGGGGACCTCAACCCAATTTCAGTTACTGATCCAACAGGCTACCTGCCCTAAAATAGCATGCTATGTCTCTTGAGGAGTGTGAGCTAGCCTCAGACTCACCTTCATTAGCCAGCCTCAGACTCACCTTCATTAGCCAGCCTCAGACTCACCTTCATTAGCCAGCCTCAGACTCAACTTCATTAGCCACTTGTTAAAAAAAAGTAATGCCGATGGAGAAGACATAGAAAAAGAGGACCAGGCTCACAGACCGGTCTGTCCGGCATAGGATCTGGACAGGGCAAGCTATGGTGCAGGTTCACTCTCCCCCACAAAAACTACTGCAGGGGCACCATCTTCAAACGGGAGCAATGTACCACGCTGTGCTGTGCTGTGCTGAAGGTTGGACAGTTAGAAGGGAGGGAAGAGGGGGAGAGAGAGAAAGATGGGAGTAGTTGACAATATAATCAAATTACTGATATAATTTGCTGCTAGCTGAGCATGAAACCTGGTCTCAGAGCATTTTGTATTATTCTGTATGTAAATCCGAGAAGCTCCATTAGTATGTTATGATACGTTTGGTATCGTCAGAGATACATTTGAGGAGATGGGGAAACTCCATTGGAATCGTATTAACGCCCATTGTGTACGTTGCCCATGCTATGTCAATAGGCAGCGCGGTGCATTCTGGGTGATTCTGGGACTAAGGAGTGTTCTCCTTCAAGCAGTGAACAAGAGTCAATTGGGCACTAGCTCAAAAATCCAACACTAGCATTAATTTTGTCAACAATTAGTACAATATTACAAATCTTTTCCAATATGTGAGATAATGAACTTGCTATCTGTAGTATTGTATAGTTTTGGAATTGTGAAATTACGTACTTCCGTGGAAAATCGCAGTGTCTCTCTAATCATAACCTGACTTTGAGAAGGGATTGCGTGACGATCAGTTTAGCAACTGCGTGATGCAGCAAGACAACGTGAATGCGATTGGTCTAGTCTGCTGGGTGGGGCGTTATACGTTCCTCCATTCATTGCCCAATGGGATTCCCATCTCCTCCTTTCTCTAATATCTCTGGTATGGTTTACATAAAACAGATGGTTAAGGCAAACATTGGGTGGTTTGTTGGGGTAGGTGTATGACGCTTACGTCTAACAACTCAAAGGTTGCGAGTTCAAATCTTATCACGGACAACTTTAGTATTTTAGCAATTTTAAGTATTTACTACTTTTTAGCTACTTTGCAACTACTTAGCATGTTAGCTAAACCTTTCTCTAACCCTAACCATTTTAGATAACCCTTCCCCTAACTCCTAAACTTAACCTTTAGTCTAGCTAACGTTAGCGAGATAACTAACATTAGCCACAATTTGTAACATAACATACATTTTGCAGATCCATAACATATTGTTCATTTTGCAAAATCGTAACAAATAAAACAATTTGTAATTCATAACATATCATATCATCGTTCAGGTTTAAAATACAGAATAGTATGAAATGCTCTGAGACCAGGTTGCAGCGAGCATGTGACAGACTACTGAGTTGAACAATCTGTCTGACCAGTCTTATCAGTAAGCATACTCCAATGTTTATGTTGGCACAGGCATAGGTTTACATGTGTGTGAACATGAGCATGCAGATTTTACAAAATAATTGAATGATTAAACATTGTAGCAGCGATGTCACCAGAAAATCCAGTGGCCAAACTAAATCGATTGCATTGCTGATGACACCGGAAAGCAGTATGTATGGGCAAACCACCGGGCTAGTAGTCGATAACTTGCTAGTTAGCTCCGGTTTGGCGCTAGCTGCACCAGAGATCTTATAAAACTGTGGCTACCATCTGGTTGAACTCACCAGCTCAACTTGCGAACGGCGGCGGTAACATAAGCAAAGTTTGGCAGGTCCCGGTTGTCTGCTTCTTATTCGATGAGGTTTAACAGCGGTTGGCATCCAATATGTTGCATTACCGCCACCTACTCGACAACTCCCGTATACTTTGCTCCAGTCGGCTGCTGTAAAGCTAGGTCTAATTTAATTGTAAATGTACTCTTGTGAATATGACATTTGGCAAAAAGAATAATGAAATTGATTACATTAAATTGTTTACAATTATTTATATCGTAGGTATATAATCCCAGCAGTACATCTCTCCATAATAGGGTAAAATCTTAATAAATATGTTCAACTATAAATCTACTGTCTTTTTGTATTTTTTATTGTATTATGAACACAACAAATACAAAATAACAGAAATGTACAAACAAGAGTACATAAACCTAACAGTATGACATATCAAGATTCATTTTCAAGTTGTTAAATACTTTTATGGTGCATATTGCTTTTTTGTTTTTACATTTACTGATAATTTAAAAATAATATTTAACTTCTATCTTAAATCATGTGAAAGGGGGTTTGTTCTTTGCCCACTTAATTTTATGGACAAATAATCTTCCATGAAAGATAAACAAATGAACAATGGAAGTTAAATCAGGGTCCATATCATTTGGTTCAAAATAAAACATAATATCAGAGTCTTTCAAATTAGCATTAATAGTTGTTTCTTTTAAAATAAAATCTTCTAACTCACACAAAAATCTTCTGATAAAAGAGTAGTCCCAAAATAAATGGTCAAGAGTCTCTGGGTCACAATCACAAAATACACATTTATTATCACATTGCTAACATAACTGCAACACGGTTTTCTAATGATCAATTAGCCTTTTAAAATGATAAACTTGGATTAGCTAACACAAAGTGCCATTGGAACACAGGAGTGATGGTTGCTGATAATGGGCCTCAGTAGCCTATGTAGATATTACATTTTAAAAATCTGCCGTTTCCAGCTGCAATAGTAATTTACAACATTTACAATGTCTACACTGTATTTCTGATCAATTTATTGTTATTTTAATGGACAAAAAAATGTGCTTTTCTTTCAAAAACAAGGATATTTCTAAGTGACCCCAAACTTTTGAACGGTAGTGTGTGTTATGGGTCACTCTTAGTTTTCCTTATCGCCACTGTGGAATGTCCATGTTGATCGTCTTGGTTCTCTTGATCCATCCACCTGTCTTCTTTGTTAGTCAGGCCTGACGCCTTCATTACGTAGTTTATTCCTGTAATGTCATGTAATATGGCTGAAGATGCAGAATTTTATGCCCGGCCCCTTCTAATAGGGTAAAACAGACTCGTTAGATATTTGACCACACACCCTCAAGACAGACTACATGTCCTCTGTCAAATCAAGACTGGAATTTTTACTCAAAACAAAAGTTGTAAAAGTATGCTAGACATTTATAAAATAAATCACACCTAGTTTGATGTTTCTGTGACCAACTGAATTAGTTACTGATTTATACCGCTTTAAATAGCATTTGAAACGTTTTATGTATTCCAACAAATCAAGACTGGAATTTTTACTCAAAACAAAGGTTGTAAAAGTATGCTAGACATTTATAGGAAAAAAACATCTGTTTTTACGTTTCTGTGACAATCGATCAATTAAGTTATTGATTTTTACAATTTTAAAATGACTTTTGGCGAATGTCTGTTGAATGTCTGTTGAATGTCCGTCGAATGTGTAATGTGTGAATATAAAACCAACTTTACCTCGGTGTCTTACCGCAGATTCTTTACATGAATACAGCGTCAAAAAAGATGCAACGACGTTTCTGGGTGGTCGTTACAAAAAGGTACAATTTGAATGTATGCCTTTTTATCACACTTCTTCATATAGTGGTTTTCAGGATAATATTTATGAATAATTTAAAAATAAACTTTTTAAATAAGTAGGTATGTGTGAGGCAACATCCAATCCCTTTGAAGGCACACTATTTATACATATTTTTGTGTGAAACCACATTTTCTGCGTTGTTGTTCAAATAAGTTGTTTTATTTTGTATAATATAAGCTTCTGTCTTAAGCATCCTAAATAAAGCAACGACTCAAAGCTGCGCCACGGAGTTTTGATAAAAAAAACGTCAATCTGATAATCACTATTTATTGCTGACCAGCAGATATCACTAATGTACATTGTGAAAAGATAATGGAGCTCCCTGTAATTAACCGTTTTCCGGGTGAAAGCCCTGAAGCTTTCAGAAAACCTCACTTTGCAGCACAAACCATCCCGACTGACGCATTGATCACACCGACACCATCATTACACAAAATGGTACTCAGTATCATCTGGATATGTGTGCAAGCAAATTAACCTATGCACTGGATTTTTACTCTCCTGGAGCCGCTGGTGCATGTTGGATGTTGGAGCACGTCCCCATTCTCATCTACGGGGCTGTAGAGGAGCAGGTTGAGAGCTTCAAGTTCCTTGGTGTCCATATCACCAACAAACAGCATGGTCCAAACACACCAACCAGTCACAAAGCCTATTCCCCTTCAGGAGACTGAAAAGGTTTGACATGGGTCCTCAGATCCTCAAAGTTATACAGCTGTACCATCGAGAGCATCCCGACTGGTTGCATCACCGTCTGGTATGGCATCTGCTCGGCCTCCGACTGCAAGGCACTACAGAGGGTAGTGCGTATGGCCCAGTACATCACTGGGGCCAAGCTTCCTGCCATCCAGGACCTCTATACCAGGCGGTGTCAGAGGAGGGTCCTAAATATTGTCAAAAAGACTCCAGCCACCCTTGTTCTCTCTGCTACCGCACGGCAAGCGGTACCGGAGCACCAAGTCTAGGTCCAAAAGGCTTCTTAACAGCTTCTACCCCCAAGCCATAAGACTCCTGAACAGCTGGCTACCCAGACTATTTGCATTGTCCCCCTCTCCCCCACGTTTACACTGCTGCTACTCTCTCTTTATTATCTATAAATTGTCACTTTAACTCTACCTACATGTAGATATTACCTCATTTACCTTGACTAACCGGTGCCCCTGCACATTGATTGACGCTGTACATAGCCTCGCTGCTGCAATTTTACTGCTGCTCTTTAATTATGTTTTTATTTTTAACTTAACACTTGTTTTTCTTAAAACTGCATTGTTGGTTAAGCATTTCACTGTAAGGTCTAATCTTGTATTCGGCGCATGTGACAAATAACATTTGATTTGAGCCCCACTCACCGCAGCTAGGTGGCAGTATTATTATTTTTCCAAGCAAAATAACGCCAAGACAAGTGCTGTAAGTACTTCCGGTGGCAAATACAGTGAAGAAGAAATCGTTAATTCGGAGGTTTGGCTGTTGTGCTCCTAGGTTTTTATTATTGATATTAAGCTAAAATAAATATAAACACCTCGACACAAACCGTTTCAGGATTCCAATTGCATCTTCCTGAAACGTTTGCGAAACACCTTTGGACACTGGGATTTGTAACTAGCCAGCTAAGTTAGCCACGTTATTAATTAGCTAGTTAGCTAACGCTAGCTACAATTGCTAGCTCTAGTACACCGTTTGGCGCTGGTAGAATGGCGGAGGAGGAAGACGAAACCAATTTCGACGAGGATTTGGATGACGGGGCGGGTGGAACCGATGGGAGCCACGGCAAGCGAAAACGGTTGTTTTCTAAAGAGCTTCGGTGTATGATGTATGGGTTTGGAGACGACCAGAATCCCTACACTGAATCAGTGGACATCCTGGAGGACCTTGTGATCGAGTTCGTCACGGAGATGACACACAAAGCCATGTCCATCGGACGCCAGGGCCGTGTCCAGGTGGAAGACATTGTTTTCCTCATCCGGAAAGATCCAAGGAAGTTTGCCAGAGTGAAGGACCTCTTGACGATGAACGAGGAGTTGAAGAGAGCCCGCAAGGCCTTTGATGAAGCAAACTATGGTTCTTAGGTCCTGTGGTTGTAGAGGGATATGGGCTTCAACATGGATTTTTTTTCCCGCATTGTCCATGCTGTGTATTCTGCTATGATTATTAAACATGTTTTTATAAGGATCTAACGTTTATTTTGTAGCAGATGTGGCCATAGAGATGTTAATTGACCATCCACTTGTGACTTCAGTTATGTTTGTGCTCATGTCAAATGCCAATGCCTTATATACATATCTTTATCAAAATCATCTGTGTGTGGCTTTCTGGCAGACTAGATGCTATGTTGCTGCCTTTCAGTTGGGAATTATACGTTTGTTCACAAATAATCTCTCAATCTAATAGCGTAGACGAATAACAGGATGGCAGGTAGCTGAGAGTTTTGCTGTTTCGAATACCTGAGCTGACACTGAAAAAAATGGTCTGTACCCTTGAGCAAGGCACTTAACCCTGATTTGTTTTAGGGGGGCTGCCTACTATGGCTTACCCTGTAAAACATCACAATTCACTGCACCTATCCGGTGTATGTGAAAACTTAATACTGGAAAGTTCTCATTAAAGTCCGTCTGCTGAAGGATATTGCTTTGCAGTATAAATCATGTCATGTGAGCTAACTTTGCTCTTGTGAGAGGATTGTCCCATTCCTCGCTAAGGATAGGCATGGTGAAATGAATACAGTAACTTACACCTTTTGACACCGTCTTCCATCCTTTACGGAGATATTTATTTCAGGACATGGCCCAGAGGGGAGGTCAATGTAGACTTTCTATATGAATCCATGGATTAGTTTTTGTTCCGGGACCATTTAACTTGCTCCTACAACTTTAGACAGTGGATATATAGTGTTATTGTTGAATAAACTATTTGGCCTGTGCTGTTATTAAATGTTTGCAAATGAATGCACATGGACCTAACTGCATGCAATGAAACTGCAAGACGGAGTTTATCCTTTGTCTCTTAACCCTGGGTTTCCTCAAACTCTGTCCTGGAGCCTCTCCCCTCCCCTCCCTACCTTTTGTTTTTTACCCAAGGACTGCACAGCGGATTCAAACAACCAACTCCAAGCTTTGAATCGGCTGTGGGCAAAAGGTGCACCCCTGGGGGGCAGGACCAACTTTAGGAAACCCTGCCTTAACTCACTGTATCAGTACTCTATTTTAAGTGGGACTCCTTTGGCTCAAATTGTTTGCATAATCAATATATTAAAAACTTGCCAGGATTTCCCCGATGGTATATATTTATTTGTATTTTGCAATGAGTAAGTAGGCCTAGCTTCACTGCTTTCTAATCTGGCTTGTTATTTTGGTCCAAAACGGTAACAACGGCATCAAAGACAAGATGGATGTATGAATCAAAGTAAAACACAAACATTTTGACATTCCTCAATAATAGCCTACAGACCAACTTCCAGTGAGCATGTGTTTATTAATATCTCCTTTCAAACAATTTATTATTACAGTGACGTGATTGGTCTAAGCAGCGATCACAAGCAGCCCATTAGACTACGTCCTGACTAAGCTCCCAGCTTCAGGCTGTTGTGCTGAGTGCCTATGATGCACTGAGCCATTCTGTAGAGTTGCAGTTATTTTCACATCCCGGGCCTTGCCCACCTAATTTGGGGAACAGCAGCAGCTTGGCGTCAATCACAAGCAGGAAGGGCTCAAAAGCTCTGGTAACTTCCACCAGGTGCCTGTCGAACAGGTCTAGTTGTTTTTTGAGGTGGATGAACGGGGGCAATGGACCAGATAGGGAGGGTGAGTTGGAGTGGGTCAATAGAGGATCGGAATAGGTCAGCAGGGGTCAAAGGAAGGAGGAATGTCCATGAGTCTCCGTTTTACTGCACATTTTCCATCATCTTGAGGAATTCTGAAAAATTAATCCATTATGAACAAAACATTTAAATGTATTTCAGGGTCAATTAAAAAGTCCCTCAGTATCCATTATGAAAATGCAGGTCGTAGGCTAATTAGCCAATCAGCACCACAGTTATAATCAAAGGCATCATCCCTATGTCCTACCGTCAAAGTCCAGCATGCCATCAGCGTTCTTGTCTCCATCCTTCAGCAGCTCATCAATTTCCTCCTCTGAGATTTGTTCTCCAGAGCTGCGGATGATGATGGCGAACTCTTCTCTGTCGATATAGCCGTCGGCATTCCTGCATTAGTAACACATTGGAAGGAGTTTAAGAGCCTTTCGCCATCATTTGAAAGCTGACTGTAATTACACACATGTAAACGGTAACCTCTTCTCCCCAAGCCTGTAACCTACTTGTCGAACACACGGAAACATTCCGCTAACTCTCCCTCGGACTTTCCGGCCTGGTCCTCCTTTAGGAGCCTCACCATCATGACCAAGAACTCCTCGAAGTCGATGGTTCCGCTACCTGAGGTGAAGGGCCAGATTACGCATCACGCGCAAATAAAAAACTACTACAGACAATGTTAACAGGCGCGCGAATAAAAAACTACTACAGACAATGTTAACAGGCGCGCGAATAAAAAACTACTACAGACAATGTTAACAGGTACTTATGAAACACTGGTCACCTGAGCACAACACGGGCATTGGTTTTACCAAAACGCAAGTGTTCCATTTAGGTTTATATATACACACATTCATGTAGGCTAACATGAGTCAATTTTAGATTCAGCAGTTTCTCACCATCCTCATCGACCTCCTCAATGATTTCATCCAACTCCTCTCTTGTCGGATTCTGGCCCAACATCCTCATGACCTGACCCAATTCCTTGGTGCTGATATCACCGCCACCGTCGGTGTCAAACATGTCGAAGGCAGCCTTGAACTCTAGAATGATTAGGCCATAAGTATCGGGAAACGAATTATTATATTCATTAGACCTGACGTGAATTAACGGCAACATGGTTTGCTATGGGCCTACTCACCGTTAAGCATCTCCTCGCTCAAGTATGAGCGGGCCTCCTGTTGCGCGTCAGTCTAGAGGAAAAACAGCGCCACGTGTGTCAAGTCATTGTAGTGACCATCTCTCCAAGACAACATATATATTTTTTTGAAGCAAAAGTTATTGGCTATTAGCATTCGTGTGTTTGTATTGACAGTCACACGTGCCCTGCCCAAAAAGGGTAGGTTAAGCCTATACGGCCTACGGACAGCTCTTAGGCCAAGTGAAAATGTGCCATGCTATTTAAGGCTCAACACATTACACCCCCCCCCCCCCCTCCTCCCTCCGTATATGGCCATACTGACATACAATCCGACAGAATTTGTCGCATAAGCACTATCCGCAGCCTTGCTGTCGGACTCCCTTTTAGGTTGTGTGCCTGACAAGTACCCATATCTACCCTGCGCCCCCACAACTTTCATGTTCCAGATATGGATATATAAAGTAGATATCTATACACACTATAAACTTAGATATATAAATTAGATATATATCTATACACTGTAAACATATTACACTTTATATTTTTTGGTTAAGCAATTTAGTGATTGTTATTATCAAGATGATTGAGAAATCATGATCTAAGCTAATTACTGTACTATTTCAATCTGATGTTTTATACCTTACACTTTATATTGAGACAATACATTGTTGAAATTATTCTAAAATAAATAATTTCAAAATTAGGCTAATTTAATTTTAATTGCCCTAATTTCTGTACCCATCCAAATGTAACATTGCACATTTAACCTATACAAACTCGCTGTTCATTATGCTTTCATTCGTGTAATTGGTTGCATGTGTTCAAGTCATTGTTCTTACCATGGTTGCTGATTAGCTTTCCCCTAAATATCCACGGAAATATAGCCCAAAGGAGTGGTCAATCCGGGTGCACCTCAACAGAAAGACTAGACGTCAAGTGAGTTTAGACACACTTTAAACCGGTCACCTAAGACACGCCCACTGATGCTCACAGGACTCCAGATTTAGAATCTTGAACTTTTTAGGGTTCTGAGGCCCTCCACCAGCCAATAAAAGTGGAGAGTGGTGGTCTTGAATCTGCAAACATTTAATTGATGGGGTAAACTTAGCTATTAGGAAGTTTTGGGAAGTTTTCAGGTACATGTCACTATTGAAATGCGCACAACATTTCTGGGCATTGAAGTAAGACTTTTTATTAGTATCCATCTACCAGTTGTTTCTTTTGATTGTAAGTCAAGTGTCAAACTCATTCCACGAAGGGCTGAGTGTTTGCTGGTTTTCGCTCTTCCCTTGTAATTGATTGATGAATTAAGGTCAATAATTATTAAAAACTCCCTTCACCTGGTTGTCGAGGTCTTAATTGAAAGGAAAAAACAAAAACCAGCAGAGACCAGCCCCCCCCCAGGCAATGAGTTTGACACCCCTGTTGTAAGTGCAGCAGGTTTGAGGTGCCTGAATGTAACAGTATGCCTATCTATTCCCTGTCAGACACAATGTTTTAGCTCATCAACCTAAACAAATTCCCTCTCCGGAACCACTCTCCAAGTTTAAACCTTTTTTTGCAGATTTCCAGAAGGGAATGAAGCCAGCCCTTTTAAGCAATCTCTGAAATTATTACATTCTGAAACAAGGTGTAGTTTATGTCCAAGCATGCACTTGTGATTTCAAGCAAACATGGTGATTGCTGTTACCATACTTTAAACCAAGGTAGGCCTCTGCATTGCTGATAAAGAAGGGTGGGCCCAGAGTGGTTTGTGACTATGGGATGGCGTTTCCTTCTGGGCGTGAAACCCTACCCTGTGGAAAAGGGCTGCCTTGAATAGCAGACGATTTATGGTTGTATGGGGACAGGACAGAGACGGAGCACGCCCTTAATCACAGTATCGTATCCAATAAACCGGCCAACCACTCAATATTTGACTCTCCTTGTATGGTGGTAGTTTCCTGAGCAGAGGGAGGAGGAGCGTTGGGATACTGGGGTATTATGGGGAAGAAGGGGGTGGGATGTTGTTAGTGGTGGTGGCGAGGAGGGAGGGGGGAGGGTTTAATGGCTATATACTCAGGGAGCAGAGGATATCCACCAAAATAAGGATTTGGTGGGGTGCTGCTACGACACATTACAAACCTCCTCTAGGTTCTTATTCCAGACATCTTCAAGGTACGCTGTTGCATCTGGTAGCGGTGTCAGAGCCCCCGGGGATGGCATCTTACAATACTGATATGGTATTTGTAACCTCTTCATGGAGACAGAGCAGTGTCAGAGCGGTGTCAGAGCATTCTTGTCACTGTTAACTACTGCAGTCTCGTTTTTTGATCATCATGGATGACATCTCACAAGTGATGAAAAGATCATTGATTTTGCAAGTTGCATTTAGCGACTCAATTAGAAGCTTCTGAAAGTTTTCTTCATCTGTACAGTCTTTTTATTTTTATTTAACTGTTTTGGACTTTGCTCCTTAACCTAATGTTGTAGGCTTATTTCTCTTTCATCCGTTTTAATTAATCTTTCAAGATTCATCACACGAAAAACGACAACAAAGGACCTCAGAAGGATTAGGCAGAGTCAATCAGGATGACTGTTTTTTTTTCTGTGGACTTTGGAACAAAGGTGTTTTCAGAAACCAAGGACACTGACTAGTGGGAATAGTTATTATATGGGAATAGGAGAGAGGAGGAGAACGTGGAATATACGGGGTGAGGGAGGGCTAGGATACCTGAAATATTGTAGTCATAAGTCAGGGTGGGGGAGAGTGGCAAGGCAAGGCAGGTGGGGGCTAGGATACCTGAGATGTTGCAGTCATAAGTCAGGGTGGGGGAGAGTGGCAAGGGACGGGGGTAGAAGTAGCTGTGGTGGGGGGAGGGGTAGTGGTACTGGAGCATTCTGTTTCATTAGAGTAGGGCTGATAGTGTTGCATTATGAGAGAAAAGGTAGAGTGGAGTCATACAGAAGGAGCAGACAATGATCCAGTCTACTGGATCAACATGGCAACAAGGAGATGGAAACAAATGTTAAAGATGAAAGCAGATTTATTTTGAAAGTACTCTGTACAGGGTTGAGACTGCAAGAGGGGAGAGACGCAGAAAGGAGAGGAGCCAGTTGGCGAGTCACGGAAGGAGAGGGGTGAGACGCAGAAAGGAGAGGAGCCAGTTGGCGAGTCACGGAAGGAGAGGGGTGAGACGCAGAAAGGAGAGTGGCAAGACGCAGAGAGGAGAGTGGGAGGGGTGAGACACAGAGAGGAGAGGAGAGGATAGGGGGAGGGGCGAGACGCAGAGAGGAGAGGGGGAGGGGTGAGACACAGAGAGGAGAGTGGGAGGGGTGAGACACAGAGAGGAGAGGGGGAGGGGTGAGACACAGAGAGGAGAGGGGCGAGACGCAGAGAGGAGAGGAGAGGGGTGAGACACAGAAAGGAGAGGAGAGGATAGGGGGAGGGGCGAGACGCAGAGAGGAGAGGGGCGAGAAGCAGAGAGGAGAGGGGCGAGGGGAGGGGTGCAAGAGGCGAGACACAGAGGGGCGAGGGGCCAGAGGGGTGTAGCATTTCTTGAGAGGGAGCAGGTGTAAAGAGACAGCTGGGTGGGAAGTGTTAGGTTGCGGGGAGCGGAAAGACTCTTCGTCTTAAAAGGGTTGGACGTATATTTATAGCCACAGAGTCAACATGACTGAGATCGGCAGCATCGAGGAGGGGGTAAATAACCTTCCGTTATTGTCTTTTCTCAAACCCTATTTTAACTTTACTGTAGTTGTTTTGGGCAGACTCCTTACGATATCTATATATATATATATATTTATATATATATCTATACCCTATGTATATGATTAGGCAGGGGCGCTGCCATGGGTGGGCATAGGCCCACCCACTTTGGAGCCAGGCCCACCCACTGGGGAACCAGGCACAGCCAATCAGAATGAGTTTTCCCCCACAAAAGGGCTTTCTTATAGACATAAATACTCCTCCGTTTCCTCAGCTGTCCGGTTGGCTGGTCTCAGACGATGCCACAGTGAAAGAAGCCGGATGTGGAGGTCCTGGGCTTATGGTAGAGAAATTAACATTACATTCTCTGGCAACAGCTCTGGTGGACATTCCTGCAGTCAGCATGCCAATTGCAGAGTGGCCTTTTATTGTCCCCAGCACAAGGTGCAGCTGTGTTTATTTAACTATGCAAGTCAGTTAAGAACAAATTCTTATTTTCAACATTGTTCTAGGAACAGTGGGTTAACTGCCTTGTTCAGGGGCAGAATGACAGTTTTTTACCTTGTCAGCTCAGGGATTCAATCCAGCAACCTTTCGGTTATTGGCTCAACGCTCTAACCACTACGCTACCTGCTGCCCTGTGTAATGATCATGCTCGTTAATCAGATTCTTGATATGCCACACCTGTCAGGTGGATGGATTATCTTGGTAGAGGAGAAATGCTCACTAACAGAGATGTAAACAAATTTGTGCACAAAATTTGAGAGAAATTAAGCTTTTTGTGCATATGAAAAATCTCTGGGATATTTTATTTCAGCTCATGAAACATGGGACCAACACTTTCCATGTTGCGTTCATATTTTTGTTCAGTATATATTCTCGACTGACTAAAAAAAATATTTCTTCATTTCTATTTTATTTATTTTTTTAACCATTTGTATAGTCTGTATTTTTTTTATTGTATTGCTAGATATTACTGATATTAACACAAGCATTTCCTTGCACCTGCAATAACATCTGTAAATCTGTGTACGCCATCAATAAAGTTTGATTTGATTTGTAATGTTTTTGGGTAGACTCTTTACTGTAAGTAGTTGGGAAGACTCAAAAATAAAATGTGGCTTTCATTTTTGTATTTGATTTTTTTCCATTCAGAAACAGTTGTTCTTTTCTTCAAGCAGGAGAAGTGACACATGGGAAGGGTCACAAAGGAATGGTGGTCTTGTTACTGTACATTCTCCATCATTTTCAGAAATTCTGGAACACAGAAGACAGGGGTTCATTGGTTCCTCTACTACTGAGAATACTTTTATCCCTGTCCACCTCCCTCTCTGTGGGATATGAAAACACCTTCCTGTAATCATCAAACTACAACCTTCTACCCCAAGCACCATATATAGTATCCCTCTATAACCCTGTATGTGTCCAGGCACCTGAGGACCATGGTTATATATGAGCCCTTTCATGTTAATGTTTATGTCATGTGGATGTGGTACTTCCGTGATCCCAGACCTCAACGTTGTATTCTGTTGTGAATATTTGTTGTAGAGAAACCCAGAACAGCGGGAGTTGAGTTTAGTCAAGACTTGTGGTCATTAATTTTAATTAAAGAAATAAACTTGCCTACACAAATTACCATAGTTTAAACAGTCAACTGTGTGTGTGTGTGTGTGTGTGTGTGTGTGTGTGTGTGTGTGTGCATTCCAGTCTATATTTACCCACAGACCGTGCACACCAAATTGCCCCTGTTATTCCCAAACCAATCACTAGTCAAAGTTACTATGCTATCGTTTACCATTGACTATTAGTCATCTACATGTTTATGTTCAGTTAGCACAACACATGAATGTAAATGATATTTCCATTGCAGCAAATGAATCCTGTGTGTGTGGGAGTGTCTTACCATCAAAATCAAGCCTGTTGTCTTTGTTTAGGTCTGCGTCTGTCATTAGCTCGATACATTCCTCCTCTGTGACTGGCTCTCCAGTGGCGGCCAAGATGTCATTTAACTCCTCACGGTCAATAAAACCGTCGCCGTTTCTGTTGTATTGGGCAGAGGATAAGATCAGTTGAGATACATGAGAATAATGCAACACATAGCTGCTGTATTTGTCATTAGGGCTTCCGAACGAGGTCCTGTGATTATCCATCCATCAGATACCGTGTGGTATCCCTGGTTGGTTATGGTGAACCACGGGTGAGAAACCTCTGTGTCAATAAGGACGAGACTCCAGGAGTTATGATTCAGGGGACGACGTACTTGTCGAAAATACGGAAGACCTCTGATAACTCTTCCTCGGACTTGCCGGCCTGGTCCTCCTTCAGGAGCCTCACCATCATGACCAAGAACTCCTCGAAGTCGATGCTGCCGCTACCTGGTGTTGGGAGGAGGGGAAGACAACCAGGGGCTCATGAGATGAAGCAGGGACATGGGATGTATGAATAATAGTAGAAATACCCTGGTCAGACATTTGAATTATCTCCTGACATTTGACCCAGTCAGTTATTTTACCATCCTCATCGACCTCCTCGATGATCAGGGCCAACTCCTCTCTGGTCGGGTTCTGGCCCAACATCCTCATCACCTGACCCAACTCCCTGGTGCTGATGTCACCGCCACCGTCACTGTCGAACAGGTTGAAGGCAGCCTGGAACTCTGGAGGGGAGAGTTGGTGTTTACTGAGACAAATTCTCACCTGTTGACCTTAATGTCCTCTTGGTACAATCAGAGCATTTTAAAGTGACACGTTTTGTTAACATTAGGACTATGACAACATAAACACGACCCAAATAGCTGAATGTGAAGTGATACATGATTCACAACCATGCTGTGTGTATCTCAATAAAGTTAGGAACAAGCAGTTAGGAACAAGCAGCTAGGAAGAAGCAGTTAGGAACAAGCAGACATGTGGATAGGTTATTTATTACACACGTGGCTTACCGGCAATCATGTCCTCGCTCAGGAAGGAGCGGGCATCACTCTGTGTTTCAGTAGGCTAGAGGGGGAGGATAGGGGAAGTTGTAATCATATATATGTTTTTTCTCATGTACTAGTTCACTGTGCCTGTGGTGTTATATAATTATATATTATATATTAAAAGAAACCTTTCTGAGAAGATTAATACAAGCATTGTAGAGCAGGGTTGGAGTCAATTCAATAAGTGATTTGAATTTAAACTTACAAAAATGGAAATACTTTTTAGTTTTTTGAGAAGTAATTTAAAACAGATTGCCTTTCTTTCAATTATTGAATTGGAATTTCAGTTTATTTCCTGAATTGACTGCCTTCAATTCTAATTGACTGCAACTGTGCCGTAGAGCTGTCATTGAAGAGAGCATGTAGGATTCAGACCACAGCCTGGACACCCTATAGCTGCAGGCAGCTGCTATCACACTGTATGGGATGGGTCATTTAGTACATTTTAATAAAAACAATACTTTATTTAATAAGTCAGTTAAGAACAAATTCTTATTAACAATGACGGCCTACCCCGGCCAAACTCAGACGACGCTGGGCCAATTGTGCGCCGCCCTATGGGACTCCCAATCACAGCCAGTTGTGGTACAGCCTGGATTTGAGCCCGAATGTCTGTAGTGACGCCTCTAGCACCGAGATGCAGTGCCTTAAACCTCTGTGCCACTTATTTCCCCCCATATATCTGTCATCACCTCCACCTACCTACCATTGACTGGCAGCAACTCCTCACACATCTACATCAAGCTAAATGACCAGCTACATTATTTAACTAAATATCAAATGGTCACAAACTTTCCACTTTCAGCACCTTATTTTCATTTATCATTTCAGTCTAGAACAAATGGTCAATAAACAGAACCAACAGTCCATAAACAGAACCAACAGTCCTTAAACAGAACCAACAGTCTGTAAACAGAACCAACAGTCCGTAAACAGAACCAACAGTCTGTAAACAGAACCAACAGTCCGTAAACAGAACCAACAGTCCGTAAACAGAACCAACAGTCCATAAACAGAACCAACAGTCCGTAAACAGAACCAACAGTCCTTAAACAGAACCAACAGTCCGTAAACAGAACCAACAGTGCTGCACATATTTGTACAGGTTCATGGTAGAAAATAAGAATCTAACAACATTATTTATTTCCTTTCAACATATTGTATAACTGATAAGAAGCAGCAGAAAAGCAATATAGATTATTTCCATGAAAAGTAATGAAGGAATACAGGACTGTCTGTTTGTCTTTGCTCCTTGAACCATATGGGTTCAACAGCAAAAAAATATGACAGCTACTTGGTACACCTCTAGGGAGAGTTGATAGTCAATCACAGTCATGTCCCACCATTCTGCCCCTACTCTGATTCATTCATCCTCTTAAACAACTCCTTGTACTCTGAGCAGCCCCCCCCGCAACCCAATCCCTCACATTCATTATCCTGCCTCCCTCTGGCATGTCAAAAGATTATGCCAGAGTCATTACTAGTGTCTATGTCTACACTGTGACACATAGACACAGATATGCTGGCCATCCACCTGTCAATCACTCACTTTGTCACGATGAATCACTTTGTCTAGCCAGCACCACTGTCTCAGTAACCTTTGGTGACCATGGTGGCCTAGGAAAAACCTTAACAACGGCATACACTACCACGTGAACTGAAGTACATACAGCCGATATTATACCGTATGATGTTTGCTCTATGGTACATGCAACTTAATATCACTCATACAAGCAAATAGAAGAAAAATACAAAAAAAATGTTTTTTTGAAAAAAAGGAAAGATCTTGGTGCTTCAAGAACAAAACTAGAGCCTTCAAACGATAAAATCAGTAGCTCTCTTTACGTAAATTGTTTGGTCTAGCTGTACTCCACAGCTGGGCCAGCTGGTGTGTGTGTGTTTGTGTGTGTGTGTGTGTGTGTGTGTGTTGTTTGACCACAGGCAGGACTAGTCCATTTTCAAATCAATCAGTAATATCCATCTTCAGCAATTCCACTCTATTCCCCACAATGGAAAAAAAATATCAGCAAAAACTTTTTAGAAAAAAAAAAAAAAAAAATCCGACATCATCTGTCGAAAAAAAGCAGAATGAACCAAACAGTCCTAAAACATCTGTTCATGAAAGATTCTTATCTTCGTTCGCTCTCGGTTTCTCCCTCTACAGAATCTTACCATGGTGGCTGTCTCCGCTGCAACAGACAACAGAGAGAAAGGTGGAAGTCCAGGGAAAGAGTGGCTTTCTGATACACCGTTGATAGACACAGTACTATGACTACCCAATAAGTACCCCTTATCTAGGTAACTTTTGTCTGAATATGATCAGGATTGGGCAAGAAGCCCTTTGCCTGGACTAGCATCAACCAATCGTCTTGCTGCTTACTTTGCAACGCCACAAAACCTCCACCTCACTCATACCCCCCCCCCCCCCCCCCCTTCTCCTTAAGCTCCCTCCATATTTAGCTAAAGGCCAGTCTCAATGACATTTATTATGGCAAGTGTTCAATTGACCATCTAACAGCAGATGGACACTGTCTGTCACACACACATACACACACACACACACACACACACACACAAGCATGTACATACACACACACACACACACACAAACACACATGCACTAGCCTTGTGTTGTATGTGGGATGGGCTGGACATGAGGGGGAAGGATTTTCTGTCTTCACTCAGTCTGCACTCTTCACGATACTCACGGCCTTGGACTTGTGACATCTGTAAACGACATGCACACGAAGTTATGATCTCTCATCGAACAACGGTGACATGAAATCAACCATCCCGCCGATCTCTTTTTCTCCTCATTGAGAATCGCCAAACGCCGACAGATCAGAGGTCTCAACAAGGATATCAAACCCATCTAATTATACAAGAACTTAGAAGTCGACAACTACTTTGAAGACTGTTATATCTTCATATTTTAAATGTAACTGTAGATATCAGTTTCATGTCTGTGTGTTTGTGTTCTATCTTTCTCTCGCTGCTTGCTCTTTGGCTGTTCTTACAGACCAATCACAAGGAGTGACCTTGTCAGCCACTAATCTCCCGATCCACTTCATTGGTCTTCCATGCCCGATCAGGTTTCTCTCATGGTAATCCTTCAAGATCTTGAGTTTCGTTGGCTTTGCAAATATACAGTATCTGTTCTCAAGGCCCATCGGTGTGTATGTTATAGACTGGCAATCATAATCAGACTTACGCACGCACGCACGCACACACACAAACACACGCACACGCACACACACACACACACACACACACACACACACACACACACACGCATGTACACACATACACATAGATATTACTGCACTGTCGGAGCTAGAAGCACAAGCATTTCGCTACACCCACAATACCATCTGCTAAATATGTGTATGAGACCAATAACATTTAGATTTGATTTCATTTGACATAAAACACTGAACATACAATGCTACCGACAGTCACACCAAGGCACTCACACAAAATAAACACTAAAGTTTCCAGATGCACACACACACACACACACACACACACACTTACACACAGACAGGTCATTCCACGAGTAGAATACAGAAATTGTGCGCCAATATTGAATTTTAAAAGTCTGTCTATATTAAATGAAGTGCCATTTAATATAGACCACATTGAAAATTCATTATATATGTATATATATATATTTTTTTTTCATGTGAATAAAAACTTGCTAAGTGTCAAGAATAAGCATGACCCTCATCAAGTATTTCCAACTTCTTGGAAGATTTTGAATCACTCATGTTTTCATCATCATTGTAAAGCCCAAGCTTTATTTTTGCTCTGACATATACTTTTGCTCAAGTAATTTCTGAACATTATTATTTATATCATGTGATTCATTTACATCTGCCCCTGATTTTAAGGGCAACCCTGTTATGTGAACTGAACTCTTGTTTTAATATGGTGAAATTATTCACTTAAAAAAATATATTTTTTACAAAAGAAACATTGAACGTCTACTAATAATTCAAATTCATGATATTGTGCAACCTAGGCGGCACGTTTTTTGATATACACTGCTCAAGAAAATAAAGGGAACACTTAAACAACACAATGTAACTCAAAGTCAATCACACTTCTGTGAAATCAAACTGTCCACTTAGGAAGCAACACTGATTGACAATACATTTCACATGCTATTGTGCAAATGGAATAGACAACATGTGGAAATTATAGGCAATTAGCAAGACACCCCCAATAAAGGAGTGGTTCTGCAGGTGGTGACCACAGACCACTTCTCAGTTCCTATGCTTCCTGGCTGATGTTTTGGTCACTTTTGAATGCTGGCGGTGCTTTCACTCTAGTGGTAGTATGAGACGGAGTCTACAACCCACACAAGTGGCTCAGGTAGTGCAGCTCATCCAGGATGGTACATCAATGCGAGCTGTGGCAAGAAGGTTTGCTGTGTCTGTCAGCGTAGTGTCCAGAGCATGGAGGCGCTACCAGAAGACAGGCCAGTACATCAGGAGACGTGGAGGAGGCCGTAGGAGGGAAACAACCCAGCAGCAGGACTGCTACCTCCGCCTTTGTGCAAGGAGGAGCAGGAGGAGCACTGCCAGAGCCCTGCAAAATGACTTCCAGCAGGCCACAAATGTGCACGTGTCTGCTCAAACGGTCAGAAACAGACTCCATGAGGGTGGTATGAGGGCCCGACGTCCACAGGTGGGGGTTGTGCTTACAGCCCAACACCGTGCAGGACGTTTGGCATTTGCCAGAGAACACCAAGATTGGCAAATTCGCCACTGGCGCCCTCTGCTCTTCACAGATGGGAAAGCAGGTTCACACTGAGCACATGTGACAGAGTCTGGAGACGCCGTGAAGAACGTTCTGCTGCCTGCAAAATCCTCCAGCATGACCGGTTTGACGGTGGGCCAGTCATGGTGTGGGGTGACATTTATTTGGGGGGCCGCACAGCCCTCCATGTGCTCGCCAGAGGTAGCCTGGTACCGAGATGGTACCGAGATGAGATCCTCAGACCCCTTGTGAGACCATATGCTGGTGCGGTTGGCCCTGGGTTCCTCCTAATGCAAGACAATGCTAGACCTCATGCGGCTGGAGTGTGTCAGCAGTTCCTGCAAGAGGAAGGCATTGATGCTATGGACTGGCCCACCCGTTCCCCAGACCTGAATCCCAATTGAGCACATCTGGGACATCATGTCTCGCTCCATCCACCAAAGCCACGTTGCACCACAGACTGTCCAGGAGTTGGCGGATGCTTTAGTCCAGGTCTGGGAGGAGATCCCTCAGGAGACCATCCGCCACCTCATCAGGAGCATGCCCAGGCGTTGTAGGGAGGTCATACAAGCACGTGGAGGCCACACACACTACTGAGCCCCATTTTGACTTGTTTTAAGGACATTACATCAAAGGTGGATCAGCCTGTAGTGTGGTTTTCCACTTTAATTTTGAGTGTGACTCCAAATCCAGACCTCCATGGGTTGATAAATTTGATTTCCATTGATCATTTTTGTGTGAGGGTTAGGGTTAGGGTTAGTTGTCAGCACATTCAACTATGTAAAGAAAAAAGTATTTAATAAGAATATTTCATTCATTCAGATCTAGGATGTGTTATTTTAGTGTTCCTTTTATTTGTTTTGAGCAGTGTATATCATTTTTATGGATATCCAGGTGCACACTCCAACACTTTAGAAACTAAGTTTGTGTTTAGTGAGTTCACCAGATCAGAGGCAGTGGGATGACCAGGGATGTTCTCTGTTTAGTGAGTCCACCAGATCAGAGGCAGTAGGGATGACCAGGGATGTTCTCTGTTTAGTGAGTCCACCAGATCAGATACAGTAGGGATGACCAGGGATGTTCTCTGTTTAGTGAGTCCACCAGATCAGAGGTAGTAGGGATGACCAGGGATGTTCTCTGTTTAGTGAGTCCACCAGATCAGAGGCAGTAGGGATGACCAGGGATGTTCTCTGCTTAGTGAGTCCACCAGATCAGATACAGTAGGGATGACCAGGGATGTTCTCTGTTTAGTGAGTCCACCAGATCAGAGGCAGTAGGGATGACCAGGGATGTTCTCTGTTTAGTGAGTCCACCAGATCAGAGGCAGTAGGGATGACCAGGGATGTTCTCTGTTTAGTGACTCTTCCAGATCAGAGGCAGTAGGGATGACCAGGGATGTTCTCTGTTTAGTGAGTCCGCCAGATCAGAGGCTGTAGGGATGACCAGGGATGTTCTCTGTTTAGTGAGTCCACCAGATCAGAGGCAGTGGGGATGACCAGGGATGCTCTCTGTTTAGTGAGTCCACCAGATCAGAGGCAGTGGGGATGACCAGGGATGTTCTCTGTTTAGTGAGTCCACCAGATCAGAGGCAGTAGGGATGACCAGGGATGTTCTCTGTTTAGTGAGTCCGCCAGATCAGAGGCAGTAGGGATGACCAGGGATGTTCTCTGTTTAGTGAGTCCGCCAGATCAGAGGCAGTAGGGATGACCAGGGATTTTCTCTGTTTAGTGAGTCCACCAGATCAGAGGCAGTAGGGATGACCAGGGATGTTCTCTGTTTAGTGAGTCCACCAGATCAGAGGCAGTAGGGATGACCAGGGATGTTCTCTGTTTAGTGAGTCCACCAGATCAGAGGCAGTAGGGATGACCAGGGATGTTCTCTGTTTAGTGAGTCCGTCAGATCAGAGGCAGTAGGGATGACCAGGGATGTTCTCTGTTTAGTGAGTCCGCCAGATCAGAGGCAGTAGGGATGACCAGGGATGTTCTCTTGATAAGTGCATGAATTTGACTATTTTCCTGAGTACTTTTGGGTATAAGAGAAAATGTATGGAGTAAAAAGTACATTATTTTCTTTAAGAATGTTGTGAAGTAAAAGTTGTCAAAAATATGAATAGTAAAGTACAGATACCCCAAAAAACAACTTAAGTAGTACTGAACCAAAATACAATCTCAACATGCAAGACTTTCAAGGAAATCATACGAGTAAATCAGTCAATTGAAATAAATTCATGAAGCCCTAATCTATGGATTTCACATGATTGGAAATACAGATATGCATGTGTTGGTCACAGATACCTTAAAACCAGTCAGTATCTGGTGTGACCACCATTTGCCTCATGCAGCGCGACAGTTGTCCTTCGCATAGAGTTGATCAGGCTGATTATGGCCTGTGGAATGTTGTCCCACTCCTTTTCGATGGCTGTGCGAAGTTGGTGGATATTTGAGTGAACTGGAACACACTCGTTCGTACACGTCGATCCAGACCATGGGATAGCTTATGCCTGCCCATACCATAACCCCACCGCCACCATGGGGCACTCGGTTCACGTTGAAATCAGCAAACTGCTCACCCACACGACGCCATACACGTGGTCTGCGGTTGTGAGGCCGGTTGGACGTACTGCCAGATTCTCTAAAACAATGTTGGAGGCGGTTTATGACAGAGAAAAGTACATTCAATTATCTGGAAACATCTCTGGTGGAAATTCCTGCAGTCAGCATGCCAATTGCACGCTCCTTCAAAACTTGACAGCTGTGGGATTGTGTTGTGTGACAAAACTGCACATTTTAGAGTGGCCTCTTATTGTCCCCAGCACGAGGTGCATCTGTGTAATGATCATGCCGTTTAATCAGCTTCTTGATATGCCAGAGAAATGCTCACTAACAGGGATGTAAACAAATTTGTGCACAACATTTGCGAGAGATGAGCTTTTTTGTGCGTATTTTATTTCAGCTCATGAAACATGGGACCAACACTACACATGGTGTGTGTATATTGTTTTCAGTCTAGTACTTTAAAGTATATTTAAAAAAAAAAGTGATTTACATCACAAAATGAAAGCATAGTACAGAGAACCACAACTGAATTTGAGGCCAAGTCCAATTATTTAAAATAAGGACTTCAGTCTAAACTTAAATCTGAGAGTCCTATTTTTATTACAGAGATAAGTCAATTTGCACATGCCTTAAATGGACATAATATCCTGAGCTCGACGTGATTCAACCACAGACATACATTACAGTAAATGTAAGCACTCCATAACCTTATCCATTGCGTCAGTCAGAGATCAGTGCAGACACAAGAGGGTCCCTGGCTGAATCCATTAACACATTTGAACAGCCTCATCATGTAAAGAAATAAAAAATCACCATCCATTAAAATAAGACAATTTGTCCAGAAATACTTTGTGTGCTGCGTAGGAATGCCTTAATATTGGGCAAATTCTCTTAATTTGTGCATGAAAGTGAAAGTCAGACAATGTTAATAAGTCTTTATCTACGTTTCTCTTGCCTGCGCAGTGCGGTTCACAAGTATGCATTATACTACTGTATAACATAGTTAGGGAAACCAAGGTCCTGGCGTACTCAATTCAGATTCAGTTATCTGTCATCACGGACTTTGAGCTACCCAAAGTGTAACAACACACCATTCTGGCTGGCCCCTAATCATTCACCCCAACTGCAGTTGCACCTCGTAAGTAGCAGTCAATCTATCTCCCCTTCCTCTCATACCAAGGAGGGGGCTCAGCTAACACATCCCCTCCTCTCTCCTTCCTCTCTTCTTCCTGCTCTCTCCTCTCGCCCCCCGCTATCTTTCCTCTCTCCGTTCTCTCTCCTTCCTCTCTCCCTCCTCTCTCCTTCCTCTCTCCGTTCTCTCTCCTTCCTCTCTCCCTCCTCTCTCATTCCTCTCTCCATTCTCTCTCCCTCCTCTCTCCCTCTCTCATTCCTCTCTCCTTCCTCTCTCTGCCTCCCTTTGGACCACTGATGTCACCTCTGCTAGTCCAAATGTCTAATCTATCCTTGACAGACGGAACCAGCTGATCCCTAGGCCTTCACCCTGCCTCTGCTTCACTCTTTCTCTCCTCCCCCTCCACCTCCTCCTCTTTTCCTCACTCTATTCTTGGACATTCCCAAGAAAAGCAGCTGGAAGCTCCGCCAGTTCTGTCACATGAAGTTACAAACTAAATAAGGCTAGAGGAGGCATGTGTACTCCTCCCATCCATCCATTTCTCACTTCCCTACAGGAGATGGTTTAGTGGACTTACGCATAGACCCCCCCCCCCCCCCCCCCCCCCCACGGGAGTCTCTGTTGTATTTATAAGCAGGAGGGCAAAGAGTAGGACTACAAGAGGCAATATACTGTACCAAATCCATTATTATAATGTGTGGAGGAGTTGGTTTTTGTGCCTACAGCTGGGTTTCTCTCTTGTCGAGACGCTCACCATATGTTTCTTTGCGAGAAAAGCCGATCCATGTATTGGTAGGATAAGTGGATGGATTTACAGATCAGCGTAAAGAAAATGTGTAGAATATTCTCTGTAGAGGAATACGTTTACATTTTTTTACTGAAATTCCGCTTTTATAAAAAAAATAAAAAATGTCATATTCTGTTAACTCATATCCAAATAGAGTTCTTGACTCATCCTATACTTGCATTTGTGGCCAAAGCATACATTTGAGAAAAAACACTTTAAAAAAAAAACACCTCAAAACTTGTATCTCAAATAGACCATTTAAAAAATGCTTGCTATTTCCTCATAGAGGATGATGTCAGCTGGCCAATCAGATCAGATGTCTACGTTCATATTTTTCACACCATTCTGTTATTGGGGTAGGCCTTCACCATTTGTCACACCCTGACCTTAGTTCTCTTTGTTTTCTTTATTATTTGGTTAGGTCAGGGTGTGACGAGGGTGGTTTGTGTAGTTTTTGTATTGTCTAGGGGTTTGTCTAGTCTAGGTGTTTATATGTCCATGGTTGCCTAGATTGGTTCTCAATCAGAGGCAGCTGTTATTCGCTGTCTCTGATTGGGAACCATATTTAGGTAGCCATATTCCTTGGTTATTTTGTGGGTTGTTATTCTATCTTTAGTTGCCTGTTCTGCACTAGCCATATTGCTACACTGTTTGTTTTGTTTAGTTCTGTTCAGTGTTCTCTCTTTTATTAAAGAGTTATGTTCGCTTACCACGTATGCGCCTTGGTCTCCTCACTATGACGAACGTGACAGAACAACCCACCAACAAAGGACCAAGCAGCGTGCTAAAAAGGAGTGGACATCTTGGACCCAGGAGAAAGAGGAGTGGACATCTTGGACCCGGGAGAAAGAGGAGTGGACATCTTGGACCCGGGAGAAAGAGGAGTGGACATCTTGGACCCGGGAGAAAAAGGAGTGGAGGACATCCTGGACCTGGGAGGAGGTAATGGCAGGGGACAAGACCCTGCCATGGAAGCAGGTGGAGATAGCACAGGAGGAACAGCGTCGATATGAGGGTGCACGGAAGCCCGAGAGATCCAGCCAGGTCTCCTCACTATGACGAACGTGACACCATTCCAACACAGAAAAGCTGCTTTTTAACATACTTCATTACCATTTATTGGAAGGAAAACTATTTAACACAATTACTTTAAATATATATTTTTTTTATAGAAAACTAGTCGACAATGTCAATTACAAGGATGATGAAGGTGATAAGGATGAAGGTGATGATGACTATTTGGCTATTTTTACTGTCATTATTTATTATCATACCAACAAATATCAATGAATAACCAAAATAAAGTGTAAATAAAATAAACATTTAAACATGTGGTGACTGTAAGCAAATTTAACAACAGATAACATGAAAGTCCGTAACCGCTGATTCAACAGGTGGACACAGTCTCAGCACCCTTCTAGAGCGCGCACGAGGGAGAGAGAGAGGAGAGAGAGGAGAGAGGAGAGAGAGAGATACTGAGAGTGAGAGTGAGAGAGAGAAAGAGAGTGAGAGAGAGAGAGAGAAAGAAAGAGAGTGAGAGAGAGAAAGAGAGAGAGAAAGACAGAGAGGAAGAGAGAGAGAGAGAGAAAGAGAAAGAGAGAGAGAAAGACAGAGAGGAGAGAGAGAGAGATACTGAGAGTGAGAGAGAGAAAGAGAGAAAGAGAGAGAGAGTGAGAAAGACAGAGAGGAAGAGAGAGAGAAAGACAGAGAGGAAGAGAGAGAGAATATAAAGGAGTAAAGCCATGCGCTCGGCTCGACCATGGCTCATAAGTTCATCATGAATTCCACTCAGGTGTTCAACCGCACGGGTCCATGCGTCGCTCATACTTTTGAGAACGGAACGGAAGATGACAACCGCAACTTCGACCTAGGAGGCTGCCTCTTTTTGTTCATAATGCCATTTGATGCAGTCGTGAACGTGCTGGTTTTTGTGTTCTTGATGCTCACAATCCTGTCTTTGGCTGTGAACGGATTCACTTTGTTGGGACTGGGACGCTCGGAGGACCTATCTTGGGAGCCACGCTACGCCCTGCTGAAGAACTTGATTCTGAGTGACATGGTGCAAACCATCAATTTGGGCCCCTTTGTGACCCACTGCTTACTGCAGAGAAGCACAATGAACTTTAACACCATGTGCCTCGTCCAGTATTTCACCGGCAGCGTCTGCATCTTCATCACCCTCATCACCATCACCTGCATGGCCATTGAGCGATACCTGTATGTGTGCCATGCCATCCACTACCTGTCCATCCTCACCCCTCTGCGCCTGCGCCTCACCGTCGGCCTCACCTGGGTCTTGTCTATCAGCGTTGGCTGCGTTAACTTCACCCTGTTACACCAGGGGGAAGGGGAGTACGGCACAGCAACGTCTGGACTCATATGTGAGCCTGACACCGTGGAACGCCACATGGGTTTCCCCAGGGCAGCGGCTATCACCCGCAAGCTGGTGGGCTTCATCTTCACCCTGCTCTGCCTCCTCAGCTACTTATTTGCCTATGTACGGATGTACCAGGACGCCCGCAATGCTGTGGTGCCCTTCAACACGGTGAACACTCGGGCGCGCAACACTGTGCTTTTCTACTGTGGGATGGTGTTCCTGCAGCTACTCCCTATGTTCCTCAAGATCACCTCGGATGCTCTGTGGGAGCTGGAGGGCACAGGGGCCATGATGACCGCCCTCTCCGGGGCTGGGACCTCGCTGTCTGCTGGAACTCTGCACATCTCCCTCCTGATCCTCATCATGGTGCCTCCCTGCATCAACCCACTTATCTTTGGCATTCGCAATTGGGAGGTACGTCAGGCGCTGTTCAGACTCTTCCGCTGGAAGGGCAAACGCCCTGAGCTGGAGCTGGAGAGGACGTGGGTGAGGTCACAGCACAGGGTAGGTGTGTTGGAATGAGGCAGAGGAGAGGTGGGAGAGGTGTCTCCCAGAAATGGCAGCTGAGAAGAGGGACGATGAGATGCATTCAATTTGGAATGAGCGCGAAGGGAATTTACAGTAAGGACCAAGCTACAGTAACGACCAAAGTACAGTGAGGACCATAATACAGTAAGGACCATAGTACAGTAAGGACCATAATACAGTAAGGACCATAGTACAGTAAGGACCATAATACAGTAAGGACCATAATACAGTAAGGACCATAATACAGTAAGGACCATAGTACAGTGAGGACCATAATACAGTAAGGACCATAATACAGTAAGGACCATAATACAGTAAGGACCATAGTACAGTAAGGACCATAGTACAGTAAGGACCATAATACAGTAAGGACCATAGTACAGTAAGGACCAAAAATACCAGTTTTATAATATTATACTGAATGTATAATTATCTGTACCATGCAATTATAGTTGGCCAAGGCGTGCTATTTAATCAAGCTCCAATACAAGTATTGGTGTAGTGTTTCGGAAGGCATCTGATATTGTATTGAGATAATTGGTTCTCATTTACAAGGGCAAATGCATTTCCACATGCTGAGATGTTAGTGACCACCACAGGCTTTTACTGTTCTTGGACTGTTTTCCTCTTTCATTATCTTTGGGCTCCCGAGTGGCACAGAGGTCTAAGGCACTGCATCTAAGTGCTAGAGGCATCACTACAGACACCCTGGTTCGATTCCAGGCTGTATCACAACTGGCTGTGATTGGGGGCGGCGCACAATTGGCTCAGCGTCATCTGGGTTAGGGTTTGGCCGGTGTAGGCCGTCATTGTAAATAATAATTTGTTCTTAACTGGCTTACCTAGTTAAATAAATAAAAATATATCTTAGTCCTGAATTTGAAGATGTTTTCACTGTACTCAAATCAAATCAAATTGTATTGGTCACATACACATATTTAGCGGGTGTAGTGAAATTCTTGTGTTCATAGCTCCAACAGGGCAATAATATATAACCATTCACAACAATACACACAAATCTAAAGTAAAAGAATGGAATTAAGGAATATGTCAATATTAGGACGAGCAATGTCGGAGTTGCATTGACTAAAATAGAGTAGAATACAGTATATACACATGAGATGAGTAATGCATTGACTAAAATACAGTATAAACATATGAAGTGAGTAAAGCAGTATGTAAACATTATTAAAGTGACCAGTGTTCCATTATTAAAGGGACCAGTGTTCCATTATTAAAGGGACCAGTGTTCCATTATTAAAGGGACCAGTGTTCCATTATTAAAGGGACCAGTGTTCCATTATTAAAGGGACCAGTGTTCCATTATTAAAGGGACCAGTGTTCCATTATTAAAGTGACCAGTGTTCCATTATTAAAGTGACCAGTGTTCCATTATTAAAGGGACCAGTGTTCCATTATTAAAGTGACCAGTGTTCCATTATTAAAGTGACCAGTGTTCCATTATTAAAGGGACCAGTGTTCCATTATTAAAGTGACCAGTGTTCCATTATTAAAGTGACCAGTGTTCCATTATTAAAGTGACCAGTGTTCCATTATTAAAGGGACCAGTGTTCCATTATTAAAGTGACCAGTGTTCCATTATTAAAGTGACCAGTGTTCCATTATTAAAGTGACCAGTGTTCCATTATTAAAGTGACCAGTGTTCCATTATTAAAGGGACCAGTGTTCCATTATTAAAGTGACCAGTGTTCCATTATTAAAGTGACCAGTGTTCCATTATTAAAGTGACCAGTGTTCCATTATTAAAGTGACCAGTGTTCCATTATTAAAGGGACCAGTGTTCCATTATTAAAGTGACCAGTGTTCCATTATTAAAGTGACCAGTGTTCCATTATTAAAGTGACCAGTGTTCCAATATTAAAGGGACCAGTGTTCCATTATTAAAGTGACCAGTGTTCCATTATTAAAGTGACCAGTGTTCCATTATTAAAGTGACCAGTGTTCCATTATTAAAGTGACCAGTGATTCAGGCAGAAGATGAAAGGAATATGTTTTGCCCCTGTCTTCTCTGTCCCTGTCTTCTCTGTCCCTGTCTTCTGTCCCTGTCTTCTCTGCCCCTGTCTTCTCTGCCCCTTTCTTCTCTGCCCCTGTCTTCTCTGCCCCTGTCTTCTCTGTCCCCGTCTTCTCTGTCCCCGTCTTCTCTGTCCCCGTCTTCTCTGTCCCCGTCTTCTCTGTCTCTGTCTTCTCTGCCCCTGTCTTCTCTGCCCCTGTCTTCTCTGCCCCTGTCTTCTCTGTCCCTGTCTTCTCTGCCCCTGTCTTCTCTGTCCAAGCAGTGAGGATGAGAGCAACACAGTGGGATATGGATAAATGTTTTAAGGTCAAATGCAGCCGTAAAAAAAAAAATATCTCAATATCAAATATTTTCTGGGGAACAGTTAAGAACCTTACTGTGATTGTTTTCAATTCAAATGGTCAAAAATAAACAAAAATAGCTTCTTAGCTAAGAGTCATTTCTCAAGCATTCTCAAGCATAATTTTGCTTGGACTTGTCTGGGAGTGGAGTGGGGAGGGGAAAACTGAAAACGATCTGTTATTGGCAGAGAGGTTTGGAACTCTCTTTCTTATTGGTCTATTGCTTATAGGTCTCATTGATCAACAGGCAGGTGTTGTATTTTATATTGAATGTTCTGAGAGTATGTTATTATATCTTACATTATTGTTTATACAGGATCAGCTGCCTTCTTGGCCAGGTATCCCTTGGATAAAACTCAGGTTGGCATTTATTGTCATGAAGGCGGCTCTGCAGAGTGGTCACTAGCTGGCACAGCCACAGAGTCATGCAATTAGATGTTAAACCAAACCCTAACCACACTGATTTAAAAACGAACCCTAACATTGACCACACGGCTAACCCTAATGCCTGACCCTAACCTGAAATTGCGACCAAAAAAAAAATTCCACATTTTTTACAATATAGCCCATTTTGACTTTGCAGCTGGCCCACCTAGCAGGAAATAGATCAGTTCAGCCTACAGGACAAGATTCATGACAATAGCCCTGCGGGTGATAATTATTAAAGTAAAAAATCTATATTTTTGCGTTTTTCTAGATATAAATGGATTTAAAACATTGTCTCCTGAAGTTTCAAAAGCTTTGACTATCATCCAGAAACTGCCAACATATTTTGTCAACTTCGATACATTATCTACTCTTGTTTTATAGTTATTTTCCTCAAGTGAAACAAGGTCAGGTGATTTTCAGACGATCACATCTGGATTACTCAACATTAAAACATTAAAATGAAACGTGTTTTTAAAATGAATCTATTGCCATGAGAATGGTGAATAATTGTATTTCTGTTATAAAATTGTCCTTAGTATTTCTATTGTCTTTCATTCTGTTTTTGCTTCCAATTGAAGCAAAAGTGTTCTGGTTAGATTTTGCATTGACATAATGAACCCATATTATTTTATGCACTACGTAATCTGTGTAAATGATTGCTTTCAGGGTTTATTCATCAACTGATTGTGATGTCACATTTTCAGACATAAATCTATGCCATACAATGCATTGCTGTTGAATAAAGATCTATAATTTGAAGTATTGTGTAGTTATTATTTTCATGGAGATGGGTGTCACCGGATATTGCATAATAATTGATAATTGGCTGTTAATAAATTGGTGGTTCAGGTTGAATCAATACCCTGTTGCCTGGTAGAAATTAGGAATCATTTGACCTGCTGCCATTTTCCATATTTCCATTTCCTCCGCAGAGCCATTGGGTACTCTCTTAGGCCCCCTAGTGGTACATCCTTGTAATGTCAAACATGTACTCAAATCAAAGTCTATTGGTCGTGTACATAGTTTAGCAGGTGTTATAGCAGTGCAGCGAAATGCTTATGTTACTAGCTCCTAACAACTATTCCTAGATGATATTACAGTAATGCCAACTGGTTATCTCATGGGGAGTTGCATTAGCCTCGAGGAAGGGCTATGGTGGTAATAAGGGTTTCTGGTGAAACCGAAGTCAACGTTCTGCCATACTGGGCTCCAACCAGTGATCTTCTGCTTGCAAACCTAGTGATGGGTATTCAGCCGGCTTGTTCGGCTCAGCTCACCAAAAAGAGCGTCTCTCTTTTGGCCCCCAAAAGGCTCTTAAAAAAATATATGTTTTGTATTTTTTCAAGTCAAAAAGTTTGCAATAGTTTGACTATGATTGGTGTTAAAACAATTCTAATTAAATTATTAAATAAAATAATACTCTACCTTAACCACAATGTATTTAAAAATGAATTGGTTTGTTATTAAAAATAATGCTATTAAACCTTTGCATTTAAAGTATAACTTATAAACTACTGCTCATATATACTGGATTAAATAATGATGTAGTAATAACTGCTTACTGTACTTCTCTCCACTGATCTCCACAGTGACCTGCTGAAAGGATTCCAGGACTCTGCACACCTCCTCCACCACCTCCTCCACACCTCCCATTCCTCTTGGGTCAGAGCATCAACAGGACTCTGCACACCTCCTCCACCACCTCCCATTCCTCTTGGGTCAGAGCATCATCAGGTGCATTGACAATGGCCAGGGTAGAGATGATGGCATCCTTTGACTCAAAAAAACGCTTCAACATATAAAATGTTGAATTCCACCTTGTAGTGCAGTCTTGTTTATAGGCCTCAGCTCAGGCATCCCCATCTGGCGTTGTGTAGACTTTAGTTTTTCAGCATCTACTGTGCTCCTGTGGATGTATTCCACAGCTGATTTCACTTTGTCCACAGTGGGCTCCACAGACTCCAGTTCATTAGAGGTTATATGGGAACCTGCTCCACAGACTCCAGTTCATTAGAGGTTATATGGGAACCTGCTCCACAGACTCCAGTTCATTAGAGGTTATATAGAAACCTGCTTGTTACATATTGGCAGGGTTTTGGCAAGTGGTTTGTATTGTGTTGTTACCAGTGCCGGATTTATGTATAGGCGACGTAGGCAGCCGACCAGGGCGGCATCTTGCCGGGGGCGGCACGGGACGCCCACAACAAAAAATTTGGAATGGTGAAATTTGTGTGATCGGTTTTCTATCCCTCATTTGCACATCACATCAATGATATCATGTCACCGTGTGGGACTGTGGGTCAATTAACCAGAGTGGTTGCCCTGATTCCAGTTTGTGAGCTAGGCAGGCTACTGCCTGGAAAGGTCTCCCACTCAGAAGTACGAGATGGGGAGGGGGGCGGGGGTAGGTTGACCTCAGGTCTCCCAACTGGAAGCCCGAGGTAGGGGGAGCGGGGGAATCTATCAAATAGTGCACCTCTAACTTTGTACAGTACTAACGGAATTAGTCAAATCAGTCATACTACGAAATGCAACCAAGTAAACCACAATTCATTCATAATACTGTGAATATATAGTTTCACAGACATATTGTTGCATTTTTTTCTAGTTTGTGCGAAATTGTTAATAATAATATAAAACCAGTCTGCACAGCACCAAGGTGAATTGGTTTAGTCTTGACTCTTGGTTCACGGTGTTGGGGGATGGGTAATGTAGTCTTGACTCTTGGTTCATGGTGTTGGGGGATGGGTAATGTAGTCTTGACTCTTGGTTGACAGTGTTGGGGGATGGGTAATGTAGTCTTGACTCTTGGTTGACAGTGTTGGGGGATGGGTAATGTAGTCTTGACTCTTGGTTCATGGTGTTGGGGGATGGGTAATGTAGTCTTGACTCTTGGTTGACAGTGTTGGGGGATGGGTAATGTAGTCTTGACTCTTGGTTGACAGTGTTGGGGGATGGGTAATGTAGTCGTTACTCTTGGTTGACGGTGTTAGGGGATGGTAATGTCAAATCAAATCAAATCAAAGAGTCATTTCTCAAGCAATAATTTTGCTTGGACTTGTCTGGGAGTGGAGTGGGGAGGGGAAAACTGAAAACGATCTGTTATTGGCAGAGAGGTTTGGAACTCTCTTTCTTATTGGTCTATTGCTTATAGGTCTCATTGATCAACAGGCAGGTGTTGTATTTTATATTGAACGTTCTGAGAGTATGTTATTATATCTTACATTATTGTTCATACAGGAGCAGCTGCCTTCTTGGCCAGGTATCCCTTGGATAAAACTCAGGTTGGCATTTATTGTCATGAAGGCAGCTCTGCAGAGTGGTCACTGGCTGGCACAGCCACAGAGTCATGAAATTGGATGTTAAACCAAACCCTAACCACACTGATTTAAAAACGAACCCTAACATTAACCACACGGCTAACCCTAATGCCTGACCCTAACCCTAACCCTAACCCTAACCCTAATGCCTGACCCTAACCCTAACCCTAATGCCTGACCCTAACCCTAACCCTAATGCCTGACCCTAACCTGAAATTGTGACCAAAAAGCAAAAAAAATGTTCCACATTTTTTACAATATAGCCCATTTTCAAATCAAATCAAATCAAATCAATTTATATAGCCCTTCGTACATCAGCTGATATCTCAAAGTGCTGTACAGAAACCCAGCCTAAAACCCCAAACAGCAAGCAATGCAGGTGTAGAAGCACGGTGGCTAGGAAAAACTACCTAGAAAGGCCAAACCTAGGAAGAAACCTAGAGAGGAACCAGGCTATGTGGGGTGGCCAGTCCTCTTCTGGCTGTGCCGGGTGGAGATTATAACAGAACATGGCCAAGATGTTCAAATGTTCATAAATGACCAGCATGGTCCAATAATAATAAGGCAGAACAGTTGAAACTGGAGCAGCAGCACGGTCAGCTGGACTGGGGACAGCAAGGAGTCATCATGTCAGGTAGTCCTGAGGCATGGTCCTAGGGCTCAGGTCCTCCGAGAGAGAGAAAGAAAGAGAGAAAGAGAGAATTAGAGAGAGCACACTTAAATTCACACAGGACACCGAATAGGACAGGAGAAGTACTCCAGATATAACAAACTGACCCTAGCCCCCTGACACATAAACTACTGCAGCATAAATACTGGAGGCTGAGACAGGAGGGGTCAGGAGACACTGTGGCCCCATCCGAGGACACCCCCGGACAGGGCCAAACAGGAAGGATATAACCCCACCCACTTTGCCAAAGCACAGCCCCCACACCACTAGAGGGATATCTTCAACCACCAACTTACCATCCTGAGACAAGGCTGAGTATAGCCCACAAAGATCTCCGCCACGGCACAACCCAAGGGGGGGGGGGGCGCCAATCCCCCCCTTGGGGGGTTGACTCTTAGTTGACGGTGTTGGGGGACGGGTAATGCAATGATGCTCCAGTGCCAAATCAACACAAATTTGTTTCTATTTGTCATTGTTACTTATTTTTGATATTTTACGAGTCTTATTTGTGTATATATTTTTATAGTTTTAAATGTTACGAATATGTATTTGTGTTGTTCCAAATGTCTGAATAAAAATTAGTTAGTGCAGAATGGTGCTTTTTTGGGGGGGGGGGCATACAAGCTAGAACTGCCGCTGGTTGTTCCCATCGATCTAGTTAATTTCCTGAAGTACTTAATATATTCTCAACTAGTTTCATAGTTCGTTGTCAGAATACATTAGCATTTAAAATGATTACGTTAGGAGTACTGGCACTTTTTGGTATGTCAGTGCCCTGTTAGCCACTGTATTGCATTAGCTTCGCAGTGGCTTGCATAAACCTGGCCAAACAAGACTACTATTTGACCATGCACTGAAAACACATGCCTTGATATTACATGCCATAGTCATTTGAGAGCCATGTGTCCAATGAGAGACAAGACATGCACACAACCCAGTTCATTAGAGGTTATATGGAAACCTGCTCCACAGACTCCAGTTCATTAGAGGTTATATAGAAACCTGCTCCACAGACTCCAGTTCATTAGAGGTTATATGGAAACCTGCTCCACAGACTCCAGTTCATTAGAGGTTATATGGAAACCTGCTCCACAGACTCCAGTTCATTAGAGGTTATATAGAAACCTGCTCCACAGACTCCAGGGCCCAGATTCACAAATCATTTCTTACTCAAACACTTAAGAAGCATCTTAAGAAAAAAAATAAGATGTTCATAAGATAGTTCGTAAGTGCAATTCCTCAACAATATCTTAAGATTTTATGATTTTCTTATGAACTTTTAAAATATCTTCTTATAAAAATCTTAAAATGTTTGTTGCTAGGCAACCATTTTAGTTAGCAATGGCAATCACGTTATCATATTTCATACTGAGATTACTGTTCTAAAACACCTTTGTGTGTTTAAAATAATCAATACAGAAACTTTCTGATGAAGTTTGTGAGTGAATTAAACATGTTGAATGAGCTTTAATGAGCTTAATCTCTCACTGCCCTAAATTTAGGACAAGTGTTTAGCTATCTTGGAATTAAGAACAAATCCAATAACCTTTTTTTTCAAGAATCACATAAGAAATAGCACAATAACCTTTCCAATAACCTTTTTGTGAGGAATAGCAACTTTGCTTCATTTTCTTCTTAAGTTTATAGTTAAGGAAAAAATGGCAGTTTTGTAAGAAGAAGGTTTTCTAAATCTGGGCCCAGTTCATTAGAGGTTATATGGAAACCTGCTCCACAGACTCCAGTTCATCCAGTTCATATTGGCAGGGTTTAAGCCAGGGGTCTGTGTTGTGTTGTTACCATGGCAATCTACCATGCTGCAGTAAGTTATGAATAGATTCTCAACTAGTTCCATAGTCCATTGTCAGAAGGATTTGCAAAGAAGAATGGAAGAAACTCTCCAAACGCAGGTGTGCCAAGCTGGTAGCATCTTACCCAAGAAGACTCGAGGCTGTAGTCTCTGCCAAAGGTGCTTCAACCAAGTACTGAGTAAAGGGTCTGAATACTTATGTAAATGTGATATTTCTGTTTCTAATTTATAATACATTAGCAAAAATTAATAATTTTTAAAAAATTTAGTGTGCGTAGATTGATGAGGGGGGGGACGATTTAATACATTCTAGAACAAGGCTGTAACGTAACAAAATTTGGAGAAAGTCAAGGGGTTTGAATACTTTCTGAATGCACTGTATGTGCATGTTATGTGTGACTGAGCAGATGATGCAGTGTGATGCAGTGTGTGAGTATGAAGGACCCTGAGAGTTTTTTATTTTACCTTTATTTAACTAGGCAAGTCAGTTAAGAACAAATTCTTATTTTCAATGACAGCCTAGGAACAGTGGGTTAACTGCCTGTTCAAGGGGCAGAACAACAGATTTGTACCTTGTCAGCTCGGGGGTTTGAACTTGCGACCTTCCGGTTACTAGTCCAACGCTCTAACCACTAGGCTACCCTGTGCATAGAGATCCCCCCCCCCCCCTGTGCAAGAGTGGTTCAAAATTCACCCACAGCGATGTGAGAGACTGATCAACAACTACAGGAAGCATTTGGTTGCAGTCATTGTAGCCAAAGGTGGCACAACCAGTTATTGGTTGTAAAGGGAACATTTCCTTTTTAACACAGGGGAATTGGCTGTTGCATAATGTTAATTTCTTAATTCAATTTAATAAGGTAAACCTTTATCTAATATTAGGTTTTGGTTGAAGAGCTGCTAACATTCAGTATTGAAAATATGCAAAAATTTGTACTGTACAAGGAAAGGGGGCAAATACTTTTTCACGGCACTGTACAAGGAAAGGGGGTACAGGACAAGGCCAGAGGAAGTGAACGATAAAAAGTGCTTTTTCACGACACTGTACAAGGAAAGGGGGTACAGGACAAGGCCAGAGGAAGAGAGCGATAAAAAGTGCTTAGGCTGTCAATAGGCCTATTGCAAATACAACATATAGCATACATTTTTCACATGCAAATAGCACTTTTCGGTAGTGTTCCAAGCATGTCAGTTCTACTCGAAGCAATAAGCGCAATCAGTCATGACAACAAAATTTTAAACAACAGAGTAGGCTATTTAGTCCTTTGTTTTTGGGTTATGCTCAGGTAAAACCAGTGCTTAACCTCTCAGATTTGACTTTGTTTGTTCCGGCACCTATTTGCCTTGATCCGGTACCCCTCGTGGCATGATGTATTCATTGTTTCACTGTTCACACTGTAACCCTTCTAATAAAAGTGATCAGTGTCAAATCAAGAGGCCTCGTTATTTCTAGAAAAAAAAGCCTTGTTGTTTCTCCAGCCCCCCCAGAAAGACAGTCACGTAAAAACGCCGTGATCCTTCTGTGTAATCGTCATATCCTGCCAAACTGGTTCCAGACCTGCTCTCTTATTTGTACATAGAGGTTATGGAGAGGGCCGGTGTTGTAAGCAACTGATCTTGACACAGGTCTTGGTAGTGGTGGTCAGCTAGTGAAAAGGTCATCGAGTTTGAGGACATTTTTCAAGTCCCCCCAAAAAAATCCAGAGAAAGATGGTGAATCGAACCCAGAACGAGCCAGAGAACTGTCATTGGCGGAGGAGAGCAGTGAAGGGCACACTGTTCCTGATGGCGATGCCTCAGCTAGCAGCGCTGCTAGTCACCAACAGGCACCTCTACTAGCGAGTCAGACTCAGCAGGAGAGGGAGACGGGGAGCTGGTGGGGGAGCTGGGGTGGGGGAGCTGGTGGGGGAGCTGGTGGGGGAGCTGGGCAGTGCATACCCAGACAAAGTGCTCGGAGCAGGTGCAATTTGCAGTTTTGTATTTGTATTTATGGAAACCCATTACTCTTCCCGTGGTACAGTAAAATGAAGGCAGTTTATAAAACATTACAAAACATTCACAGATTTCACAACACACTGTGTGCCCTCAGGCCCCTACTCCACCACTACCACATATCTACAGTACTAAATCCACCACTACCACATATCTACAGTACTAAATCCACCACTACCACATATCTACAGTACTAAATCCACCACTACCACATATCTACAGTACTAAATCCTCCACTACCACATATCTACAGTACTAAATCCACCACTACCACATATCTACAGTACTAAATCCACCACTACCACATATCTACAGTACTAAATCCACCACTACCACATATCTACAGTACTAAATCCACCACTACCACATATCTACAGTACTAAATCCACTACCACATATCTACAGTACTAAATCCACCACTACCACATATCTACAGTACTAAATCCACCACTACCACATATCTACAGTACTAAATCCTCCACTACCACATATCTACAGTACTAAATCCACCACTACCACATATCTACAGTACTAAATCCACTACCACATATCTACAGTACTAAATCCACCACTACCACATATCTACAGTACTAAATCCACCACTACCACATATCTACAGTACTAAATCCACCACTACCACATATCTACAGTACTAAATCCTCCACTACCACATATCTACAGTACTAAATCCTCCACTACCACATATCTACAGTACTAAATCCACTACTACCACATATCTACAGTACTAAATCCACAACTACCACATATCTACAGTACTAAATCCACCACTACCACATATCTACAGTACTAAATCCACCACTACCACATATCTACAGTACTAAATCCACCACTACCACATATCTACAGTACTAAATCCACCACTACCACATATCTACAGTACTAAATCCACCACTACCACATATCTACAGTACTAAATCCTCCACTACCACATATCTACAGTACTAAATCCACTACCACATATCTACAGTACTAAATCCACCACTACCACATATCTACAGTACTAAATCCACCACTACCACATATCTACAGTACTAAATCCTCCACTACCACATATCTACAGTACTAAATCCTCCACTACCACATATCTACAGTACTAAATCCACCACTACCACATATCTACAGTACTAAATCCTCC
Organism: Oncorhynchus mykiss; assembly: GCF_057628025.1. Lineage (NCBI taxonomy): Eukaryota > Metazoa > Chordata > Actinopteri > Salmoniformes > Salmonidae > Oncorhynchus > Oncorhynchus mykiss. The sequence goes on along the minus strand of NC_143037.1, from coordinate 71,691,979 downwards.
ACTACCACATATCTACAGTACTAAATCCACCACTACCACATATCTACAGTACTAAATCCACCACTACCACATATCTACAGTACTAAATCCACCACTACCACATATCTACAGTACTAAATCCACCACTACCACATATCTACAGTACTAAATCCACCACTACCACATATCTACAGTACTAAATCCACCACTACCACATATCTACAGTACTAAATCCACCACCACCACATATATACAGTACTAAATCCACCACCACCACATATCTACAGTACTAAATCCACCACTACCACATATCTACAGTACTAAATCCACCACTACTACATATCTACAGTACTAAATCCACCACTACCACATATCTACAGTACTAAATCCACCACCACCACATATATACAGTACTAAATCCACCACCACCACATATCTACAGTACTAAATCCACCACTACCACATATCTACAGTACTAAATCCACCACTACCACATATCTACAGTACTAAATCCACCACTACCACATATCTACAGTACTAAATCCTCCACTACCACATATCTACAGTACTAAATCCACCACTACCACATATCTACAGTACTAAATCCACCACTACCACATATCTACAGTACTAAATCCACCACCACCACATATCTACAGTACTGTGTGTTTGTGTACGTATAACCCCTGGCTTGTTTTAAAGAATTCAAAGTTGGGCTGTACAACATGAACTAGCACAGTAAATGAAAATCCAATGGCGATCTCAAAGTGGGGCCTTACCGTGACAGCTTCCTGACTAGAGAACTCATCCAAAGAGCTCTCAGAGTGTGTGAACTTATACGGTTTATTTTTTCATTTCCAAGGAAACAGTTCATTGTGATTACTGGAGTGACCCTGCACCCTGCTATTCTTGTAATAAATTAACAACATAAATAAGCTATAGTTTAAATACATGCACTTTCTTCTTGACTGCAGAGCAAGAGAACTGGACACTTCTTCTTCTGGTACCTGCACAGTGAGGTGTCAGGTTGACAGTTCTGTTGTTGGTGTATGGCCATGGTGTTGGAGACCTACCTGCTGGGCAGTGGCCATGGTGCTGGAGGCCTACCTGCTGGGCAGTGTCCATGGTGCTGGAGGCCTACCTGCTGGGCTGTGGCCGTGGTGCTGGAGGCCTACCTGCTGGGCTGTGGCCATGGTGCTGGAGGTCTACCTGCTGGGCTGTGGCCGTGGTGCTGGAGGCCTACCTGCTGGGCTGTGGCCGTGGTGCTGGAGGCCTACCTGCTGGGCTGTGGCCGTGGTGCTGGAGGCCTACCTGCTGGGCTGTGGCCGTGGTGCTGGAGGCCTACCTGCTGGGCTGTGGCCAGGTCATTCTGAGCAGCTTCATGACTGAGAGGTGCAGGCCGTGTAGGCTCTATGTGAGGTGGTCAAGAGACTACCCTGACAAGACTGACCTCCCATCCACAGGTGTGGTTCTGACCTCTGACCTGGGATGTTGAGCGTAGAACAACAATAAAACATTTAGTCAACCTCCCATTGGGTCATAGTGGAATAAATATATTGCTGTGTACTGTGGAGTGGTTATCCAGTTGACCTTATTGACTGCTACTTTCTTGATGTTTGTTTCTCAGTTGCCCAGAGGCTTCAGGAGCTCCTGAGGACATGGAATCTCCCATCATACTTTCAAATGCCCTTTGACCCACGCATCAGGGCAGGCAGCATCCTGGTAAGGTTTTTTTCAGTGTCTGTATGGCAGGAAGAGACATTTTTAACCATAGTGTGTTTTTGCTGTCACTCTAACGTCAAGGATTCCTGAGTTGAACTTAAACTTGAATTATTTTAATTATCACTGTTGTTGATTGTCATTTCATAATCATAATTCGCTAACGGTCGCTTCTCTCTGTCCGGTACCAATCCCAGTCCTCCAATCTCTACAACCCTAGCTGAACAGGTGCAAGGTTATGGCCTCCAAGAAGAAGCCTCTGTGGCTTTTGCCCGCATGGACTCTTCATGTCCTCCAGGTCCCCCTGTAAGAATTATCTTCAAACAGGGAGATGACCTTCGGCAGGACATGCTGGTGATTCAGGTGAGGAAAGACTAGCTATATGATCGCCAGAAAATATGATCTTTAAAAGTGATTATATGATTGAAAATGTTTCTTATTTAATAATTTAGTCCTTTTTGATTAACATTCGATTGATCATGTTGCATGTTAACTTTAGACATTTCACCAAATAATAATTCAAGGAATATTACTCAAAAAAGTACTTAAATATTCAGTCTCCAATTGAATTGCACGGGTCACAATCATTGATGATTGGTAGATGCTAAAAGGGATCCTTGGGAATACCATGTCCTAAACCATAACCTAACCCTAAGATTTTTGTACACCAGCTTCAAACAGCTGAAAATACAATATTTTAAGTTATTGAACATATACATTACCAGTCAAAAGTTTGGACACACCTACTCATTCCAGTTTTCTTTTTTTTTGTACTATTTTCTACATTGTAGAATAATAGTGAAGACATCAATACTATGAAATAACACACATGGAATCATTTAGTAACCAAAAAAAGTGTTATATCTAAATATATTTTATATTTGAGATTCTTCAAAATGTCCACCCTTTGCCTTGATGACAGCTTTGCAGCTGTGCTAGCATAATTGCAAAAGTGTTTTCTAACGGTCAATTATCCTTTTAAAGTGATAAACTTGGATTAGCTAACACAACGTGCCACTGAAATAACAGGAGTGATGGTTGCTGATAAGGGGCCTCTGTAGTTCCATTAGGATATCCAACATCAACCCAACTTTACCTCTGACATTACCATTGGGTCGTGATAAGCTGCACTCCAAATTGATTTACTTTTGTGCTGCCAGCTGTGGGCAGGATTGAAACAATTCCAAGCATAATTTATGTTGTGAAGCAGTCACAAACGCAAGACTGACTTTATGTTCAAAATTATCCGACTGGTGTGTGACCGTGGCAAATATTTTACACTTTGTAGTGAATTTTGGCAGTAGAATAAATGTTTCTAAATCATATCGATGTCACACAGGCTGTGTTTTAAATGAGAAGTTGGTTTTTCAGGAGCAGTTGCTTTTTGAAGTTTATTTTTGCATCACGGTGTCCTTGTTTTTTTCTTTTTGTGGTTTGAGTGTGAGTACCTATTTAATTGTACAGATATTTCTTCTTCCACTCTCCGACCACCCTTCCATTGTAGCCAGAGTACAGACCCTCACACTGGCTGTCTATGAATGCATTCTTTTCAGGTTCTGTTACTCAATAGAGCATCATGATGCCAAAAATAGGAGCTTATTTAACTTTTTTTTTTCATCTTCAACACTGTCTGATTTAATGATCTAATTACACAGATAATTAAATGGGATTTATATACATCAGGAAAAATTGATGCTTCCATTGGTTCAATATTATTCAGTGTTTTCTTTTTTTCAGCCCTAGAGTCAAGTCCATTCCTGGAAACCCAATTCAATCTAATTAATTGCACTATGCATTGTAAACTTCCATTATAACAAGAATGCTACAAATGTCACAATATAATTATTTTCAATGGTTAAAAATAAGTACATAAGTGTTGTTGATTTGTCATCGACCAATTTTTGTGTTGGGAGTTACTAATTAGTGTACCAATTAGATATAGTAATTAGAGTCTGTTTTGACCAGCAGTTTTGACATTCACAGTGGGCCCCAGGGAGCATAGCAGCAGAACACACCACTAGATACACACGTTGTACGTCTCTGGTGACCTTCTCATTAGTGTTGACATATTCTGTTTTATCTCGTCTTTAGTTTGACAAAGTGAAAAATCTAATCTGTGCTCAAGACCAAAATAAAGTGAAGCAGTTTTTGCATTATGACTTTTCTGAGTGGATAAGAGACACGTACTGTCATTTCAGTTGTCATTGGCAACTGCTTTTTATGCACAATGTAAACAAAATCATTTTAAAAAATCAAGGTAAAAGTCATCAATGGTTCTTTCACATTATGTCCCTTTCGCTTCTGCATCGCTTGCTCTTTGTATGTGGTTTTAGGTTGGGTATCTGTGAAGCACATTAAACTAAAGAAATCTCCAGATGCCTGAGATTCATGTTATTCATCCCAACACAATCGGCTGTGACACAACACACTGGCATTGACAGGATATACAGTTGAAGTTGGAAGTTTACATTCACCTTAGCCAAATACAGTTTTTCACAATTCTTGACATTTAATCCTAGTAAAAATTCAATTTTAAGTCAGTTAGGATCACCACTTTATTTTAAGAATGTGAAATGTCAGAATAATAGTAGAGAGAATTATTTATTTCAGCTTTTATTTCTTTCATCACATTCCCAGTGGGTCAGAAGTTTACATACACTCAATTAGTATTTGGTAGCATTGCCTTTAAATTGTTTAACTTAGCCTTCCACAAGCTTCCCACAATTATTTGGGTGAATTTTGGCCCATTCCTCCTGACAGAGCTGGTGTAATTGAGTCAGGTTTGTAGGCCTCCTTGCTCGCACACACTTTTTCAGCTCTGCCCACAAATGTTCTATAGGATTGAAGTCGGGACTTTGTGATGGCCACTCCAATACCTTGACTTTGTTGTCCTTAAGCCATTTTGCCACAACTTTGGAAATATGCTTGGGGTCATTGTCCATTTGAAAGACCAATTTGCGACCAAACTTTAACTTCCTGACTGATGTCTTGAGATGTTGCTTCAATATATCCACATCATTTTCCTACCTCATGATGCCATCTATTTTGTGTTATGCACCAGTCCCTCCTGCAGAAAAGCACCCCCACAACATGATGCTACCACCCCTGTGCTTCACGGTTGGGATGGTGTTTTTCGGCTTGCAAGCCTCCCCCTTTTTCCTCCAAACATAACAATGGTCATTATGCCAAACAGTTCTATTTTTGTTTCAGCAGACCAGAGGACATTTCTCCAAAAAGTACGATCTTTGTCCCCATGTGCAGTTGCAAACTGTAGTCTGGCATTTTTATGGCGGTTTTGGAGCACTGGCTTCTTCCTTGCTGAGAGGCCTTTCAGGTTATTTCGATATAGGACTCGTGTAACTGAGGATATAGATTATTTTGTACCTGTTTCCTCCAGCATCTTCACAAGGTCCTTTGCTGTTGTTCTGGGATTGATTTGCACTATTTGCACCAAACTACATTCATCTCTAGGAGACAGAACGCATTTCCTTCCTGAGCGGTATAACGGCTGTGTGGTCCCATGGTGTTTATACTTGTGTACTATTGTTTGTACAGATGGACGTGGTACCTTCAGGCATTTGGAAAATGCTCCCAAGGATGAACCAGACTTGTGGAGGTCTACAATTATTTTCTGGGGTCTTGGCTGATTTATTTTGATTTTCCCATGATGTCAAGCAAAGAGGCACTGAGTTTGAAGGTAGGCCTTGAAATACATCCACAGGTACACCTCCAATTGACTCAAATGATGTCAATTAGCCTATCAGAAGCTTCTAAAGCCATGACATAATTTTCTGGAATTGTCCAAGCTGTTTAAAGGCACAGTGTAACGGTTTTCTTGATGAGAAGGAGAGTCGGACCAAAATGCGGCATGTCTATTGCAATCCATGTTTAATGAAGTGACACACTAAACACAAACACTACCAAAACAATAAACTTAACGAAAACCGAAACAGCCTATACTTGTGTAACATAACACAGAACAATGACATCAGGACAATAAGGACAATCACCCACGACAAACTCAAAGAATATGGCTGCCTAAATATGGTTCCCAATCAGAGACAACGATAAACACCTGCCTCTGATTGAGAACCACTTCAGACAGCCATATACTTAGCTAGAACACCCCACTAGCTACAATCCCCATACATACACACCACATACACAAAATACTTTGACCAGGGTGTGACAGAACCCCCCCCCCTAAGGTGCGGACTCCCGAACGCACCTCAAAACAATAGGGAGGGTCCGGGTGGGCGTCTGTCCATGGTGGCGGCTCCGGCGCGGGACGTGGACCCCACTCAATCAATGTCTTAGTCCCTTCTCCTCGCGTCCCTGGATAGTCCACCCTCGCCGCCGACCATGGCCTAGTAGTCCTCACCCAGAACCCCACTGGACTGAGGAGCAGATCGGGACTGAGGGGCAGCCAGGGACTGAGGCAGCTCGGGACTGAGGGGAAGCTCAGGAGTGAGAGGAAGCTCAGGAGTGAGAGGAAGCTCAGGCAGGTTGATGAATCTACCAGATCCTGGCTGGCTGGCGGTTTCGGCAGATCCTGGCTGACTGGCAGATCTGAAAGAGTCTGGTCGACTGGCAGATCTGGAAGAGTCTGGTCGACTGGCAGATCTGGAAGAGTCTGGTCGACTGGCAGATCTGGAAGAGTCTGGTCGACTGGCAGATCTGGAAGAGTCTGGTCGACTGGCAGATCTGGAAGAGTCTGGTCGACTGGCAGATCTGGAAGAGTCTGGTCGACTGGCAGATCTGGAAGAGTCTGGTCGACTGGCAGATCTGGAAGAGTCTGGTCGACTGGCAGATCTGGAAGAGTCTGGTCGACTGGCAGATCTGGAAGAGTCTGGTCGACTGGCAGATCTGGAAGAGTCTGGTCGACTGGCAGCTCTGGCTGCTCCATGCTGACTGGCTGCTCCATGATGACTGGCAGCTCTGGCTGCTCCATGCTGACTGGCTGCTCCATGCTGACTGGCAGCTCTGGCTGCTCCATGCTGACTGGCTGCTCCATGCTGACTGGCAGCTCTGGCTGCTCCATGCTGACTGGCTGCTCTGGCTGCTCCATGCTGACTGGCTGCTCCATGCTGACTGGCGGCCCTGGCTGCTCCATGCTGACTGGCGGCCCTGGCTGCTCCATACTGACTGGCGGCCCTGGCTGCTCCATGCTAACTGGCGGCTCTGGCGGCTCCATGCTAACTGGCGGCTCTGGCGGCTCCATGCTAACTGGCGGCTCTGGCGGCTCCTTGCAGACTGGCAGCTTTGGCGGCATCCTGCAGACAGGCAGCTCTGGCGGCTCCTTGCAGACTGGCAGCTCCTTGCAGACTGGCAGCTCTATGCAGACTGGCAGCTCTATGCAGACTGGCAGCTCTATGCAGACTGGCAGCTCTATGCAGACTGGCAGCTCCTTGCAGACTGGCAGCTCCTTGCAGACTGGCAGCTCCTTGCAGACTGGCAGCTCCTTGCAAACTGGCAGTTCTGAACAGGCGGGAGACTCCGGCAGCGCTGTAGAGGCGGAAAGCTCTGACAGCGCTAAACAGGCGGGAGACTCCGACAGCGCTGAAGAGGAGGAGGGCTCCGACAGCGCTGGACAGGCGAGGCGCACTGTAGGCCTGATGCGTGGTGCTGGCACTGGTGGTACTGGGCCGAGGACACGCACAGGAAGCCTGGTGCGGGGAGCTGCTACCGGAGGGCTGGGGTGTGGAGGTGGCACAGGATGGGTTAGACCGTGAAGGCGTACTGGAGATCTTGAGAGCGGTGCTGGCACAGGACGTGCAAGGCTAGGGAGGTGCACAGGAGGCCTGGTACGTGAGACTGGCACCATCTTCACCAGCCGACTAACACGCACCTCAGGACGAGTATGGAGCGCTGACCCAGGTGCCATCAAATCCCCGACACGCTCCGTCGGGCGAATTCCATGTTTAAAACACCAACACAGCAACTCCCTCATTTCTCTCTCCTCCAATTTCCCCATTAACTCCTTCACAGTCTCTGTTTCGCTCACCTCCAACACCGGCTCTGGTTCTGGTCTCCTCCTTGGCTCCTCACGATAAACAGGGAGAGTTGGCTCAGGTCTGGCTCCTGACTCTGCCACACTCTCCCTGAGCCCCCCCCCAAGAAATCTTTGGGGCTGACTATGGGGCCTCCGTCCGCGCCGCCTTGCTTGCTTCGCAAACTCCATTCTCCTATATCCTTCCGCGCACTGCTCCATCGAATCCCAGGCGGGCTCCGGCACTCTCACTGGGTCGACCGCCCACCTGTCTATCTCCTCCCAAGAAGTATAGTCCATACTGTACTCCACTTTGGGCTGTTCTTGCCTGTTGACACGCTGCTTGGTCCCTTTGTGGTGGGTGATTCTGTAACGGTTTTCTTGATGAGAAGGAGAGTCGGACCAAAATGCGGCATGTCTATTGCAATCCATGTTTAATGAAGTGACACACTAAACACAAACACTACCAAAACAATAAACTTAACGAAAACCGAAACAGCCTATACTTGTGTAACATAACACAGAACAATGACATCAGGACAATAAGGACAATCACCCACGACAAACTCAAAGAATATGGCTGCCTAAATATGGTTCCCAATCAGAGACAACGATAAACACCTGCCTCTGATTGAGAACCACTTCAGACAGCCATATACTTAGCTAGAACACCCCACTAGCTACAATCCCCATACATACACACCACATACACAAAATACTTTGACCAGGGTGTGACACACAGTCAACTTAGTGTATGTAAACTTCTGACCCACTGGAATTGTGAATTATAAGTGAAATAATCTGTCTGTAAACAATTGTTGGATAAACTACTTGTGTCATGCACAAAGTAGATGTCCTAACCGACTTGCCAAACTATAGTTTGTTAACAAGAAATTTGGGGAGTTGTTGAAAAACGAGTTTTAAATGACCCCAACCTAAGTGTATGTGTCACGTCCTGACCTTAGTTCCTTTTTTATGTCTCTGTTTTAGCTTGGTCATTTGAGTTGGGGTGGGCAGGGCGTGAATTGGGGTGGTCAGGGCGTGAGTTGGGGTGGGCATTTGATGTTTTTGTTCTTTGTGTTGTATTTCTGCTTTTGGCCTGGTATGGTTCCCAATCAGAGGCAGCTGTCAATCGTTGTCTCTGATTGAGAACCATACTCAGGTAGCTTGTTTTCCCACTCTTGGTTGTGGGTTGTTTTCTGTTTAGTGTATGGCACTTTGGTCCTCTCCTTCTTCCACCTACGACGATCGTTACAGTATGTAAACTTCCGACTTCAACTGTATATATATATATATATATATATATATATATATATATATATATATAGATAGATATGAAACTGGGATAGAAGGATGAGATTCATGGTCCTCTTACTCACTTTTCTAATGTACATCAACAGTATTAATAGTATTTATGCATGAACATACTAACTAACATACTAAAGTTACTTTTTTGCTCGTGCATGTTTCAGTAGCACAGAACAGCATGTAGACCAATCATACTGTGTTTGAAGGATTACAAAGACTACATAGCAATTATGGACCCTGCCATAACATTATTTTGGACAGCTTAAGTGGGTGAGATCTGGTTTTAATAACATAATTTCTATAGTGTGTAATGGCTAGGTTGTTAGAATCTTCTCCATTTCTCTTGTTCAAGCAGCCTTTGCAAAATACCCTGAGTGCACTTTAATCTATGGCAAATTATCATGATAAATGTCACATTTACATCACTTTGTCAAAAGTGAATAATTGTAATAGTCAAGTCCCAGAAGTCTAAAGAAATGTGGCTTAACACCGAAAACCCTGACAAATTTTACAGATGCACAATTGAAGCACCCTGTCGGGCTGTATCATTGCCTGGTACGGCAAATGCACCGCCCACAACCGCAAAGCTCGCCAGAGGGTGGTGCGGTCTGCCCAACGCTTTACCGGGGGCAAACTTCCCACCCTCCAGGACACCTACAGCACCCGATGCCATAGGAAGGCCAAAAATATCATCAAGGACATTAACCACCCGAGCCCCTGCCTGTTCCCCCCGCAATCAACCAGAAGGCGAGGTCAGTACAGGTGCATCAAAGCTGGGGCCGAGAGACTGAAAAACAGCTTCTATCTCAAGGCCATCAGACTGCTAACACCACTAGCACATCAGAGGTGGGGGGGGGGGGGGGGGGGGGGGTGTATGGGTGTATGTCTATCTTCAATGTTGTGTTCTCTTGCAGAGAGGATCCCACTGCCAATGCCGACACCCATGTCTCTGCTGCAGCAGCCCGTGGATAACCTGTTATGACACGGTGTAGCGCCCTCTGGTCCCTCAGGATGGGGTAGCGAATGCCCCCAAATCACCCCATGTTATGGAGGGGAAATACTAACTGACACCAGCTCATAGGAATGCCCACTGGAGGTAAACCCCTTCACTTCCTCCTGATCTCAGTCTGACCTCTGTGAGACCTCTGCAAGAGAGCGGAGACACATGTATAGGAGATGGAGACAGATACAGACAGTCAGAGAGAGAGAGAGAGTGTGAAAGGACAAATATTAACATTAACTATTGTTAATATAGGGGACATAATACATGTCTCATAACATATGAGACAAATTTGTGTCCTCTATTGGAAATAACATAATGATCAGCAAACATCTACCCTGTCTATTGAGATGCTAAATATATAAGCATACATTTCTTCGGCGACTATGGAGACTCATTTTTGTTTGGACTATTGCTGGTCTTTTGATTTGGCCAACTTTCCGTCTCTCTACTCCACTTTACAGGGATGTGAAAGATGCTGCCTGGGATCTGTGACCTTTGCCCTTTCCCAGCGTGATTTCCTCTGGTTTTCAGAGTGGACTGCGGTTTTCTAGCATCATTTGAAATCAATGGTGTTGAAAGAGATGGCACCTCGTCAGGCAAGATTCGGAGAGGCCTCAGCCATCAGACTGTTCTATAGGAGCTCATGTTATGACAACTCTTCCTAGGGCTTGGGGTACATTTCATTTAAATGCTTTACAGTGCAGTCAACATTTGCATTTTCCTGTGTTTTATATATGTTTACACACTATGAAGGTGGAATAAAAAAAAGTGGATGCCCTTTAGTGCCCTTTTAGTGTGAGAGCTGTTTGAAAAGACTACCTGAAATTTCAGCCTGTTTTGGTGGGATGGAGTTTTGGCCTGCCTGGTGACATCACCAAGCTGTAAATTAGCTAAGAGACCGATAAGAGAGTTCAAAACATCTCTGCCAATATCAGCTTGTTTTTAGGTTTCCCCTCCCCACTCAGACCACTCCCAGACAGGCATAGCTACATTCTTGCATGAGAAATTGCTCTCGCTAAGAAGCTATTTTTTTAAATCTTTTTTGACCATTTAGATCGATTACAATTACAGTAAGGTACGTCATTGTTACCCAGAAAGGATTTGATATTGATATAGAAACCGCCGCCTTGGGCCTTTAACGTCTCAACAATTTTGAAGTGGAAAATGAAATCGGAAGGGGCCAAAGCAGAGGGTTTGTGCACGTGAGAGTCTGCATATATATTCTGTAATAACCTGACTGATTTTATTTCTGTTTTCTTCAGGTTGAGGAATATAATGGTGGTGGTATTGACTGCATGCTGTGTTTTTTTCTTTCAATATGCAGTCCTGCATGTGTTCTATTACATTCTGTCCCGTCCCTGTATCTGGTTCAGGTTCTCACTCAGCCTGTCAGATTTCTCTCTCGCCCCACCTCTCTAGACATCTCTCACGAATGCATTGTTTCTGTTACCCTTTGACTAGTGATTGGTTTGGGATTAACAGAGCTAGATTGGGCGCACAGTCTGCAGGTAAATAAGTAGACTGGAAGTGAGAGAGAATGATTGAGATGCAGGACAGCGTTTGTCTTCTCTTCCATAAAAGTGAATCAGGTGTTCCCCGCCGCCTAGCAACCATCATCTCTCTGTGGGCGTCGCAAGAACACGCTGCCCTTGTAGTGACAGGGCCCTGTGGAACTGCTGCGAGATGAAGTGTCCCTACACGGATCACTGGTGTGAGACGGAGGCGTTTCTCTGATTCCTGTGAAAGAAATGCGGCAGCAATCTGCCCACGTACTAACACAGCCCCACGCAGCAGCTGTCATCGCCGAATCCAATTGGTAAGGCCAAATCGGACCTCTGTTTCATGTGATAATAAGCACAGGGTTGAACGGAAACAGAACAGCCAAGGATTTGATTCCTGCAGAAAGGAGAGATGAGGGAGTGTGTGATCTCTCATGCATGATCACTATGATGTTTATCTTTGTTGCTGTTACCCTGGGTATTTATAGATTACTGACAGATGGATTTGAAATGTCTTAAAATCTCTAATAAATTCAACCAAATACAAATAATGTGGTGGACTCCACCCATGTGCCTGTTCAGCTTCACTGTCGATATGAGCACGCAGGTTACTGAGACAGATGTCCTGGGGGACAAGGCACAGCCCATCTGAACCAGACACTGGGGCTGGCACTGAACAGGACTACAGTTATACCTGTTATACCTGTTATACCTGTTATATCTGATATACCTGTTATATGTGTTATATCTGATATACCTGTTATACCTGTTATATCTGATATACCTGATATACCTGTTATACCTGTTATGTGTTATACCTGTTATACCTGATATACCTGATATACCTAATATACCTGATATACCTGTTATATCTGATATACCTGATATACCTGTTATATGTGTTATACCTGGTATACCTGATATATCTGAATTACCTGTTATACCTGTTATATCTGATATACCTGATTTATGTGTTATACCTGTTATACCTGATATACCTGTTATACCTTATATACCTGTTATATCTGATATACCTGTTATACCTGTTATATCTGATATACCAGTTATATACCTGTTATATGTGTTATACCTGTTATATCTGATATACCTGATATACCTGTTATATGTGTTATACCTGATATACCTGTTATACCTGATATACCTGTTATACCTGATATACCTGTTATACCTGATATACCTGTTATACCTGATATACCTGTTATACCTGATATACCTGTTATATGTGTTATACCTGATATACCTGTTATACCTGTTATACCTGATATACCTGTTATACCTGATATACCTGATATACCTGTTATACCTGTTATATCTGATATACCTGTTATACCTGATATACCTGTTATATGTGTTATACCTGTTATATCTGATATACCTGTTATACCTGATATATGTGTTATACCTGTTATATCTGATATACCTGTTATACCTGATATACCTGTTATACCTGATATACCTGTTATACCTGATATACCTGTTATATCTGATATACCTGTTATATGTGTTATACCTGTTATATCTGATATACCTGTTATACCTGTTATATCTGATATACCTGTTATATGTGTTATACCTGTTATATCTGATATACCTGTTATATGTGTTATACCTGTTATATCTGATATACCTGTTATACCTGATATATGTGTTATACCTGTTATATCTGATATACCTGTTATACCTGATATACCTGTTATACCTGATATACCTGTTATACCTGTTATATCTGATATACCTGTTATACCTGTTATATCTGATATACCTGTTATATCTGATATACCTGTTATATGTGTTATACCTGTTATACCTGATATACCTGTTATACCTGTTATACATGTTATACCTGTTATATCTGATATACCTGTTATACCTGATATACCTGTTATATCTGATATACCTGTTATACCTGTTATATCTGATATACCTCTTATATGTGTTATACCTGTTATATCTGATATACCTGTTATACCTGTTATATCTGATATACCTGTTATATGTGTTATACCTGTTATATCTGATATACCTGTTATATCTGATATACCTGTTATACCTGTTATACCTGTTATATCTGATATACCTGTTATATGTGTTATACCTGTTATATGTGTTATACCTGTTATACTGGTGGACTCACTAAACAGAGAACATCTCTGGTCATCCCTACTGCCTCTGATCTGGTGGACTCACTAAACAGAGAACATCTCTGGTCATCCCTACTGTCTCTGATCTGGTGGACTCACTAAACAGAGAACATCCCTGGTCATCCCTACTGCCTCTGATCTGGAGGACTCGCTAAACAGAGAACATCCCTGGTCATCCCTACTGCCTCTGATCTGGTGGACTCACTAAACAGAGAACATCCCTGGTCATCCCTACTGTCTCTGATCTGGAGGATTCACTAACCAGAGAACATCCCTGGTTCACCTGTCTCTGTTCCAGTCAGACCCGGTTCACCTCTCTCTGTTCCAGTCAGACCCGGTTCACCTGTCTCTGTTCCAGTCAGACCTGGTTCACCTCTCTCTGTTCCAGTCAGACCCGGTTCACCTCTCTCTGTTCCAGTCAGACCCGGTTCACCTCCCTCTGTTCCAGTCAGACCCGGTTCACCTCTCTCTGTTCCAGTCAGACCCGGTTCACCTGTCTCTGTTCCAGTCAGACCTGGTTCACCTGTCTCTGTTCCAGTCAGACCCGGTTCACCTGTCTCTGTTCCAGTCAGACCCGGTTCACCTGTCTCTGTTCCAGTCAGACCCGGTTCACCTCTATCTGTTCCAGTCAGACCTGGTTCACCTCTCTCTGTTCCAGTCAGACCCGGTTCACCTCTCTCTGTTCCAGTCAGACCTGGTTCACCTCTCTCTGTTCCAGTCAGACCTGGTTCACCTGTCTCTGTTCCAGTGAGACCCGGTTCACCTCTCTCTGTTCCAGTCAGACCCGGTTCACCTCTCTCTGTTCCAGTCAGACCTGGTTCACCTCTCTCTGTTCCAGTCAGACCCGGTTCACCTGTCTCTGTTCCAGTCAGACCCGGTTCACCTGTCTCTGTTCCAGTCAGGGCCCTTTGATAGACACCCGGTTCACCTGTCTCTGTTCCAGTCAGACCCGGTTCACCTGTCTCTGTTCCAGTCAGACCCGGTTCACCTGTCTCTGTTCCAGTCAGACCCGGTTCACCTCTCTCTGTTCCAGTCAGACCTGGTTCACCTCTCTCTGTTCCAGTCAGACCCGGTTCACCTCTCTCTGTTCCAGTCAGACCCGGTTCACCTGTCTCTGTTCCAGTCAGACCCGATTCACCTCTCTCTGTTCCAGTCAGACCCGGTTCACCTCTCTCTGTTCCAGTCAGACCCGGTTCACCTCTCTCTGTTCCAGTCAGGCCCGGTTCACCTCTCTCTGTTCCAGTCAGACCCGGTTCACCTGTCTCTGTTCCAGTCAGGGGCCCTCTGATAGACACCCGGTTCACCTGTCTCTGTTCCAGTCAGACCCGGTTCACCTCTCTCTGTTCCAGTCAGACCCGGTTCACCTCTCTCTGTTCCAGTCAGACCTGGTTCACCTGTCTCTGTTCCAGTCAGACCTGGTTCACCTCTCTCTGTTCCAGTCAGACCCGGTTCCCCTCTCTCTGTTCCAGTCAGACCCGGTTCACCTGTCTCTGTTCCAGTCAGACCCGGTTCACCTCTCTCTGTTCCAGTCAGACCCGGTTCACCTCTCTCTGTTCCAGTCAGACCCGGTTCACCTGTCTCTGTTCCAGTCAGACCCGGTTCACCTCTCTCTGTTCCAGTCAGACCCGGTTCACCTGTCTCTGTTCCAGTCAGACCCGGTTCACCTCTCTCTGTTCCAGTCAGACCTGGTTCACCTGTCTCTGTTCCAGTAAGACCCGGTTCACCTGTCTCTGTTCCAGTCAGACCTGGTTCACCTGTCTCTGTTCCAGTCAGACCCGGTTCACCTGTCTCTGTTCCAGTCAGACCCGGTTCACCTGTCTCTGTTCCAGTCAGACCCGGTTCACCTGTCTCTTTTCCAGTCAGACCCGGTTCACCTGTCTCTGTTCCAGTCAGGGCCCTCTGATAGACACCCGGTTCACCTCTCTCTGTTCCAGTCAGACCCGGTTCACCTGTCTCTGTTCCAGTTAGGGCCCTCTGATAGACACCCGGTTCACCTCTCTCTGTTCCAGTCAGACCCGGTTCACCTGTCTCTGTTCCAGTCAGACCCGGTTCACCTGTCTCTGTTCCAGTCAGACCCGGTTCACCTGTCTCTGTTCCAGTCAGACCCGGTTCACCTGTCTCTGTTCCAGTCAGACCTGGTTCACCTGTCTCTGTTCCAGTCAGACCCGGTTCACCTCTCTCTGTTCCAGTCAGACCCGGTTCACCTGTCTCTGTTCCAGTCAGACCTGGTTCACCTCTCTCTGTTCCAGTCAGACCTGGTTCACCTCTCTCTGTTCCAGTCAGACCTGGTTCACCTGTCTCTGTTCCAGTCAGACCCGGTTCACTTGTCTCTGTTCCAGTCAGACCTGGTTCACCTGTCTCTGTTCCAGTCAGACCCGGTTCACCTCTCTCTGTTCCAGTCAGACCCGGTTCACCTCTCTCTGTTCCAGTCAGACCTGGTTCACCTGTCTCTGTTCCAGTCAGACCCGGTTCACCTCTCTCTGTTCCAGTCAGACCCGGTTCACCTGTCTCTGTTCCAGTCAGACCCGGTTCACCTCTCTCTGTTCCAGTCAGACCCGGTTCACCTGTCTCTGTTCCAGTCAGACCTGGTTCACCTGTCTCTGTTCCAGTCAGACCCGGTTCACCTGTCTCTGTTCCAGTCAGACCCGGTTCACCTGTCTCTGTTCCAGTCAGACCCGGTTCACCTCTATCTGTTCCAGTCAGACCTTGTTCACCTCTCTCTGTTCCAGTCAGACCCGGTTCACCTGTCTCTGTTCCAGTCAGACCTGGTTCACCTGTCTCTGTTCCAGTCAGACCCGGTTCACCTGTCTCTGTTCCAGTCAGACCCGGTTCACCTGTCTCTGTTCCAGTCAGACCCGGTTCACCTCTATCTGTTCCAGTCAGACCTGGTTCACCTCTCTCTGTTCCAGTCAGACCCGGTTCACCTGTCTCTGTTCCAGTCAGACCTGGTTCACCTCTCTCTGTTCCAGTCAGACCCGGTTCACCTCTCTCTGTTCCAGTCAGACCTGGTTCACCTGTCTCTGTTCCAGTCAGACCCGGTTCACTTGTCTCTGTTCCAGTCAGACCTGGTTCACCTGTCTCTGTTCCAGTCAGACCCGGTTCACCTCTCTCTGTTCCAGTCAGACCCGGTTCACCTGTCTCTGTTCCAGTCAGACCTGGTTCACCTCTCTCTGTTCCAGTCAGACCCGGTTCACCTCTCTCTGTTCCAGTCAGACCCGGTTCACCTCCCTCTGTTCCAGTCAGACCCGGTTCACCTCTCTCTGTTCCAGTCAGACCCGGTTCACCTGTCTCTGTTCCAGTCAGACCTGGTTCACCTGTCTCTGTTCCAGTCAGACCCGGTTCACCTGTGTCTGTTCCAGTCAGACCCGGTTCACCTGTCTCTGTTCCAGTCAGACCCGGTTCACCTCTATCTGTTCCAGTCAGACCTGGTTCACCTCTCTCTGTTCCAGTCAGACCCGGTTCACCTCTCTCTGTTCCAGTCAGACCTGGTTCACCTCTCTCTGTTCCAGTCAGACCTGGTTCACCTGTCTCTGTTCCAGTCAGACCCGGTTCACCTCTCTCTGTTCCAGTCAGACCCGGTTCACCTGTCTCTGTTCCAGTCAGACCCGGTTCACCTCTCTCTGTTCCAGTCAGACCCGGTTCACCTCTCTCTGTTCCAGTCAGACCCGGTTCACCTGTCTCTGTTCCAGTCAGACCCGGTTCACCTCTCTCTGTTCCAGTCAGACCCGGTTCACCTCCCTCTGTTCCAGTCAGACCCGGTTCACCTCTCTCTGTTCCAGTCAGACCCGGTTCACCTGTCTCTGTTCCAGTCAGACCTGGTTCACCTGTCTCTGTTCCAGTCAGACCCGGTTCACCTGTCTCTGTTCCAGTCAGACCCGGTTCACCTGTCTCTGTTCCAGTCAGACCCGGTTCACCTCTATCTGTTCCAGTCAGACCTGGTTCACCTCTCTCTGTTCCAGTCAGACCCGGTTCACCTCTCTCTGTTCCAGTCAGACCTGGTTCACCTCTCTCTGTTCCAGTCAGACCTGGTTCACCTGTCTCTGTTCCAGTGAGACCCGGTTCACCTCTCTCTGTTCCAGTCAGACCCGGTTCACCTCTCTCTGTTCCAGTCAGACCTGGTTCACCTCTCTCTGTTCCAGTCAGACCCGGTTCACCTGTCTCTGTTCCAGTCAGACCCGGTTCACCTGTCTCTGTTCCAGTCAGGGCCCTTTGATAGACACCCGGTTCACCTGTCTCTGTTCCAGTCAGACCCGGTTCACCTGTCTCTGTTCCAGTCAGACCCGGTTCACCTGTCTCTGTTCCAGTCAGACCCGGTTCACCTCTCTCTGTTCCAGTCAGACCTGGTTCACCTCTCTCTGTTCCAGTCAGACCCGGTTCACCTCTCTCTGTTCCAGTCAGACCCGGTTCACCTGTCTCTGTTCCAGTCAGACCCGATTCACCTCTCTCTGTTCCAGTCAGACCCGGTTCACCTCTCTCTGTTCCAGTCAGACCCGGTTCACCTCTCTCTGTTCCAGTCAGGCCCGGTTCACCTCTCTCTGTTCCAGTCAGACCCGGTTCACCTGTCTCTGTTCCAGTCAGGGGCCCTCTGATAGACACCCGGTTCACCTGTCTCTGTTCCAGTCAGACCCGGTTCACCTCTCTCTGTTCCAGTCAGACCCGGTTCACCTCTCTCTGTTCCAGTCAGACCTGGTTCACCTGTCTCTGTTCCAGTCAGACCTGGTTCACCTCTCTCTGTTCCAGTCAGACCCGGTTCCCCTCTCTCTGTTCCAGTCAGACCCGGTTCACCTGTCTCTGTTCCAGTCAGACCCGGTTCACCTCTCTCTGTTCCAGTCAGACCCGGTTCACCTCTCTCTGTTCCAGTCAGACCCGGTTCACCTGTCTCTGTTCCAGTCAGACCCGGTTCACCTCTCTCTGTTCCAGTCAGACCCGGTTCACCTGTCTCTGTTCCAGTCAGACCCGGTTCACCTCTCTCTGTTCCAGTCAGACCTGGTTCACCTGTCTCTGTTCCAGTAAGACCCGGTTCACCTGTCTCTGTTCCAGTCAGACCTGGTTCACCTGTCTCTGTTCCAGTCAGACCCGGTTCACCTGTCTCTGTTCCAGTCAGACCCGGTTCACCTGTCTCTGTTCCAGTCAGACCCGGTTCACCTGTCTCTTTTCCAGTCAGACCCGGTTCACCTGTCTCTGTTCCAGTCAGGGCCCTCTGATAGACACCCGGTTCACCTCTCTCTGTTCCAGTCAGACCCGGTTCACCTGTCTCTGTTCCAGTTAGGGCCCTCTGATAGACACCCGGTTCACCTCTCTCTGTTCCAGTCAGACCCGGTTCACCTGTCTCTGTTCCAGTCAGACCCGGTTCACCTGTCTCTGTTCCAGTCAGACCCGGTTCATCTGTCTCTGTTCCAGTCAGACCCGGTTCACCTGTCTCTGTTCCAGTCAGACCCGGTTCACCTGTCTCTGTTCCAGTCAGACCTGGTTCACCTCTCTCTGTTCCAGTCAGACCTGGTTCACCTGTCTCTGTTCCAGTCAGACCCGGTTCACCTCTCTCTGTTCCAGTCAGACCCGGTTCACCTGTCTCTGTTCCAGTCAGACCCGGTTCACCTCTCTCTGTTCCAGTCAGACCCGGTTCACCTCTCTCTGTTCCAGTCAGACCCGGTTCACCTGTCTCTGTTCCAGTCAGACCCGGTTCACCTCTCTCTGTTCCAGTCAGACCCGGTTCACCTCCCTCTGTTCCAGTCAGACCCGGTTCACCTCTCTCTGTTCCAGTCAGACCCGGTTCACCTGTCTCTGTTCCAGTCAGACCTGGTTCACCTGTCTCTGTTCCAGTCAGACCCGGTTCACCTGTCTCTGTTCCAGTCAGACCCGGTTCACCTGTCTCTGTTCCAGTCAGACCCGGTTCACCTCTATCTGTTCCAGTCAGACCTGGTTCACCTCTCTCTGTTCCAGTCAGACCCGGTTCACCTCTCTCTGTTCCAGTCAGACCTGGTTCACCTCTCTCTGTTCCAGTCAGACCTGGTTCACCTGTCTCTGTTCCAGTGAGACCCGGTTCACCTCTCTCTGTTCCAGTCAGACCCGGTTCACCTCTCTCTGTTCCAGTCAGACCTGGTTCACCTCTCTCTGTTCCAGTCAGACCCGGTTCACCTGTCTCTGTTCCAGTCAGACCCGGTTCACCTGTCTCTGTTCCAGTCAGGGCCCTTTGATAGACACCCGGTTCACCTGTCTCTGTTCCAGTCAGACCCGGTTCACCTGTCTCTGTTCCAGTCAGACCCGGTTCACCTGTCTCTGTTCCAGTCAGACCCGGTTCACCTCTCTCTGTTCCAGTCAGACCTGGTTCACCTCTCTCTGTTCCAGTCAGACCCGGTTCACCTCTCTCTGTTCCAGTCAGACCCGGTTCACCTGTCTCTGTTCCAGTCAGACCCGATTCACCTCTCTCTGTTCCAGTCAGACCCGGTTCACCTCTCTCTGTTCCAGTCAGACCCGGTTCACCTCTCTCTGTTCCAGTCAGGCCCGGTTCACCTCTCTCTGTTCCAGTCAGACCCGGTTCACCTGTCTCTGTTCCAGTCAGGGGCCCTCTGATAGACACCCGGTTCACCTGTCTCTGTTCCAGTCAGACCCGGTTCACCTCTCTCTGTTCCAGTCAGACCCGGTTCACCTCTCTCTGTTCCAGTCAGACCTGGTTCACCTGTCTCTGTTCCAGTCAGACCTGGTTCACCTCTCTCTGTTCCAGTCAGACCCGGTTCCCCTCTCTCTGTTCCAGTCAGACCCGGTTCACCTGTCTCTGTTCCAGTCAGACCCGGTTCACCTCTCTCTGTTCCAGTCAGACCCGGTTCACCTCTCTCTGTTCCAGTCAGACCCGGTTCACCTGTCTCTGTTCCAGTCAGACCCGGTTCACCTCTCTCTGTTCCAGTCAGACCCGGTTCACCTGTCTCTGTTCCAGTCAGACCCGGTTCACCTCTCTCTGTTCCAGTCAGACCTGGTTCACCTGTCTCTGTTCCAGTAAGACCCGGTTCACCTGTCTCTGTTCCAGTCAGACCTGGTTCACCTGTCTCTGTTCCAGTCAGACCCGGTTCACCTGTCTCTGTTCCAGTCAGACCCGGTTCACCTGTCTCTGTTCCAGTCAGACCCGGTTCACCTGTCTCTTTTCCAGTCAGACCCGGTTCACCTGTCTCTGTTCCAGTCAGGGCCCTCTGATAGACACCCGGTTCACCTCTCTCTGTTCCAGTCAGACCCGGTTCACCTGTCTCTGTTCCAGTTAGGGCCCTCTGATAGACACCCGGTTCACCTCTCTCTGTTCCAGTCAGACCCGGTTCACCTGTCTCTGTTCCAGTCAGACCCGGTTCACCTGTCTCTGTTCCAGTCAGACCCGGTTCATCTGTCTCTGTTCCAGTCAGACCCGGTTCACCTGTCTCTGTTCCAGTCAGACCTGGTTCACCTGTCTCTGTTCCAGTCAGACCCGGTTCACCTCTCTCTGTTCCAGTCAGACCCGGTTCACCTGTCTCTGTTCCAGTCAGACCTGGTTCACCTCTCTCTGTTCCAGTCAGACCTGGTTCACCTCTCTCTGTTCCAGTCAGACCTGGTTCACCTGTCTCTGTTCCAGTCAGACCCGGTTCACTTGTCTCTGTTCCAGTCAGACCTGGTTCACCTGTCTCTGTTCCAGTCAGACCCGGTTCACCTCTCTCTGTTCCAGTCAGACCCGGTTCACCTCTCTCTGTTCCAGTCAGACCTGGTTCACCTGTCTCTGTTCCAGTCAGACCCGGTTCACCTCTCTCTGTTCCAGTCAGACCCGGTTCACCTGTCTCTGTTCCAGTCAGACCCGGTTCACCTCTCTCTGTTCCAGTCAGACCCGGTTCACCTGTCTCTGTTCCAGTCAGACCTGGTTCACCTGTCTCTGTTCCAGTCAGACCCGGTTCACCTGTCTCTGTTCCAGTCAGACCCGGTTCACCTGTCTCTGTTCCAGTCAGACCCGGTTCACCTCTATCTGTTCCAGTCAGACCTTGTTCACCTCTCTCTGTTCCAGTCAGACCCGGTTCACCTGTCTCTGTTCCAGTCAGACCTGGTTCACCTGTCTCTGTTCCAGTCAGACCCGGTTCACCTGTCTCTGTTCCAGTCAGACCCGGTTCACCTGTCTCTGTTCCAGTCAGACCCGGTTCACCTCTATCTGTTCCAGTCAGACCTGGTTCACCTCTCTCTGTTCCAGTCAGACCCGGTTCACCTGTCTCTGTTCCAGTCAGACCTGGTTCACCTCTCTCTGTTCCAGTCAGACCCGGTTCACCTCTCTCTGTTCCAGTCAGACCTGGTTCACCTGTCTCTGTTCCAGTCAGACCCGGTTCACTTGTCTCTGTTCCAGTCAGACCTGGTTCACCTGTCTCTGTTCCAGTCAGACCCGGTTCACCTCTCTCTGTTCCAGTCAGACCCGGTTCACCTGTCTCTGTTCCAGTCAGACCTGGTTCACCTCTCTCTGTTCCAGTCAGACCCGGTTCACCTCTCTCTGTTCCAGTCAGACCCGGTTCACCTCCCTCTGTTCCAGTCAGACCCGGTTCACCTCTCTCTGTTCCAGTCAGACCC
The DNA here is from genome assembly GCF_057628025.1 of Oncorhynchus mykiss. Taxonomy (NCBI): domain Eukaryota; kingdom Metazoa; phylum Chordata; class Actinopteri; order Salmoniformes; family Salmonidae; genus Oncorhynchus; species Oncorhynchus mykiss. The sequence goes on along the minus strand of NC_143037.1, from coordinate 71,669,761 downwards.
GGTTCACCTGTCTCTGTTCCAGTCAGACCTGGTTCACCTGTCTCTGTTCCAGTCAGACCCGGTTCACCTGTGTCTGTTCCAGTCAGACCCGGTTCACCTGTCTCTGTTCCAGTCAGACCCGGTTCACCTCTATCTGTTCCAGTCAGACCTGGTTCACCTCTCTCTGTTCCAGTCAGACCCGGTTCACCTCTCTCTGTTCCAGTCAGACCTGGTTCACCTCTCTCTGTTCCAGTCAGACCTGGTTCACCTGTCTCTGTTCCAGTCAGACCCGGTTCACCTCTCTCTGTTCCAGTCAGACCCGGTTCACCTGTCTCTGTTCCAGTCAGACCCGGTTCACCTCTCTCTGTTCCAGTCAGACCCGGTTCACCTCTCTCTGTTCCAGTCAGACCCGGTTCACCTGTCTCTGTTCCAGTCAGACCCGGTTCACCTGTCTCTGTTCCAGTCAGACCCGGTTCACCTGTCTCTGTTCCAGTCAGACCCGGTTCACCTCTCTCTGTTCCAGTCAGACCTGGTTCACCTGTCTCTGTTCCAGTAAGACCCGGTTCACCTGTCTCTGTTCCAGTCAGACCTGCTTCACCTGTCTCTGTTCCAGTCAGACCCGGTTCACCTGTCTCTGTTCCAGTCAGACCCGGTTCACCTGTCTCTGTTCCAGTCAGACCCGGTTCACCTGTCTCTTTTCCAGTCAGACCCGGTTCACCTGTCTCTGTTCCAGTCAGGGCCCTCTGATAGACACCCGGTTCACCTCTCTCTGTTCCAGTCAGACCCGGTTCACCTGTCTCTGTTCCAGTTAGGGCCCTCTGATAGACACCCGGTTCACCTCTCTCTGTTCCAGTCAGACCCGGTTCACCTGTCTCTGTTCCAGTCAGACCCGGTTCACCTGTCTCTGTTCCAGTCAGACCCGGTTCACCTGTCTCTGTTCCAGTCAGACCCGGTTCACCTGTCTCTGTTCCAGTCAGACCTGGTTCACCTGTCTCTGTTCCAGTCAGACCCGGTTCACCTCTCTCTGTTCCAGTCAGACCCGGTTCACCTGTCTCTGTTCCAGTCAGACCTGGTTCACCTCTCTCTGTTCCAGTCAGACCTGGTTCACCTCTCTCTGTTCCAGTCAGACCTGGTTCACCTGTCTCTGTTCCAGTCAGACCCGGTTCACTTGTCTCTGTTCCAGTCAGACCTGGTTCACCTGTCTCTGTTCCAGTCAGACCCGGTTCACCTCTCTCTGTTCCAGTCAGACCCGGTTCACCTCTCTCTGTTCCAGTCAGACCTGGTTCACCTGTCTCTGTTCCAGTCAGACCCGGTTCACCTCTCTCTGTTCCAGTCAGACCCGGTTCACCTCCCTCTGTTCCAGTCAGACCCGGTTCACCTCTCTCTGTTCCAGTCAGACCCGGTTCACCTGTCTCTGTTCCAGTCAGACCTGGTTCACCTGTCTCTGTTCCAGTCAGACCCGGTTCACCTGTCTCTGTTCCAGTCAGACCCGGTTCACCTGTCTCTGTTCCAGTCAGACCCGGTTCACCTCTATCTGTTCCAGTCAGACCTTGTTCACCTCTCTCTGTTCCAGTCAGACCCGGTTCACCTGTCTCTGTTCCAGTCAGACCTGGTTCACCTGTCTCTGTTCCAGTCAGACCCGGTTCACCTGTCTCTGTTCCAGTCAGACCCGGTTCACCTCTATCTGTTCCAGTCAGACCTGGTTCACCTCTCTCTGTTCCAGTCAGACCCGGTTCACCTGTCTCTGTTCCAGTCAGACCTGGTTCACCTCTCTCTGTTCCAGTCAGACCCGGTTCACCTCTCTCTGTTCCAGTCAGACCTGGTTCACCTGTCTCTGTTCCAGTCAGACCCGGTTCACTTGTCTCTGTTCCAGTCAGACCTGGTTCACCTGTCTCTGTTCCAGTCAGACCCGGTTCACCTCTCTCTGTTCCAGTCAGACCCGGTTCACCTGTCTCTGTTCCAGTCAGACCTGGTTCACCTCTCTCTGTTCCAGTCAGACCCGGTTCACCTCTCTCTGTTCCAGTCAGACCCGGTTCACCTCCCTCTGTTCCAGTCAGACCCGGTTCACCTCTCTCTGTTCCAGTCAGACCCGGTTCACCTGTCTCTGTTCCAGTCAGACCTGGTTCACCTGTCTCTGTTCCAGTCAGACCCGGTTCACCTGTGTCTGTTCCAGTCAGACCCGGTTCACCTGTCTCTGTTCCAGTCAGACCCGGTTCACCTCTATCTGTTCCAGTCAGACCTGGTTCACCTCTCTCTGTTCCAGTCAGACCCGGTTCACCTCTCTCTGTTCCAGTCAGACCTGGTTCACCTCTCTCTGTTCCAGTCAGACCTGGTTCACCTGTCTCTGTTCCAGTCAGACCCGGTTCACCTCTCTCTGTTCCAGTCAGACCCGGTTCACCTCTCTCTGTTCCAGTCAGACCTGGTTCACCTCTCTCTGTTCCAGTCAGACCCGGTTCACCTGTCTCTGTTCCAGTCAGACCCGGTTCACCTGTCTCTGTTCCAGTCAGGGCCCTCTGATAGACACCCGGTTCACCTCTCTCTGTTCCAGTCAGACCCGGTTCACCTGTCTCTGTTCCAGTCAGACCCGGTTCACCTGTCTCTGTTCCAGTCAGACCCGGTTCACCTCTCTCTGTTCCAGTCAGACATGGTTCACATCTCTCTGTTCCAGTCAGACCCGGTTCACCTCTCTCTGTTCCAGTCAGACCCGGTTCACCTCTCTCTGTTCCAGTCAGACCCGGTTCACCTCTCTCTGTTCCAGTCAGACCCGGTTAACCTCTCTCTGTTCCAGTCAGACCCGGTCCACCTGTCTCTGTTCCAGTCAGACCTGGTTCACCTCTCTCTGTTCCAGTCAGACCCGGTTCACCTCTCTCTGTTCCAGTCAGACCCGGTTCACCTCTCTCTGTTCCAGTCAGACCTGGTTCACCTGTCTCTGTTCCAGTCAGACCCGGTTCACCTGTCTCTGTTCCAGTCAGACCTGGTTCACCTCTCTCTGTTCCAGTCAGACCCGGTTCACCTGTCTCTGTTCCAGTCAGATCTGGTTCACCTGTCTCTGTTCCAGTCAGACCCGGTTCACCTGTCTCTGTTCCAGTCAGACCCGGTTCACCTGTCTCTGTTCCAGTCAGACCGGGTTCACCTCTCTCTGTTCCAGTCAGACCTGGTTCACCTCTCTCTGTTCCAGTCAGACCCGGTTCACCTCTCTCTGTTCCAGTCAGACCTGGTTCACCTCTCTCTGTTCCAGTCAGACCTGGTTCACCTGTCTCTGTTCCAGTCAGACCCGGTTCACCTCTCTCTGTTCCAGTCAGACCCGGTTCACCTCTCTCTGTTCCAGTCAGACCTGGTTCACCTCTCTCTGTTCCAGTCAGACCCGGTTCACCTGTCTCTGTTCCAGTCAGACCCGGTTCACCTGTCTCTGTTCCAGTCAGGGCCCTCTGATAGACACCCGGTTCACCTCTCTCTGTTCCAGTCAGACCCGGTTCACCTGTCTCTGTTCCAGTCAGACCCGGTTCACCTGTCTCTGTTCCAGTCAGACCCGGTTCACCTCTCTCTGTTCCAGTCAGACCTGGTTCACCTCTCTCTGTTCCAGTCAGACCCGGTTCACCTCTCTCTGTTCCAGTCAGACCTGGTTCACCTGTCGCTGTTCCAGTCAGACCCGGTTCACCTCTCTCTGTTCCAGTCAGACCCGGTTCACCTCTCTCTGTTCCAGTCAGACCCGGTTCACCTGTCTCTGTTCCAGTCAGGCCCGGTTCACCTCTCTCTGTTCCAGTCAGACCCGGTTCACCTGTCTCTGTTCCAGTCAGGGGCCCTCTGATAGACACCCGGTTCACCTGTCTCTGTTCCAGTCAGACCCGGTTCACCTCTCTCTGTTCCAGTCAGACCCGGTTCACCTCTCTCTGTTCCAGTCAGACCCGGTTCACCTGTCTCTGTTCCAGTCAGACCCGGTTCACCTCTCTCTGTTCCAGTCAGACCCGGTTCACCTCTCTCTGTTCCAGTCAGACCCGGTTCACCTCTCTCTGTTCCAGTCAGACCCGGTTCACCTCTCTCTGTTCCAGTCAGACCCGGTTCACCTGTCTCTGTTCCAGTCAGACCCGGTTCACCTCTCTCTGTTCCAGTCAGACCCGGTTCACCTCTCTCTGTTCCAGTCAGACCCGGTTCACCTCCCTCTGTTCCAGTCAGACCCGGTTCACCTCTCTCTGTTCCAGTCAGACCCGGTTCACCTGTCTCTGTTCCAGTCAGACCTGGTTCACCTGTCTCTGTTCCAGTCAGACCCGGTTCACCTCTCTCTGTTCCAGTCAGACCCGGTTCACCTCTCTCTGTTCCAGTCAGACCCGGTTCACCTCCCTCTGTTCCAGTCAGACCCGGTTCACCTCTCTCTGTTCCAGTCAGACCTGGTTCACCTGTCTCTGTTCCAGTCAGACCTGGTTCACCTGTCTCTGTTCCAGTCAGACCCGGTTCACCTGTCTCTGTTCCAGTCAGACCCGGTTCACCTGTCTCTGTTCCAGTCAGACCGGGTTCACCTCTCTCTGTTCCAGTCAGACCTGGTTCACCTCTCTCTGTTCCAGTCAGACCCGGTTCACCTCTCTCTGTTCCAGTCAGACCTGGTTCACCTCTCTCTGTTCCAGTCAGACCTGGTTCACCTGTCTCTGTTCCAGTCAGACCTGGTTCACCTCTCTTTATCCAGTCAGACCCGGTTCACCTCTCTCTGTTCCAGTCAGACCTGGTTCACCTCTCTCTGTTCCAGTCAGACCCGGTTCACCTGTCTCTGTTCCAGTCAGACCCGGTTCACCTGTCTCTGTTCCAGTCAGGGCCCTCTGATAGACACCCGGTTCACCTCTCTCTGTTCCAGTCAGACCCGGTTCACCTGTCTCTGTTCCAGTCAGACCCGGTTCACCTGTCTCTGTTCCAGTCAGACCCGGTTCACCTCTCTCTGTTCCAGTCAGACCTGGTTCACCTCTCTCTGTTCCAGTCAGACCCGGTTCACCTCTCTCTGTTCCAGTCAGACCTGGTTCACCTGTCTCTGTTCCAGTCAGACCCGGTTCACCTCTCTCTGTTCCAGTCAGACCCGGTTCACCTCTCTCTGTTCCAGTCAGACCCGGTTCACCTGTCTCTGTTCCAGTCAGGCCCGGTTCACCTCTCTCTGTTCCAGTCAGACCCGGTTCACCTGTCTCTGTTCCAGTCAGGGGCCCTCTGATAGACACCCGGTTCACTTGTCTCTGTTCCAGTCAGACCTGGTTCACCTGTCTCTGTTCCAGTCAGACCCGGTTCACCTCTCTCTGTTCCAGTCAGACCCGGTTCACCTGTCTCTGTTCCAGTCAGACCTGGTTCACCTGTCTCTGTTCCAGTCAGACCCGGTTCACCTCTCTCTGTTCCAGTCAGACCCGGTTCACCTCCCTCTGTTCCAGTCAGACCCGGTTCACCTCTCTCTGTTCCAGTCAGACCCGGTTCACCTGTCTCTGTTCCAGTCAGACCTGGTTCACCTGTCTCTGTTCCAGTCAGACCCGGTTCACCTGTGTCTGTTCCAGTCAGACCCGGTTCACCTCTATCTGTTCCAGTCAGACCTGGTTCACCTCTCTCTGTTCCAGTCAGACCCGGTTCACCTCTCTCTGTTCCAGTCAGACCTGGTTCACCTCTCTCTGTTCCAGTCAGACCTGGTTCACCTGTCTCTGTTCCAGTCAGACCTGGTTCACCTCTCTCTGTTCCAGTCAGACCCGGTTCACCTGTCTCTGTTCCAGTCAGACCCGGTTCACCTGTCTCTGTTCCAGTCAGGGCCCTCTGATAGACACCCGGTTCACCTCTCTCTGTTCCAGTCAGACCCGGTTCACCTGTCTCTGTTCCAGTCAGACCCGGTTCACCTGTCTCTGTTCCAGTCAGACCCGGTTCACCTCTCTCTGTTCCAGTCAGACCTGGTTCACATCTCTCTGTTCCAGTCAGACCCGGTTCACCTCTCTCTGCTCCAGTCAGACCCGGTTCACCTGTCTCTGTTCCAGTCAGACCCGGTTCACCTCTCTCTGTTCCAGTCAGACCCGGTTCACCTCTCTCTGTTCCAGTCAGACCCGGTTCACCTGTCTCTGTTCCAGTCAGACCCGGTTCACCTGTCTCTGTTCCAGTCAGACCTGGTTCACCTCTCTCTGTTCCAGTCAGACCCGGTTCACCTCTCTCTGTTCCAGTCAGACCCGGTTCACCTCTCTCTGTTCCAGTCAGACCTGGTTCACCTGTCTCTGTTCCAGTCAGACCCGGTTCACCTGTCTCTGTTCCAGTCAGACCTGGTTCACCTGTCTCTGTTCCAGTCAGACCCGGTTCACCTCTCTCTGTTCCAGTCAGACCCGGTTCACCTCTCTCTGTTCCAGTCAGACCCGGTTCACCTCCCTCTGTTCCAGTCAGACCCGGTTCACCTCTCTCTGTTCCAGTCAGACCCGGTTCACCTGTCTCTGTTCCAGTCAGACCCGGTTCACCTCTCTCTGTTCCAGTCAGACCTGGTTCACCTCTCTCTGTTCCAGTCAGACCCGGTTCACCTCTCTCTGCTCCAGTCAGACCCGGTTCACCTCCCTCTGTTCCAGTCAGACCCGGTTCACCTCTCTCTGTTCCAGTCAGACCCGGTTCACCTGTCTCTGTTCCAGTCAGACCCGGTTCACCTCTCTCTGTTCCAGTCAGACCTGGTTCACATCTCTCTGTTCCAGTCAGACCCGGTTCACCTCTCTCTGCTCCAGTCAGACCCGGTTCACCTGTCTCTGTTCCAGTCAGACCCGGTTCACCTCTCTCTGTTCCAGTCAGACCCGGTTCACCTCTCTCTGTTCCAGTCAGACCCGGTTCACCTGTCTCTGTTCCAGTCAGACCCGGTTCACCTCTCTCTGTTCCAGTCAGACCCGGTTCACCTCTCTCTGTTCCAGTCAGACCTGGTTCACCTGTCTCTGTTCCAGTCAGACCCGGTTCACCTCTCTCTGTTCCAGTCAGACCCGGTTCACCTCTCTCTGTTCCAGTCAGACCCGGTTCACCTGTCTCTGTTCCAGTCAGGCCCGGTTCACCTCTCTCTGTTCCAGTCAGACCCGGTTCACCTGTCTCTGTTCCAGTCAGGGGCCCTCTGATAGACACCCGGTTCACCTGTTTCTGTTCCAGTCAGACCCGGTTCACCTCTCTCTGTTCCAGTCAGACCCGGTTCACCTCTCTCTGTTCCAGTCAGACCCGGTTCACCTGTCTCTGTTCCAGTCAGACCTGGTTCACCTGTCTCTGTTCCAGTCAGACCCGGTTCACCTGTGTCGGTTCCAGTCAGACCCGGTTCACCTGTCTCTGTTCCAGTCAGACCCGGTTCACCTCTCTCTGTTCCAGTCAGACCTGGTTCACCTCTCTCTGTTCCAGTCAGACCCGGTTCACCTGTCTCTGTTCCAGTCAGACCCGGTTCACCTGTCTCTGTTCCAGTCAGACCTGGTTCACCTGTCTCTGTTCCAGTCAGACCCGGTTCACCTGTGTCTGTTCCAGTCAGACCCGGTTCACCTCTATCTGTTCCAGTCAGACCTGATTCACCTCTCTCTGTTCCAGTCAGACCCGGTTCACCTCTCTCTGTTCCAGTCAGACCTGGTTCACCTCTCTCTGTTCCAGTCAGACCTGGTTCACCTGTCTCTGTTCCAGTCAGACCTGGTTCACCTCTCTCTGTTCCAGTCAGACCCGGTTCACCTGTCTCTGTTCCAGTCAGACCCGGTTCACCTGTCGCTGTTCCAGTCAGGGCCCTCTGATAGACACCCGGTTCACCTCTCTCTGTTCCAGTCAGACCCGGTTCACCTGTCTCTGTTCCAGTCAGACCCGGTTCACCTGTCTCTGTTCCAGTCAGACCCGGTTCACCTCTCTCTGTTCCAGTCAGACCTGGTTCACATCTCTCTGTTCCAGTCAGACCCGGTTCACCTCTCTCTGCTCCAGTCAGACCCGGTTCACCTGTCTCTGTTCCAGTCAGACCCGGTTCACCTCTCTCTGTTCCAGTCAGACCCGGTTCACCTCTCTCTGTTCCAGTCAGACCCGGTTCACCTGTCTCTGTTCCAGTCAGACCCGGTTCACCTGTCTCTGTTCCAGTCAGACCTGGTTCACCTCTCTCTGTTCCAGTCAGACCCGGTTCACCTCTCTCTGTTCCAGTCAGACCCGGTTCACCTCTCTCTGTTCCAGTCAGACCTGGTTCACCTGTCTCTGTTCCAGTCAGACCCGGTTCACCTGTCTCTGTTCCAGTCAGACCTGGTTCACCTGTCTCTGTTCCAGTCAGACCCGGTTCACCTCTCTCTGTTCCAGTCAGACCCGGTTCACCTCTCTCTGTTCCAGTCAGACCCGGTTCACCTCCCTCTGTTCCAGTCAGACCCGGTTCACCTCTCTCTGTTCCAGTCAGACCCGGTTCACCTGTCTCTGTTCCAGTCAGACCCGGTTCACCTCTCTCTGTTCCAGTCAGACCTGGTTCACCTCTCTCTGTTCCAGTCAGACCCGGTTCACCTCTCTCTGTTCCAGTCAGACCCGGTTCACCTCTCTCTGTTCCAGTCAGACCCGGTTCACCTGTCTCTGTTCCAGTCAGACCCGGTTCACCTCTCTCTGTTCCAGTCAGACCCGGTTCACCTCTCTCTGTTCCAGTCAGACCTGGTTCACCTGTCTCTGTTCCAGTCAGACCCGGTTCACCTCTCTCTGTTCCAGTCAGACCCGGTTCACCTCTCTCTGTTCCAGTCAGACCCGGTTCACCTGTCTCTGTTCCAGTCAGGCCCGGTTCACCTCTCTCTGTTCCAGTCAGACCCGGTTCACCTGTCTCTGTTCCAGTCAGGGGCCCTCTGATAGACACCCGGTTCACCTGTTTCTGTTCCAGTCAGACCCGGTTCACCTCTCTCTGTTCCAGTCAGACCCGGTTCACCTCTCTCTGTTCCAGTCAGACCCGGTTCACCTGTCTCTGTTCCAGTCAGACCTGGTTCACCTGTCTCTGTTCCAGTCAGACCCGGTTCACCTGTGTCGGTTCCAGTCAGACCCGGTTCACCTGTCTCTGTTCCAGTCAGACCCGGTTCACCTCTCTCTGTTCCAGTCAGACCTGGTTCACCTCTCTCTGTTCCAGTCAGACCCGGTTCACCTGTCTCTGTTCCAGTCAGACCCGGTTCACCTGTCTCTGTTCCAGTCAGACCTGGTTCACCTGTCTCTGTTCCAGTCAGACCCGGTTCACCTGTGTCTGTTCCAGTCAGACCCGGTTCACCTCTATCTGTTCCAGTCAGACCTGATTCACCTCTCTCTGTTCCAGTCAGACCCGGTTCACCTCTCTCTGTTCCAGTCAGACCTGGTTCACCTCTCTCTGTTCCAGTCAGACCTGGTTCACCTGTCTCTGTTCCAGTCAGACCTGGTTCACCTCTCTCTGTTCCAGTCAGACCCGGTTCACCTGTCTCTGTTCCAGTCAGACCCGGTTCACCTGTCGCTGTTCCAGTCAGGGCCCTCTGATAGACACCCGGTTCACCTCTCTCTGTTCCAGTCAGACCCGGTTCACCTGTCTCTGTTCCAGTCAGACCCGGTTCACCTGTCTCTGTTCCAGTCAGACCCGGTTCACCTCTCTCTGTTCCAGTCAGACCTGGTTCACATCTCTCTGTTCCAGTCAGACCCGGTTCACCTCTCTCTGCTCCAGTCAGACCCGGTTCACCTGTCTCTGTTCCAGTCAGACCCGGTTCACCTCTCTCTGTTCCAGTCAGACCCGGTTCACCTCTCTCTGTTCCAGTCAGACCCGGTTCACCTGTCTCTGTTCCAGTCAGACCCGGTTCACCTGTCTCTGTTCCAGTCAGACCTGGTTCACCTCTCTCTGTTCCAGTCAGACCCGGTTCACCTCTCTCTGTTCCAGTCAGACCCGGTTCACCTCTCTCTGTTCCAGTCAGACCTGGTTCACCTGTCTCTGTTCCAGTCAGACCCGGTTCACCTGTCTCTGTTCCAGTCAGACCTGGTTCACCTGTCTCTGTTCCAGTCAGACCCGGTTCACCTCTCTCTGTTCCAGTCAGACCCGGTTCACCTCTCTCTGTTCCAGTCAGACCCGGTTCACCTCCCTCTGTTCCAGTCAGACCCGGTTCACCTCTCTCTGTTCCAGTCAGACCCGGTTCACCTGTCTCTGTTCCAGTCAGACCCGGTTCACCTCTCTCTGTTCCAGTCAGACCTGGTTCACCTCTCTCTGTTCCAGTCAGACCCGGTTCACCTCTCTCTGCTCCAGTCAGACCCGGTTCACCTCCCTCTGTTCCAGTCAGACCCGGTTCACCTCTCTCTGTTCCAGTCAGACCCGGTTCACCTGTCTCTGTTCCAGTCAGACCCGGTTCACCTCTCTCTGTTCCAGTCAGACCTGGTTCACATCTCTCTGTTCCAGTCAGACCCGGTTCACCTCTCTCTGCTCCAGTCAGACCCGGTTCACCTGTCTCTGTTCCAGTCAGACCCGGTTCACCTCTCTCTGTTCCAGTCAGACCCGGTTCACCTCTCTCTGTTCCAGTCAGACCCGGTTCACCTGTCTCTGTTCCAGTCAGACCCGGTTCACCTCTCTCTGTTCCAGTCAGACCCGGTTCACCTCTCTCTGTTCCAGTCAGACCTGGTTCACCTGTCTCTGTTCCAGTCAGACCCGGTTCACCTCTCTCTGTTCCAGTCAGACCCGGTTCACCTCTCTCTGTTCCAGTCAGACCCGGTTCACCTGTCTCTGTTCCAGTCAGGCCCGGTTCACCTCTCTCTGTTCCAGTCAGACCCGGTTCACCTGTCACTGTTCCAGTCAGGGGCCCTCTGATAGACACCCGGTTCACCTGTTTCTGTTCCAGTCAGACCCGGTTCACCTCTCTCTGTTCCAGTCAGACCCGGTTCACCTCTCTCTGTTCCAGTCAGACCCGGTTCACCTGTCTCTGTTCCAGTCAGACCTGGTTCACCTGTCTCTGTTCCAGTCAGACCCGGTTCACCTGTGTCTGTTCCAGTCAGACCCGGTTCACCTGTCTCTGTTCCAGTCAGACCCGGTTCACCTCTCTCTGTTCCAGTCAGACCTGGTTCACCTCTCTCTGTTCCAGTCAGACCCGGTTCACCTGTCTCTGTTCCAGTCAGACCCGGTTCACCTGTCTCTGTTCCAGTCAGGGCCCTCTGATAGACACCCGGTTCACCTCTCTCTGTTCCAGTCAGACCCGGTTCACCTGTCTCTGTTCCAGTCAGACCCGGTTCACCTCTCTCTGTTCCAGTCAGACCTGGTTCACCTCTCTCTGTTCCAGTCAGACCCGGTTCACCTCTCTCTGTTCCAGTCAGACCTGGTTCACCTGTCTCTGTTCCAGTCAGACCCGGTTCACCTCTCTCTGTTCCAGTCAGACCCGGTTCACCTCTCTCTGTTCCAGTCAGACCCGGTTCACCTGTCTCTGTTCCAGTCAGGCCCGGTTCACCTCTCTCTGTTCCAGTCAGACCCGGTTCACCTGTCTCTGTTCCAGTCAGGGGCCCTCTGATAGACACCCGGTTCACCTCTCTCTGTTCCAGTCAGACCTGGTTCATCTCTCTCTGTTCCAGTCAGACCCGGTTCACCTCTCTCTGTTCCAGTCAGACCTGGTTCACCTGTCTCTGTTCCAGTCAGACCCGGTTCACCTCTCTCTGTTCCAGTCAGACCCGGTTCACCTGTCTCTGTTCCAGTCAGACCTGGTTCACCTGTCTCTGTTCCAGTCAGACCCGGTTCACCTCTCTCTGTTCCAGTCAGACCCGGTTCACCTCCCTCTGTTCCAGTCAGACCCGGTTCACCTCTCTCTGTTCCAGTCAGACCCGGTTCACCTGTCTCTGTTCCAGTCAGACCTGGTTCACCTGTCTCTGTTCCAGTCAGACCCGGTTCACCTGTGTCTGTTCCAGTCAGACCCGGTTCACCTCTATCTGTTCCAGTCAGACCTGGTTCACCTCTCTCTGTTCCAGTCAGACCCGGTTCACCTCTCTCTGTTCCAGTCAGACCTGGTTCACCTCTCTCTGTTCCAGTCAGACCTGGTTCACCTGTCTCTGTTCCAGTCAGACCTGGTTCACCTCTCTCTGTTCCAGTCAGACCCGGTTCACCTGTCTCTGTTCCAGTCAGACCCGGTTTACCTGTCTCTGTTCCAGTCAGGGCCCTCTGATAGACACCCGGTTCACCTCTCTCTGTTCCAGTCAGACCCGGTTCACCTGTCTCTGTTCCAGTCAGACCCGGTTCACCTGTCTCTGTTCCAGTCAGACCCGGTTCACCTCTCTCTGTTCCAGTCAGACCTGGTTCACATCTCTCTGTTCCAGTCAGACCCGGTTCACCTCTCTCTGCTCCAGTCAGACCCGGTTCACCTGTCTCTGTTCCAGTCAGACCCGGTTCACCTCTCTCTGTTCCAGTCAGACCCGGTTCACCTCTCTCTGTTCCAGTCAGACCCGGTTCACCTGTCTCTGTTCCAGTCAGACCCGGTTCACCTCTCTCTGTTCCAGTCAGACCTGGTTCACCTCTCTCTGTTCCAGTCAGACCCGGTTCACCTCTCTCTGCTCCAGTCAGACCCGGTTCACCTCCCTCTGTTCCAGTCAGACCCGGTTCACCTCTCTCTGTTCCAGTCAGACCTGGTTCACATCTCTCTGTTCCAGTCAGACCCGGTTCACCTCTCTCTGCTCCAGTCAGACCCGGTTCACCTGTCTCTGTTCCAGTCAGACCCGGTTGACCTCTCTCTGTTCCAGTCAGACCCGGTTCACCTCTCTCTGTTCCAGTCAGACCCGGTTCACCTGTCTCTGTTCCAGTCAGACCCGGTTCACCTCTCTCTGTTCCAGTCAGACCCGGTTCACCTCTCTCTGTTCCAGTCAGACCTGGTTCACCTGTCTCTGTTCCAGTCAGACCCGGTTCACCTCTCTCTGTTCCAGTCAGACCCGGTTCACCTCTCTCTGTTCCAGTCAGACCCGGTTCACCTGTCTCTGTTCCAGTCAGGCCCGGTTCACCTCTCTCTGTTCCAGTCAGACCCGGTTCACCTGTCTCTGTTCCAGTCAGGGGCCCTCTGATAGACACCCGGTTCACCTGTTTCTGTTCCAGTCAGACCCGGTTCACCTCTCTCTGTTCCAGTCAGACCCGGTTCACCTCTCTCTGTTCCAGTCAGACCCGGTTCACCTGTCTCTGTTCCAGTCAGACCTGGTTCACCTGTCTCTGTTCCAGTCAGACCCGGTTCACCTGTGTCTGTTCCAGTCAGACCCGGTTCACCTGTCTCTGTTCCAGTCAGACCCGGTTCACCTCTCTCTGTTCCAGTCAGACCTGGTTCACCTCTCTCTGTTCCAGTCAGACCCGGTTCACCTGTCTCTGTTCCAGTCAGACCCGGTTCACCTGTCTCTGTTCCAGTCAGGGCCCTCTGATAGACACCCGGTTCACCTCTCTCTGTTCCAGTCAGACCCGGTTCACCTGTCTCTGTTCCAGTCAGACCCGGTTCACCTGTCTCTGTTCCAGTCAGACCCGGTTCACCTCTCTCTGTTCCAGTCAGACCTGGTTCACCTCTCTCTGTTCCAGTCAGACCCGGTTCACCTCTCTCTGTTCCAGTCAGACCTGGTTCACCTGTCTCTGTTCCAGTCAGACCCGGTTCACCTCTCTCTGTTCCAGTCAGACCCGGTTCACCTCTCTCTGTTCCAGTCAGACCCGGTTCACCTGTCTCTGTTCCAGTCAGGCCCGGTTCACCTCTCTCTGTTCCAGTCAGACCCGGTTCACCTGTCTCTGTTCCAGTCAGGGGCCCTCTGATAGACACCCGGTTCACCTCTCTCTGTTCCAGTCAGACCTGGTTCATCTCTCTCTGTTCCAGTCAGACCCGGTTCACCTCTCTCTGTTCCAGTCAGACCTGGTTCACCTGTCTCTGTTCCAGTCAGACCCGGTTCACCTCTCTCTGTTCCAGTCAGACCCGGTTCACCTGTCTCTGTTCCAGTCAGACCTGGTTCACCTGTCTCTGTTCCAGTCAGACCCGGTTCACCTCTCTCTGTTCCAGTCAGACCCGGTTCACCTCCCTCTGTTCCAGTCAGACCCGGTTCACCTCTCTCTGTTCCAGTCAGACCCGGTTCACCTGTCTCTGTTCCAGTCAGACCTGGTTCACCTGTCTCTGTTCCAGTCAGACCCGGTTCACCTGTGTCTGTTCCAGTCAGACCCGGTTCACCTCTATCTGTTCCAGTCAGACCTGGTTCACCTCTCTCTGTTCCAGTCAGACCCGGTTCACCTCTCTCTGTTCCAGTCAGACCTGGTTCACCTCTCTCTGTTCCAGTCAGACCTGGTTCACCTGTCTCTGTTCCAGTCAGACCTGGTTCACCTCTCTCTGTTCCAGTCAGACCCGGTTCACCTGTCTCTGTTCCAGTCAGACCCGGTTTACCTGTCTCTGTTCCAGTCAGGGCCCTCTGATAGACACCCGGTTCACCTCTCTCTGTTCCAGTCAGACCCGGTTCACCTGTCTCTGTTCCAGTCAGACCCGGTTCACCTGTCTCTGTTCCAGTCAGACCCGGTTCACCTCTCTCTGTTCCAGTCAGACCTGGTTCACATCTCTCTGTTCCAGTCAGACCCGGTTCACCTCTCTCTGCTCCAGTCAGACCCGGTTCACCTGTCTCTGTTCCAGTCAGACCCGGTTCACCTCTCTCTGTTCCAGTCAGACCCGGTTCACCTCTCTCTGTTCCAGTCAGACCCGGTTCACCTGTCTCTGTTCCAGTCAGACCCGGTTCACCTGTCTCTGTTCCAGTCAGACCTGGTTCACCTCTCTCTGTTCCAGTCAGACCCGGTTCACCTCTCTCTGTTCCAGTCAGATCCGGTTCACCTCTCTCTGTTCCAGTCAGACCTGGTTCACCTGTCTCTGTTCCAGTCAGACCCGGTTCACCTGTCTCTGTTCCAGTCAGACCTGGTTCACCTGTCTCTGTTCCAGTCAGACCCGGTTCACCTCTCTCTGTTCCAGTCAGACCCGGTTCACCTCTCTCTGTTCCAGTCAGACCCGGTTCACCTCCCTCTGTTCCAGTCAGACCCGGTTCACCTCTCTCTGTTCCAGTCAGACCCGGTTCACCTGTCTCTGTTCCAGTCAGACCCGGTTCACCTCTCTCTGTTCCAGTCAGACCCGGTTCACCTCTCTCTGTTCCAGTCAGACCCGGTTCACCTCTCTCTGCTCCAGTCAGACCCGGTTCACCTCCCTCTGTTCCAGTCAGACCCGGTTCACCTCTCTCTGTTCCAGTCAGACCCGGTTCACCTGTCTCTGTTCCAGTCAGACCCGGTTCACCTCTCTCTGTTCCAGTCAGACCTGGTTCACATCTCTCTGTTCCAGTCAGACCCGGTTCACCTCTCTCTGCTCCAGTCAGACCCGGTTCACCTGTCTCTGTTCCAGTCAGACCCGGTTCACCTCTCTCTGTTCCAGTCAGACCCGGTTCACCTCTCTCTGTTCCAGTCAGACCCGGTTCACCTGTCTCTGTTCCAGTCAGACCCGGTTCACCTGTCTCTGTTCCAGTCAGACCTGGTTCACCTCTCTCTGTTCCAGTCAGACCCGGTTCACCTCTCTCTGTTCCAGTCAGACCCGGTTCACCTCTCTCTGTTCCAGTCAGACCCGGTTCACCTCCCTCTGTTCCAGTCAGACCCGGTTCACCTCTCTCTGTTCCAGTCAGACCCGGTTCACCTGTCTCTGTTCCAGTCAGACCCGGTTCACCTCTCTCTGTTCCAGTCAGACCTGGTTCACCTCTCTCTGTTCCAGTCAGACCCGGTTCACCTCTCTCTGTTCCAGTCAGACCTGGTTCACCTGTCTCTGTTCCAGTCAGACCCGGTTCACCTCTCTCTGTTCCAGTCAGAAACGGTTCACCTCTCTCTGTTCCAGTCAGACCCGGTTCACCTGTCTCTGTTCCAGTCAGGCCCGGTTCACCTCTCTCTGTTCCAGTCAGACCCGGTTCACCTGTCTCTGTTCCAGTCAGGGGCCCTCTGATAGACACCCGGTTCACCTGTTTCTGTTCCAGTCAGACCCGGTTCACCTCTCTCTGTTCCAGTCAGACCCGGTTCACCTCTCTCTGTTCCAGTCAGACCCGGTTCACCTGTCTCTGTTCCAGTCAGACCTGGTTCACCTGTCTCTGTTCCAGTCAGACCCGGTTCACCTGTCTCTGTTCCAGTCAGACCCGGTTCACCTGTCTCTGTTCCAGTCAGACCGGGTTCACCTCTCTCTGTTCCAGTCAGACCTGGTTCACCTCTCTCTGTTCCAGTCAGACCCGGTTCACCTCTCTCTGTTCCAGTCAGACCTGGTTCACCTCTCTCTGTTCCAGTCTGACCTGGTTCACCTGTCTCTGTTCCAGTCAGACCCGGTTCACCTCTCTCTGTTCCAGTCAGACCCGGTTCACCTCTCTCTGTTCCAGTCAGACCTGGTTCACCTCTCTCTGTTCCAGTCAGACCCGGTTCACCTGTCTCTGTTCCAGTCAGACCCGGTTCACCTGTCTCTGTTCCAGTCAGGGCCCTCTGATAGACACCCGGTTCACCTCTCTCTGTTCCAGTCAGACCCGGTTCACCTGTCTCTGTTCCAGTCAGACCCGGTTCACCTGTCTCTGTTCCAGTCAGACCCGGTTCACCTCTCTCTGTTCCAGTCAGACCTGGTTCACCTCTCTCTGTTCCAGTCAGACCCGGTTCACCTCTCTCTGTTCCAGTCAGACCTGGTTCACCTGTCTCTGTTCCAGTCAGACCCGGTTCACCTCTCTCTGTTCCAGTCAGACCCGGTTCACCTCTCTCTGTTCCAGTCAGACCCGGTTCACCTGTCTCTGTTCCAGTCAGGCCCGGTTCACCTCTCTCTGTTCCAGTCAGACCCGGTTCACCTGTCTCTGTTCCAGTCAGGGGCCCTCTGATAGACACCCGGTTCACCTGTTTCTGTTCCAGTCAGACCCGGTTCACCTCTCTCTGTTCCAGTCAGACCCGGTTCACCTCTCTCTGTTCCAGTCAGACCCGGTTCACCTGTCTCTGTTCCAGTCAGACCCGGTTCACCTCTCTCTGTTCCAGTCAGACCCGGTTCACCTCTCTCTGTTCCAGTCAGACCCGGTTCACCTCTCTCTGTTCCAGTCAGACCCGGTTCACCTCTCTCTGTTCCAGTCAGACCCGGTTCACCTGTCTCTGTTCCAGTCAGACCCGGTTCACCTCTCTCTGTTCCAGTCAGACCCGGTTCACCTCTCTCTGTTCCAGTCAGACCCGGTTCACCTCCCTCTGTTCCAGTCAGACCCGGTTCACCTCTCTCTGTTCCAGTCAGACCCGGTTCACCTGTCTCTGTTCCAGTCAGACCTGGTTCACCTGTCTCTGTTCCAGTCAGACCCGGTTCACCTCTCTCTGTTCCAGTCAGACCCGGTTCACCTCTCTCTGTTCCAGTCAGACCCGGTTCACCTCCCTCTGTTCCAGTCAGACCTGGTTCACCTCTCTATGTTCCAGTCAGACCCGGTTCACCTGTCTCTGTTCCAGTCAGACCTGGTTCACCTGTCTCTGTTCCAGTCAGACCCGGTTCACCTGTCTCTGTTCCAGTCAGACCCGGTTCACCTGTCTCTGTTCCAGTCAGACCGGGTTCACCTCTCTCTGTTCCAGTCAGACCTGGTTCACCTCTCTCTGTTCCAGTCAGACCCGGTTCACCTCTCTCTGTTCCAGTCAGACCTGGTTCACCTCTCTCTGTTCCAGTCAGACCTGGTTCACCTGTCTCTGTTCCAGTCAGACCCGGTTCACCTCTCTTTATCCAGTCAGACCCGGTTCACCTCTCTCTGTTCCAGTCAGACCTGGTTCACCTCTCTCTGTTCCAGTCAGACCCGGTTCACCTGTCTCTGTTCCAGTCAGACCCGGTTCACCTGTCTCTGTTCCAGTCAGGGCCCTCTGATAGACACCCGGTTCACCTCTCTCTGTTCCAGTCAGACCCGGTTCACCTGTCTCTGTTCCAGTCAGACCCGGTTCACCTGTCTCTGTTCCAGTCAGACCCGGTTCACCTCTCTCTGTTCCAGTCAGACCTGGTTCACCTCTCTCTGTTCCAGTCAGACCCGGTTCACCTCTCTCTGTTCCAGTCAGACCTGGTTCACCTGTCTCTGTTCTAGTCAGACCCCGTTCACCTCTCTCTGTTCCAGTCAGACCCGGTTCACCTCTCTCTGTTCCAGTCAGACCCGGTTCACCTGTCTCTGTTCCAGTCAGGCCCGGTTCACCTCTCTCTGTTCCAGTCAGACCCGGTTCACCTGTCTCTGTTCCAGTCAGGGGCCCTCTGATAGACACCCGGTTCACCTGTCTCTGTTCCAGTCAGACCCGGTTCACCTCTCTCTGTTCCAGTCAGACCCGGTTCACCTCTCTCTGTTCCAGTCAGACCCGGTTCACCTGTCTCTGTTCCAGTTAGACCCGGTTCACCTCTCTCTGTTCCAGTCAGACCCGGTTCACCTCTCTATGTTCCAGTCAGACCCGGTTCACCTGTCTCTGTTCTAGTCAGACCCCGTTCACCTCTCTCTGTTCCAGTCAGACCCGGTTCACCTCTCTCTGTTCCAGTCAGACCCGGTTCACCTGTCTCTGTTCCAGTCAGGCCCGGTTCACCTCTCTCTGTTCCAGTCAGACCCGGTTCACCTGTCTCTGTTCCAGTCAGGGGCCCTCTGATAGACACCCGGTTCACCTGTCTCTGTTCCAGTCAGACCCGGTTCACCTCTCTCTGTTCCAGTCAGACCCGGTTCACCTGTCTCTGTTCCAGTTAGACCCGGTTCACCTCTCTCTGTTCCAGTCAGACCCGGTTCACCTCTCTATGTTCCAGTCAGACCCGGTTCACCTCTCTCTGTTCCAGTCAGACCCGGTTCACCTCTCTCTGTTCCAGTCAGACCCGGTTCACCTGTCTCTGTTCCAGTCAGACCCGGTTCACCTCTCTCTGTTCCAGTCATACCCGGTTCACCTCCCTCTGTTCCAGTCAGACCCGGTTCACCTCTCTCTGTTCCAGTCAGACCCGGTTCACCTGTCTCTGTTCCAGTCAGACCTGGTTCACCTGTCTCTGTTCCAGTCAGACCCGGTTCACCTGTCTCTGTTCCAGTCAGACCTGGTTCACCTGTCTCTGTTCCAGTCAGACCCGGTTCACCTGTCTCTGTTCCAGTCAGACCCGGTTCGCCTGTCTCTGTTCCAGTCAGACCGGGTTCACCTCTCTCTGTTCCAGTCAGACCTGGTTCACCTCTCTCTGTTCCAGTCAGACCCGGTTCACCTCTCTCTGTTCCAGTCAGACCTGGTTCACCTCTCTCTGTTCCAGTCAGACCTGGTTCACCTGTCTCTGTTCCAGTCAGACCCGGTTCACCTCTCTCTGTTCCAGTCAGACCCGGTTCACCTCTCTCTGTTCCAGTCAGACCTGGTTCACCTCTCTCTGTTCCAGTCAGACCCGGTTCACCTGTCTCTGTTCCAGTCAGACCCGGTTCACCTGTTTCTGTTCCAGTCAGACCTGGTTCACCTCTCTCTGTTCCAGTCAGACCCGGTTCACCTCTCTCTGTTCCAGTCAGACCCGGTTCACCTGTCTCTGTTCCAGTCAGACCCGGTTCACCTCTCTCTGTTCCAGTCAGACCCGGTTCACCTCTCTCTGTTCCAGTCAGACCCGGTTCACCTGTCTCTGTTCCAGTCAGACCCGGTTCACCTGTCTCTGTTCCAGTCAGACCCGGTTCACCTCTCTCTGTTCCAGTCAGACCCGGTTCACCTCTCTCTGTTCCAGTCAGACCCGGTTCACCTCTCTCTGTTCCAGTCAGATCTGGTTCACCTGTCTCTGTTCCAGTCAGACCCGGTTCACCTGTCTCTGTTCCAGTCAGACCTGGTTCACCTGTCTCTGTTCCAGTCAGACCCGGTTCACCTGTCTCTGTTCCAGTCAGACCCGGTTCACCTGTCTCTGTTCCAGTCAGACCCGGTTCACCTGTCTCTGTTCCAGTCAGACCCGGTTCACCTCTCTCTGTTCCAGTCAGACCCGGTTCACCTCTCTCTGTTCCAGTCAGACCCGGTTCACCTGTCTCTGTTCCAGTCAGGCCCGGTTCACCTCTCTCTGTTCCAGTCAGACCCGGTTCACCTCTCTCTGTTCCAGTCAGACCTGGTTCACCTCTCTCTGTTCCAGTCAGACCTGGTTCACCTGTCTCTGTTCCAGTCAGACCCGGTTCACCTCTCTCTGTTCCAGTCAGACCCGGTTCACCTCTCTCTGTTCCAGTCAGACCTGGTTCACCTCTCTCTGTTCCAGTCAGACCCGGTTCACCTGTCTCTGTTCCAGTCAGACCTGGTTCACCTGTCTCTGTTCCAGTCAGACCCGGTTCACCTCTCTCTGTTCCAGTCAGACCCGGTTCACCTGTTTCTGTTCCAGTCAGACCTGGTTCACCTCTCTCTGTTCCAGTCAGACCTGGTTCACCTCTCTCTGTTCCAGTCAGACCCGGTTCACCTGTCTCTGTTCCAGTCAGACCCGGTTCACCTCTCTCTGTTCCAGTCAGACCCGGTTCACCTGTCTCTGTTCCAGTCAGACCCGGTTCACCTCTCTCTGTTCCAGTCAGACCCGGTTCACCTCTCTCTGTTCCAGTCAGACCCGGTTCACCTGTCTCTGTTCCAGTTAGACCCGGTTCACCTCTCTCTGTTCCAGTCAGACCCGGTTCACCTCTCTATGTTCCAGTCAGACCCGGTTCACCTGTCTCTGTTCTAGTCAGACCCCGTTCACCTCTCTCTGTTCCAGTCAGACCCGGTTCACCTCTCTCTGTTCCAGTCAGACCCGGTTCACCTGTCTCTGTTCCAGTCAGGCCCGGTTCACCTCTCTCTGTTCCAGTCAGACCCGGTTCACCTGTCTCTGTTCCAGTCAGGGGCCCTCTGATAGACACCCGGTTCACCTGTCTCTGTTCCAGTCAGACCCGGTTCACCTCTCTCTGTTCCAGTCAGACCCGGTTCACCTCTCTCTGTTCCAGTCAGACCCGGTTCACCTGTCTCTGTTCCAGTTAGACCCGGTTCACCTCTCTCTGTTCCAGTCAGACCCGGTTCACCTCTCTATGTTCCAGTCAGACCCGGTTCACCTCTCTCTGTTCCAGTCAGACCCGGTTCACCTCTCTCTGTTCCAGTCAGACCCGGTTCACCTGTCTCTGTTCCAGTCAGACCCGGTTCACCTCTCTCTGTTCCAGTCATACCCGGTTCACCTCCCTCTGTTCCAGTCAGACCCGGTTCACCTCTCTCTGTTCCAGTCAGACCCGGTTCACCTGTCTCTGTTCCAGTCAGACCTGGTTCACCTGTCTCTGTTCCAGTCAGACCCGGTTCACCTGTCTCTGTTCCAGTCAGACCTGGTTCACCTGTCTCTGTTCCAGTCAGACCCGGTTCACCTGTCTCTGTTCCAGTCAGACCCGGTTCGCCTGTCTCTGTTCCAGTCAGACCGGGTTCACCTCTCTCTGTTCCAGTCAGACCTGGTTCACCTCTCTCTGTTCCAGTCAGACCCGGTTCACCTCTCTCTGTTCCAGTCAGACCTGGTTCACCTCTCTCTGTTCCAGTCAGACCTGGTTCACCTGTCTCTGTTCCAGTCAGACCCGGTTCACCTCTCTCTGTTCCAGTCAGACCCGGTTCACCTCTCTCTGTTCCAGTCAGACCTGGTTCACCTCTCTCTGTTCCAGTCAGACCCGGTTCACCTGTCTCTGTTCCAGTCAGACCCGGTTCACCTGTTTCTGTTCCAGTCAGACCTGGTTCACCTCTCTCTGTTCCAGTCAGACCCGGTTCACCTCTCTCTGTTCCAGTCAGACCCGGTTCACCTGTCTCTGTTCCAGTCAGACCCGGTTCACCTCTCTCTGTTCCAGTCAGACCCGGTTCACCTCTCTCTGTTCCAGTCAGACCCGGTTCACCTGTCTCTGTTCCAGTCAGACCCGGTTCACCTGTCTCTGTTCCAGTCAGACCCGGTTCACCTCTCTCTGTTCCAGTCAGACCCGGTTCACCTCTCTCTGTTCCAGTCAGACCCGGTTCACCTCTCTCTGTTCCAGTCAGATCTGGTTCACCTGTCTCTGTTCCAGTCAGACCCGGTTCACCTGTCTCTGTTCCAGTCAGACCTGGTTCACCTGTCTCTGTTCCAGTCAGACCCGGTTCACCTGTCTCTGTTCCAGTCAGACCCGGTTCACCTGTCTCTGTTCCAGTCAGACCCGGTTCACCTGTCTCTGTTCCAGTCAGACCCGGTTCACCTCTCTCTGTTCCAGTCAGACCCGGTTCACCTCTCTCTGTTCCAGTCAGACCCGGTTCACCTGTCTCTGTTCCAGTCAGGCCCGGTTCACCTCTCTCTGTTCCAGTCAGACCCGGTTCACCTCTCTCTGTTCCAGTCAGACCTGGTTCACCTCTCTCTGTTCCAGTCAGACCTGGTTCACCTGTCTCTGTTCCAGTCAGACCCGGTTCACCTCTCTCTGTTCCAGTCAGACCCGGTTCACCTCTCTCTGTTCCAGTCAGACCTGGTTCACCTCTCTCTGTTCCAGTCAGACCCGGTTCACCTGTCTCTGTTCCAGTCAGACCTGGTTCACCTGTCTCTGTTCCAGTCAGACCCGGTTCACCTCTCTCTGTTCCAGTCAGACCCGGTTCACCTGTTTCTGTTCCAGTCAGACCTGGTTCACCTCTCTCTGTTCCAGTCAGACCTGGTTCACCTCTCTCTGTTCCAGTCAGACCCGGTTCACCTGTCTCTGTTCCAGTCAGACCCGGTTCACCTCTCTCTGTTCCAGTCAGACCCGGTTCACCTGTTTCTGTTCCAGTCAGACCTGGTTCACCTCTCTCTGTTCCAGTCAGACCTGGTTCACCTCTCTCTGTTCCAGTCAGACCCGGTTCACCTGTCTCTGTTCCAGTCAGACCCGGTTCACCTCTCTCTGTTCCAGTCAGACCCGGTTCACCTCTCTCTGTTCCAGTCAGACCCGGTTCACCTCTCTCTGTTCCAGTCAGACCTGGTTCACCTCTCTCTGTTCCAGTCAGACCCGGTTCACCTGTCTCTGTTCCAGTCAGACCTGGTTCACCTGTCTCTGTTCCAGTCAGACCTGGTTCACCTCTCTCTGTTCCAGTCAGACCCGGTTCACCTGTTTCTGTTCCAGTCAGACCTGGTTCACCTCTCTCTGTTCCAGTCAGACCCGGTTCACCTCTCTCTGTTCCAGTCAGACCCGGTTCACCTGTCTCTGTTCCAGTCAGACCCGGTTCACCTCTCTCTGTTCCAGTCAGACCCGGTTCACCTCTCTCTGTTCCAGTCAGACCCGGTTCACCTGTCTCTGTTCCAGTCAGACCCGGTTCACCTGTCTCTGTTCCAGTCAGACCCGGTTCACCTCTCTCTGTTCCAGTCAGACCCGGTTCACCTCTCTTTGTTCCAGTCAGACCCGGTTCACCTGTCTCTGTTCCAGTCAGACCCGGTTCACCTGTCTCTGTTCCAGTCAGACCTGGTTCACCTCTCTCTGTTCCAGTCAGACCCGGTTCACCTGTTTCTGTTCCAGTCAGACCTGGTTCACCTCTCTCTGTTCCAGTCAGACCCGGTTCACCTCTCTCTGTTCCAGTCAGACCCGGTTCACCTGTCTCTGTTCCAGTCAGACCCGGTTCACCTCTCTCTGTTCCAGTCAGACCCGGTTCACCTCTCTCTGTTCCAGTCAGACCCGGTTCACCTGTCTCTGTTCCAGTCAGACCCGGTTCACCTGTCTCTGTTCCAGTCAGACCCGGTTCACCTCTCTCTGTTCCAGTCAGACCCGGTTCACCTCTCTCTGTTCCAGTCAGACCCGGTTCACCTCTCTCTGTTCCAGTCAGATCTGGTTCACCTGTCTCTGTTCCAGTCAGACCCGGTTCACCTGTCTCTGTTCCAGTCAGACCTGGTTCACCTGTCTCTGTTCCAGTCAGACCCGGTTCACCTGTCTCTGTTCCAGTCAGACCCGGTTCACCTGTCTCTGTTCCAGTCAGACCCGGTTCACCTGTCTCTGTTCCAGTCAGACCCGGTTCACCTCTCTCTGTTCCAGTCAGACCCGGTTCACCTCTCTCTGTTCCAGTCAGACCCGGTTCACCTGTCTCTGTTCCAGTCAGGCCCGGTTCACCTCTCTCTGTTCCAGTCAGACCCGGTTCACCTCTCTCTGTTCCAGTCAGACCTGGTTCACCTCTCTCTGTTCCAGTCAGACCTGGTTCACCTGTCTCTGTTCCAGTCAGACCCGGTTCACCTCTCTCTGTTCCAGTCAGACCCGGTTCACCTGTCTCTGTTCCAGTCAGACCCGGTTCACCTCTCTCTGTTCCAGTCAGACCCGGTTCACCTCTCTCTGTTCCAGTCAGACCCGGTTCACCTGTCTCTGTTCCAGTCAGACCCGGTTCACCTGTCTCTGTTCCAGTCAGACCCGGTTCACCTCTCTCTGTTCCAGTCAGACCCGGTTCACCTCTCTCTGTTCCAGTCAGACCCGGTTCACCTCTCTCTGTTCCAGTCAGATCTGGTTCACCTGTCTCTGTTCCAGTCAGACCCGGTTCACCTGTCTCTGTTCCAGTCAGACCTGGTTCACCTGTCTCTGTTCCAGTCAGACCCGGTTCACCTGTCTCTGTTCCAGTCAGACCCGGTTCACCTGTCTCTGTTCCAGTCAGACCCGGTTCACCTGTCTCTGTTCCAGTCAGACCCGGTTCACCTCTCTCTGTTCCAGTCAGACCCGGTTCACCTCTCTCTGTTCCAGTCAGACCCGGTTCACCTGTCTCTGTTCCAGTCAGGCCCGGTTCACCTCTCTCTGTTCCAGTCAGACCCGGTTCACCTCTCTCTGTTCCAGTCAGACCTGGTTCACCTCTCTCTGTTCCAGTCAGACCTGGTTCACCTGTCTCTGTTCCAGTCAGACCCGGTTCACCTCTCTCTGTTCCAGTCAGACCCGGTTCACCTCTCTCTGTTCCAGTCAGACCCGGTTCACCTCTCTCTGTTCCAGTCAGACCTGGTTCACCTGTCTCTGTTCCAGTCAGACCCGGTTCACCTCTCTCTGTTCCAGTCAGACCCGGTTCACCTCTCTCTGTTCCAGTCAGACCCGGTTCACCTGTCTCTGTTCCAGTCAGGCTCGGTTCACCTCTCTCTGTTCCAGTCAGACCCGGTTCACCTGTCTCTGTTCCAGTCAGGGGCCCTCTGATAGACACCCGGTTCACCTCTCTCTGTTCCAGTCAGACCTGGTTCATCTCTCTCTGTTCCAGTCAGACCCGGTTCACCTCTCTCTGTTCCAGTCAGACCTGGTTCACCTGTCTCTGTTCCAGTCAGACCCGGTTCACCTCTCTCTGTTCCAGTCAGACCCGGTTCACCTGTCTCTGTTCCAGTCAGACCTGGTTCACCTGTCTCTGTTCCAGTCAGACCCGGTTCACCTCTCTCTGTTCCAGTCAGACCCGGTTCACCTCCCTCTGTTCCAGTCAGACCCGGTTCACCTCTCTCTGTTCCAGTCAGACCCGGTTCACCTGTCTCTGTTCCAGTCAGACCTGGTTCACCTGTCTCTGTTCCAGTCAGACCCGGTTCACCTGTGTCTGTTCCAGTCAGACCCGGTTCACCTCTATCTGTTCCAGTCAGACCTGGTTCACCTCTCTCTGTTCCAGTCAGACCCGGTTCACCTCTCTCTGTTCCAGTCAGACCTGGTTCACCTCTCTCTGTTCCAGTCAGACCTGGTTCACCTGTCTCTGTTCCAGTCAGACCTGGTTCACCTCTCTCTGTTCCAGTCAGACCCGGTTCACCTGTCTCTGTTCCAGTCAGACCCGGTTTAC
The DNA here is from genome assembly GCF_057628025.1 of Oncorhynchus mykiss. Classification (NCBI taxonomy): domain Eukaryota; kingdom Metazoa; phylum Chordata; class Actinopteri; order Salmoniformes; family Salmonidae; genus Oncorhynchus; species Oncorhynchus mykiss. Next base: position 71,644,182 of record NC_143037.1, on the reverse strand, counting down.
CTGTCTCTGTTCCAGTCAGGGCCCTCTGATAGACACCCGGTTCACCTCTCTCTGTTCCAGTCAGACCCGGTTCACCTGTCTCTGTTCCAGTCAGACCCGGTTCACCTGTCTCTGTTCCAGTCAGACCCGGTTCACCTCTCTCTGTTCCAGTCAGACCTGGTTCACCTCTCTCTGTTCCAGTCAGACCTGGTTCACATCTCTCTGTTCCAGTCAGACCCGGTTCACCTCTCTCTGCTCCAGTCAGACCCGGTTCACCTGTCTCTGTTCCAGTCAGACCCGGTTCACCTCTCTCTGTTCCAGTCAGACCCGGTTCACCTCTCTCTGTTCCAGTCAGACCCGGTTCACCTGTCTCTGTTCCAGTCAGACCCGGTTCACCTCTCTCTGTTCCAGTCAGACCTGGTTCACCTCTCTCTGTTCCAGTCAGACCCGGTTCACCTCTCTCTGCTCCAGTCAGACCCGGTTCACCTCCCTCTGTTCCAGTCAGACCCGGTTCACCTCTCTCTGTTCCAGTCAGACCTGGTTCACATCTCTCTGTTCCAGTCAGACCCGGTTCACCTCTCTCTGCTCCAGTCAGACCCGGTTCACCTGTCTCTGTTCCAGTCAGACCCGGTTCACCTCTCTCTGTTCCAGTCAGACCCGGTTCACCTCTCTCTGTTCCAGTCAGACCCGGTTCACCTGTCTCTGTTCCAGTCAGACCCGGTTCACCTCTCTCTGTTCCAGTCAGACCCGGTTCACCTCTCTCTGTTCCAGTCAGACCTGGTTCACCTGTCTCTGTTCCAGTCAGACCCGGTTCACCTCTCTCTGTTCCAGTCAGACCCGGTTCACCTCTCTCTGTTCCAGTCAGACCCGGTTCACCTGTCTCTGTTCCAGTCAGGCCCGGTTCACCTCTCTCTGTTCCAGTCAGACCCGGTTCACCTGTCTCTGTTCCAGTCAGGGGCCCTCTGATAGACACCCGGTTCACCTGTTTCTGTTCCAGTCAGACCCGGTTCACCTCTCTCTGTTCCAGTCAGACCCGGTTCACCTCTCTCTGTTCCAGTCAGACCCGGTTCACCTGTCTCTGTTCCAGTCAGACCTGGTTCACCTGTCTCTGTTCCAGTCAGACCCGGTTCACCTGTGTCTGTTCCAGTCAGACCCGGTTCACCTGTCTCTGTTCCAGTCAGACCCGGTTCACCTCTCTCTGTTCCAGTCAGACCTGGTTCACCTCTCTCTGTTCCAGTCAGACCCGGTTCACCTGTCTCTGTTCCAGTCAGACCCGGTTCACCTGTCTCTGTTCCAGTCAGGGCCCTCTGATAGACACCCGGTTCACCTCTCTCTGTTCCAGTCAGACCCGGTTCACCTGTCTCTGTTCCAGTCAGACCCGGTTCACCTGTCTCTGTTCCAGTCAGACCCGGTTCACCTCTCTCTGTTCCAGTCAGACCTGGTTCACCTCTCTCTGTTCCAGTCAGACCCGGTTCACCTGTCTCTGTTCCAGTCAGACCTGGTTCACCTGTCTCTGTTCCAGTCAGACCCGGTTCACCTCTCTCTGTTCCAGTCAGACCCGGTTCACCTCCCTCTGTTCCAGTCAGACCCGGTTCACCTCTCTCTGTTCCAGTCAGACCCGGTTCACCTGTCTCTGTTCCAGTCAGACCTGGTTCACCTGTCTCTGTTCCAGTCAGACCCGGTTCACCTGTGTCTGTTCCAGTCAGACCCGGTTCACCTCTATCTGTTCCAGTCAGACCTGGTTCACCTCTCTCTGTTCCAGTCAGACCCGGTTCACCTCTCTCTGTTCCAGTCAGACCTGGTTCACCTCTCTCTGTTCCAGTCAGACCTGGTTCACCTGTCTCTGTTCCAGTCAGACCTGGTTCACCTCTCTCTGTTCCAGTCAGACCCGGTTCACCTGTCTCTGTTCCAGTCAGACCCGGTTTACCTGTCTCTGTTCCAGTCAGGGCCCTCTGATAGACACCCGGTTCACCTCTCTCTGTTCCAGTCAGACCCGGTTCACCTGTCTCTGTTCCAGTCAGACCCGGTTCACCTGTCTCTGTTCCAGTCAGACCCGGTTCACCTCTCTCTGTTCCAGTCAGACCTGGTTCACCTCTCTCTGTTCCAGTCAGACCCGGTTCACCTCTCTCTGCTCCAGTCAGACCCGGTTCACCTCCCTCTGTTCCAGTCAGACCCGGTTCACCTCTCTCTGTTCCAGTCAGACCTGGTTCACATCTCTCTGTTCCAGTCAGACCCGGTTCACCTCTCTCTGCTCCAGTCAGACCCGGTTCACCTGTCTCTGTTCCAGTCAGACCCGGTTCACCTCTCTCTGTTCCAGTCAGACCCGGTTCACCTCTCTCTGTTCCAGTCAGACCCGGTTCACCTGTCTCTGTTCCAGTCAGACCCGGTTCACCTCTCTCTGTTCCAGTCAGACCCGGTTCACCTCTCTCTGTTCCAGTCAGACCTGGTTCACCTGTCTCTGTTCCAGTCAGACCCGGTTCACCTCTCTCTGTTCCAGTCAGACCCGGTTCACCTCTCTCTGTTCCAGTCAGACCCGGTTCACCTGTCTCTGTTCCAGTCAGGCCCGGTTCACCTCTCTCTGTTCCAGTCAGACCCGGTTCACCTGTCTCTGTTCCAGTCAGGGGCCCTCTGATAGACACCCGGTTCACCTGTTTCTGTTCCAGTCAGACCCGGTTCACCTCTCTCTGTTCCAGTCAGACCCGGTTCACCTGTTTCTGTTCCAGTCAGACCCGGTTCACCTGTCTCTGTTCCAGTCAGACCCGGTTCACCTCTCTCTGTTCCAGTCAGACCCGGTTCACCTCTCTCTGTTCCAGTCAGACCCGGTTCACCTGTCTCTGTTCCAGTCAGACCCGGTTCACCTCTCTCTGTTCCAGTCAGACCTGGTTCACCTCTCTCTGTTCCAGTCAGACCCGGTTCACCTCTCTCTGCTCCAGTCAGACCCGGTTCACCTCCCTCTGTTCCAGTCAGACCCGGTTCACCTCTCTCTGTTCCAGTCAGACCTGGTTCACATCTCTCTGTTCCAGTCAGACCCGGTTCACCTCTCTCTGCTCCAGTCAGACCCGGTTCACCTGTCTCTGTTCCAGTCAGACCCGGTTCACCTCTCTCTGTTCCAGTCAGACCCGGTTCACCTCTCTCTGTTCCAGTCAGACCCGGTTCACCTGTCTCTGTTCCAGTCAGACCCGGTTCACCTCTCTCTGTTCCAGTCAGACCCGGTTCACCTCTCTCTGTTCCAGTCAGACCTGGTTCACCTGTCTCTGTTCCAGTCAGACCCGGTTCACCTCTCTCTGTTCCAGTCAGACCCGGTTCACCTCTCTCTGTTCCAGTCAGACCCGGTTCACCTGTCTCTGTTCCAGTCAGGCCCGGTTCACCTCTCTCTGTTCCAGTCAGACCCGGTTCACCTGTCTCTGTTCCAGTCAGGGGCCCTCTGATAGACACCCGGTTCACCTGTTTCTGTTCCAGTCAGACCCGGTTCACCTCTCTCTGTTCCAGTCAGACCCGGTTCACCTCTCTCTGTTCCAGTCAGACCCGGTTCACCTGTCTCTGTTCCAGTCAGACCTGGTTCACCTGTCTCTGTTCCAGTCAGACCCGGTTCACCTGTGTCTGTTCCAGTCAGACCCGGTTCACCTGTCTCTGTTCCAGTCAGACCCGGTTCACCTCTCTCTGTTCCAGTCAGACCTGGTTCACCTCTCTCTGTTCCAGTCAGACCCGGTTCACCTGTCTCTGTTCCAGTCAGACCCGGTTCACCTGTCTCTGTTCCAGTCAGGGCCCTCTGATAGACACCCGGTTCACCTCTCTCTGTTCCAGTCAGACCCGGTTCACCTGTCTCTGTTCCAGTCAGACCCGGTTCACCTGTCTCTGTTCCAGTCAGACCCGGTTCACCTCTCTCTGTTCCAGTCAGACCTGGTTCACCTCTCTCTGTTCCAGTCAGACCCGGTTCACCTCTCTCTGTTCCAGTCAGACCTGGTTCACCTGTCTCTGTTCCAGTCAGACCTGGTTCACCTCTCTCTGTTCCAGTCAGACCCGGTTCACCTCTCTTAGTTCCAGTCAGACCCGGTTCACCTGTCTCTGTTCCAGTCAGACCCGGTTCACCTGTCTCTGTTCCAGTCAGGCCCGGTTCACCTCTCTCTGTTCCAGTCAGACCCGGTTCACCTGTCTCTGTTCCAGTCAGGGGCCCTCTGATAGACACCCGGTTCACCTCTCTCTGTTCCAGTCAGACCTGGTTCATCTCTCTCTGTTCCAGTCAGACCCGGTTCACCTCTCTCTGTTCCAGTCAGACCTGGTTCACCTGTCTCTGTTCCAGTCAGACCCGGTTCACCTCTCTCTGTTCCAGTCAGACCCGGTTCACCTGTCTCTGTTCCAGTCAGACCTGGTTCACCTGTCTCTGTTCCAGTCAGACCCGGTTCACCTCTCTCTGTTCCAGTCAGACCCGGTTCACCTCCCTCTGTTCCAGTCAGACCCGGTTCACCTCTCTCTGTTCCAGTCAGACCCGGTTCACATGTCTCTGTTCCAGTCAGACCTGGTTCACCTGTCTCTGTTCCAGTCAGACCCGGTTCACCTGTGTCTGTTCCAGTCAGACCCGGTTCACCTCTATCTGTTCCAGTCAGACCTGGTTCACCTCTCTCTGTTCCAGTCAGACCCGGTTCACCTCTCTCTGTTCCAGTCAGACCTGGTTCACCTCTCTCTGTTCCAGTCAGACCTGGTTCACCTGTCTCTGTTCCAGTCAGACCTGGTTCACCTCTCTCTGTTCCAGTCAGACCCGGTTCACCTGTCTCTGTTCCAGTCAGACCCGGTTTACCTGTCTCTGTTCCAGTCAGGGCCCTCTGATAGACACCCGGTTCACCTCTCTCTGTTCCAGTCAGACCCGGTTCACCTGTCTCTGTTCCAGTCAGACCCGGTTCACCTGTCTCTGTTCCAGTCAGACCCGGTTCACCTCTCTCTGTTCCAGTCAGACCTGGTTCACATCTCTCTGTTCCAGTCAGACCCGGTTCACCTCTCTCTGCTCCAGTCAGACCCGGTTCACCTGTCTCTGTTCCAGTCAGACCCGGTTCACCTCTCTCTGTTCCAGTCAGACCCGGTTCACCTCTCTCTGTTCCAGTCAGACCCGGTTCACCTGTCTCTGTTCCAGTCAGACCCGGTTCACCTGTCTCTGTTCCAGTCAGACCTGGTTCACCTCTCTCTGTTCCAGTCAGACCCGGTTCACCTCTCTCTGTTCCAGTCAGACCCGGTTCACCTCTCTCTGTTCCAGTCAGACCTGGTTCACCTGTCTCTGTTCCAGTCAGACCCGGTTCACCTGTCTCTGTTCCAGTCAGACCTGGTTCACCTGTCTCTGTTCCAGTCAGACCCGGTTCACCTCTCTCTGTTCCAGTCAGACCCGGTTCACCTCTCTCTGTTCCAGTCAGACCCGGTTCACCTCCCTCTGTTCCAGTCAGACCCGGTTCACCTCTCTCTGTTCCAGTCAGACCCGGTTCACCTGTCTCTGTTCCAGTCAGACCCGGTTCACCTGTCTCTGTTCCAGTCAGACCTGGTTCACCTCTCTCTGTTCCAGTCAGACCCGGTTCACCTCTCTCTGTTCCAGTCAGACCCGGTTCACCTCTCTCTGTTCCAGTCAGACCCGGTTCACCTCTCTCTGCTCCAGTCAGACCCGGTTCACCTCCCTCTGTTCCAGTCAGACCCGGTTCACCTCTCTCTGTTCCAGTCAGACCCGGTTCACCTGTCTCTGTTCCAGTCAGACCCGGTTCACCTCTCTCTGTTCCAGTCAGACCTGGTTCACATCTCTCTGTTCCAGTCAGACCCGGTTCACCTCTCTCTGCTCCAGTCAGACCCGGTTCACCTGTCTCTGTTCCAGTCAGACCCGGTTCACCTCTCTCTGTTCCAGTCAGACCCGGTTCACCTCTCTCTGTTCCAGTCAGACCCGGTTCACCTGTCTCTGTTCCAGTCAGACCCGGTTCACCTGTCTCTGTTCCAGTCAGACCTGGTTCACCTCTCTCTGTTCCAGTCAGACCCGGTTCACCTCTCTCTGTTCCAGTCAGACCCGGTTCACCTCTCTCTGTTCCAGTCAGACCCGGTTCACCTCCCTCTGTTCCAGTCAGACCCGGTTCACCTCTCTCTGTTCCAGTCAGACCCGGTTCACCTGTCTCTGTTCCAGTCAGACCCGGTTCACCTCTCTCTGTTCCAGTCAGACCTGGTTCACCTCTCTCTGTTCCAGTCAGACCCGGTTCACCTCTCTCTGTTCCAGTCAGACCTGGTTCACCTGTCTCTGTTCCAGTCAGACCCGGTTCACCTCTCTCTGTTCCAGTCAGAAACGGTTCACCTCTCTCTGTTCCAGTCAGACCCGGTTCACCTGTCTCTGTTCCAGTCAGGCCCGGTTCACCTCTCTCTGTTCCAGTCAGACCCGGTTCACCTGTCTCTGTTCCAGTCAGGGGCCCTCTGATAGACACCCGGTTCACCTGTTTCTGTTCCAGTCAGACCCGGTTCACCTCTCTCTGTTCCAGTCAGACCCGGTTCACCTCTCTCTGTTCCAGTCAGACCCGGTTCACCTGTCTCTGTTCCAGTCAGACCTGGTTCACCTGTCTCTGTTCCAGTCAGACCCGGTTCACCTGTCTCTGTTCCAGTCAGACCCGGTTCACCTGTCTCTGTTCCAGTCAGACCGGGTTCACCTCTCTCTGTTCCAGTCAGACCTGGTTCACCTCTCTCTGTTCCAGTCAGACCCGGTTCACCTCTCTCTGTTCCAGTCAGACCTGGTTCACCTCTCTCTGTTCCAGTCTGACCTGGTTCACCTGTCTCTGTTCCAGTCAGACCCGGTTCACCTCTCTCTGTTCCAGTCAGACCCGGTTCACCTCTCTCTGTTCCAGTCAGACCTGGTTCACCTCTCTCTGTTCCAGTCAGACCCGGTTCACCTGTCTCTGTTCCAGTCAGACCCGGTTCACCTGTCTCTGTTCCAGTCAGGGCCCTCTGATAGACACCCGGTTCACCTCTCTCTGTTCCAGTCAGACCCGGTTCACCTGTCTCTGTTCCAGTCAGACCCGGTTCACCTGTCTCTGTTCCAGTCAGACCCGGTTCACCTCTCTCTGTTCCAGTCAGACCTGGTTCACCTCTCTCTGTTCCAGTCAGACCCGGTTCACCTCTCTCTGTTCCAGTCAGACCTGGTTCACCTGTCTCTGTTCCAGTCAGACCCGGTTCACCTCTCTCTGTTCCAGTCAGACCCGGTTCACCTCTCTCTGTTCCAGTCAGACCCGGTTCACCTGTCTCTGTTCCAGTCAGGCCCGGTTCACCTCTCTCTGTTCCAGTCAGACCCGGTTCACCTGTCTCTGTTCCAGTCAGGGGCCCTCTGATAGACACCCGGTTCACCTGTTTCTGTTCCAGTCAGACCCGGTTCACCTCTCTCTGTTCCAGTCAGACCCGGTTCACCTCTCTCTGTTCCAGTCAGACCCGGTTCACCTGTCTCTGTTCCAGTCAGACCCGGTTCACCTCTCTCTGTTCCAGTCAGACCCGGTTCACCTCTCTCTGTTCCAGTCAGACCCGGTTCACCTCTCTCTGTTCCAGTCAGACCCGGTTCACCTCTCTCTGTTCCAGTCAGACCCGGTTCACCTGTCTCTGTTCCAGTCAGACCCGGTTCACCTCTCTCTGTTCCAGTCAGACCCGGTTCACCTCTCTCTGTTCCAGTCAGACCCGGTTCACCTCCCTCTGTTCCAGTCAGACCCGGTTCACCTCTCTCTGTTCCAGTCAGACCCGGTTCACCTGTCTCTGTTCCAGTCAGACCTGGTTCACCTGTCTCTGTTCCAGTCAGACCCGGTTCACCTCTCTCTGTTCCAGTCAGACCCGGTTCACCTCTCTCTGTTCCAGTCAGACCCGGTTCACCTCCCTCTGTTCCAGTCAGACCCGGTTCACCTCTCTATGTTCCAGTCAGACCCGGTTCACCTGTCTCTGTTCCAGTCAGACCTGGTTCACCTGTCTCTGTTCCAGTCAGACCCGGTTCACCTGTCTCTGTTCCAGTCAGACCCGGTTCACCTGTCTCTGTTCCAGTCAGACCGGGTTCACCTCTCTCTGTTCCAGTCAGACCTGGTTCACCTCTCTCTGTTCCAGTCAGACCCGGTTCACCTCTCTCTGTTCCAGTCAGACCTGGTTCACCTCTCTCTGTTCCAGTCAGACCTGGTTCACCTGTCTCTGTTCCAGTCAGACCCGGTTCACCTCTCTTTATCCAGTCAGACCCGGTTCACCTCTCTCTGTTCCAGTCAGACCTGGTTCACCTCTCTCTGTTCCAGTCAGACCCGGTTCACCTGTCTCTGTTCCAGTCAGACCCGGTTCACCTGTCTCTGTTCCAGTCAGGGCCCTCTGATAGACACCCGGTTCACCTCTCTCTGTTCCAGTCAGACCCGGTTCACCTGTCTCTGTTCCAGTCAGACCCGGTTCACCTGTCTCTGTTCCAGTCAGACCCGGTTCACCTCTCTCTGTTCCAGTCAGACCTGGTTCACCTCTCTCTGTTCCAGTCAGACCCGGTTCACCTCTCTCTGTTCCAGTCAGACCTGGTTCACCTGTCTCTGTTCTAGTCAGACCCCGTTCACCTCTCTCTGTTCCAGTCAGACCCGGTTCACCTCTCTCTGTTCCAGTCAGACCCGGTTCACCTGTCTCTGTTCCAGTCAGGCCCGGTTCACCTCTCTCTGTTCCAGTCAGACCCGGTTCACCTGTCTCTGTTCCAGTCAGGGGCCCTCTGATAGACACCCGGTTCACCTGTCTCTGTTCCAGTCAGACCCGGTTCACCTCTCTCTGTTCCAGTCAGACCCGGTTCACCTCTCTCTGTTCCAGTCAGACCCGGTTCACCTGTCTCTGTTCCAGTTAGACCCGGTTCACCTCTCTCTGTTCCAGTCAGACCCGGTTCACCTCTCTATGTTCCAGTCAGACCCGGTTCACCTGTCTCTGTTCTAGTCAGACCCCGTTCACCTCTCTCTGTTCCAGTCAGACCCGGTTCACCTCTCTCTGTTCCAGTCAGACCCGGTTCACCTGTCTCTGTTCCAGTCAGGCCCGGTTCACCTCTCTCTGTTCCAGTCAGACCCGGTTCACCTGTCTCTGTTCCAGTCAGGGGCCCTCTGATAGACACCCGGTTCACCTGTCTCTGTTCCAGTCAGACCCGGTTCACCTCTCTCTGTTCCAGTCAGACCCGGTTCACCTCTCTCTGTTCCAGTCAGACCCGGTTCACCTGTCTCTGTTCCAGTTAGACCCGGTTCACCTCTCTCTGTTCCAGTCAGACCCGGTTCACCTCTCTATGTTCCAGTCAGACCCGGTTCACCTCTCTCTGTTCCAGTCAGACCCGGTTCACCTCTCTCTGTTCCAGTCAGACCCGGTTCACCTGTCTCTGTTCCAGTCAGACCCGGTTCACCTCTCTCTGTTCCAGTCAGACCCGGTTCACCTCTCTTTGTTCCAGTCAGACCCGGTTCACCTGTCTCTGTTCCAGTCAGACCCGGTTCACCTGTCTCTGTTCCAGTCAGACCTGGTTCACCTCTCTCTGTTCCAGTCATACCCGGTTCACCTCCCTCTGTTCCAGTCAGACCCGGTTCACCTCTCTCTGTTCCAGTCAGACCCGGTTCACCTGTCTCTGTTCCAGTCAGACCTGGTTCACCTGTCTCTGTTCCAGTCAGACCCGGTTCACCTGTCTCTGTTCCAGTCAGACCTGGTTCACCTGTCTCTGTTCCAGTCAGACCCGGTTCACCTGTCTCTGTTCCAGTCAGACCCGGTTCGCCTGTCTCTGTTCCAGTCAGACCCGGTTCACCTCTCTCTGTTCCAGTCAGACCTGGTTCACCTCTCTCTGTTCCAGTCAGACCCGGTTCACCTCTCTCTGTTCCAGTCAGACCTGGTTCACCTCTCTCTGTTCCAGTCAGACCTGGTTCACCTGTCTCTGTTCCAGTCAGACCCGGTTCACCTCTCTCTGTTCCAGTCAGACCCGGTTCACCTCTCTCTGTTCCAGTCAGACCTGGTTCACCTCTCTCTGTTCCAGTCAGACCCGGTTCACCTGTCTCTGTTCCAGTCAGACCCGGTTCACCTGTTTCTGTTCCAGTCAGACCTGGTTCACCTCTCTCTGTTCCAGTAAGACCCGGTTCACCTCTCTCTGTTCCAGTCAGACCCGGTTCACCTGTCTCTGTTCCAGTCAGACCCGGTTCACCTCTCTCTGTTCCAGTCAGACCCGGTTCACCTCTCTCTGTTCCAGTCAGACCCGGTTCACCTGTCTCTGTTCCAGTCAGACCCGGTTCACCTGTCTCTGTTCCAGTCAGACCCGGTTCACCTCTCTCTGTTCCAGTCAGACCCGGTTCACCTCTCTCTGTTCCAGTCAGACCCGGTTCACCTCTCTCTGTTCCAGTCAGATCTGGTTCACCTGTCTCTGTTCCAGTCAGACCCGGTTCACCTGTCTCTGTTCCAGTCAGACCTGGTTCACCTGTCTCTGTTCCAGTCAGACCCGGTTCACCTGTCTCTGTTCCAGTCAGACCCGGTTCACCTGTCTCTGTTCCAGTCAGACCCGGTTCACCTGTCTCTGTTCCAGTCAGACCCGGTTCACCTCTCTCTGTTCCAGTCAGACCCGGTTCACCTCTCTCTGTTCCAGTCAGACCCGGTTCACCTGTCTCTGTTCCAGTCAGGCCCGGTTCACCTCTCTCTGTTCCAGTCAGACCCGGTTCACCTCTCTCTGTTCCAGTCAGACCTGGTTCACCTCTCTCTGTTCCAGTCAGACCCGGTTCACCTGTCTCTGTTCCAGTCAGACCCGGTTCACCTCTCTCTGTTCCAGTCAGACCCGGTTCACCTCTCTCTGTTCCAGTCAGACCCGGTTCACCTCTCTCTGTTCCAGTCAGATCTGGTTCACCTGTCTCTGTTCCAGTCAGACCCGGTTCACCTGTCTCTGTTCCAGTCAGACCTGGTTCACCTGTCTCTGTTCCAGTCAGACCCGGTTCACCTGTCTCTGTTCCAGTCAGACCCGGTTCACCTGTCTCTGTTCCAGTCAGACCCGGTTCACCTGTCTCTGTTCCAGTCAGACCCGGTTCACCTCTCTCTGTTCCAGTCAGACCCGGTTCACCTCTCTCTGTTCCAGTCAGACCCGGTTCACCTGTCTCTGTTCCAGTCAGGCCCGGTTCACCTCTCTCTGTTCCAGTCAGACCCGGTTCACCTCTCTCTGTTCCAGTCAGACCTGGTTCACCTCTCTCTGTTCCAGTCAGACCCGGTTCACCTCTCTTTGTTCCAGTCAGACCCGGTTCACCTGTCTCTGTTCCAGTCAGACCCGGTTCACCTGTCTCTGTTCCAGTCAGACCTGGTTCACCTTTCTCTGTTCCAGTCATACCCGGTTCACCTCCCTCTGTTCCAGTCAGACCCGGTTCACCTCTCTCTGTTCCAGTCAGACCCGGTTCACCTGTCTCTGTTCCAGTCAGACCTGGTTCACCTGTCTCTGTTCCAGTCAGACCCGGTTCACCTGTCTCTGTTCCAGTCAGACCTGGTTCACCTGTCTCTGTTCCAGTCAGACCCGGTTCACCTGTCTCTGTTCCAGTCAGACCCGGTTCGCCTGTCTCTGTTCCAGTCAGACCCGGTTCACCTCTCTCTGTTCCAGTCAGACCTGGTTCACCTCTCTCTGTTCCAGTCAGACCCGGTTCACCTCTCTCTGTTCCAGTCAGACCTGGTTCACCTCTCTCTGTTCCAGTCAGACCTGGTTCACCTGTCTCTGTTCCAGTCAGACCCGGTTCACCTCTCTCTGTTCCAGTCAGACCCGGTTCACCTCTCTCTGTTCCAGTCAGACCTGGTTCACCTCTCTCTGTTCCAGTCAGACCCGGTTCACCTGTCTCTGTTCCAGTCAGACCCGGTTCACCTGTTTCTGTTCCAGTCAGACCTGGTTCACCTCTCTCTGTTCCAGTCAGACCCGGTTCACCTCTCTCTGTTCCAGTCAGACCCGGTTCACCTGTCTCTGTTCCAGTCAGACCCGGTTCACCTCTCTCTGTTCCAGTCAGACCCGGTTCACCTCTCTCTGTTCCAGTCAGACCCGGTTCACCTGTCTCTGTTCCAGTCAGACCCGGTTCACCTGTCTCTGTTCCAGTCAGACCCGGTTCACCTCTCTCTGTTCCAGTCAGACCCGGTTCACCTCTCTCTGTTCCAGTCAGACCCGGTTCACCTCTCTCTGTTCCAGTCAGATCTGGTTCACCTGTCTCTGTTCCAGTCAGACCCGGTTCACCTGTCTCTGTTCCAGTCAGACCTGGTTCACCTGTCTCTGTTCCAGTCAGACCCGGTTCACCTGTCTCTGTTCCAGTCAGACCCGGTTCACCTGTCTCTGTTCCAGTCAGACCCGGTTCACCTGTCTCTGTTCCAGTCAGACCCGGTTCACCTCTCTCTGTTCCAGTCAGACCCGGTTCACCTCTCTCTGTTCCAGTCAGACCCGGTTCACCTGTCTCTGTTCCAGTCAGGCCCGGTTCACCTCTCTCTGTTCCAGTCAGACCCGGTTCACCTCTCTCTGTTCCAGTCAGACCTGGTTCACCTCTCTCTGTTCCAGTCAGACCTGGTTCACCTGTCTCTGTTCCAGTCAGACCCGGTTCACCTCTCTCTGTTCCAGTCAGACCCGGTTCACCTCTCTCTGTTCCAGTCAGACCTGGTTCACCTCTCTCTGTTCCAGTCAGACCCGGTTCACCTGTCTCTTTTCCAGTCAGACCTGGTTCACCTGTCTCTGTTCCAGTCAGACCCGGTTCACCTCTCTCTGTTCCAGTCAGACCCGGTTCACCTGTTTCTGTTCCAGTCAGACCTGGTTCACCTCTCTCTGTTCCAGTCAGACCCGGTTCACCTCTCTCTGTTCCAGTCAGACCCGGTTCACCTGTCTCTGTTCCAGTCAGACCCGGTTCACCTCTCTCTGTTCCAGTCAGACCCGGTTCACCTCTCTCTGTTCCAGTCAGACCCGGTTCACCTCTCTCTGTTCCAGTCAGACCTGGTTCACCTCTCTCTGTTCCAGTCAGACCCGGTTCACCTGTCTCTGTTCCAGTCAGACCTGGTTCACCTGTCTCTGTTCCAGTCAGACCTGGTTCACCTCTCTCTGTTCCAGTCAGACCCGGTTCACCTGTTTCTGTTCCAGTCAGACCTGGTTCACCTCTCTCTGTTCCAGTCAGACCCGGTTCACCTCTCTCTGTTCCAGTCAGACCCGGTTCACCTGTCTCTGTTCCAGTCAGACCCGGTTCACCTCTCTCTGTTCCAGTCAGACCCGGTTCACCTCTCTCTGTTCCAGTCAGACCCGGTTCACCTGTCTCTGTTCCAGTCAGACCCGGTTCACCTGTCTCTGTTCCAGTCAGACCCGGTTCACCTCTCTCTGTTCCAGTCAGACCCGGTTCACCTCTCTTTGTTCCAGTCAGACCCGGTTCACCTGTCTCTGTTCCAGTCAGACCCGGTTCACCTGTCTCTGTTCCAGTCAGACCTGGTTCACCTCTCTCTGTTCCAGTCAGACCCGGTTCACCTGTTTCTGTTCCAGTCAGACCTGGTTCACCTCTCTCTGTTCCAGTCAGACCCGGTTCACCTCTCTCTGTTCCAGTCAGACCCGGTTCACCTGTCTCTGTTCCAGTCAGACCCGGTTCACCTCTCTCTGTTCCAGTCAGACCCGGTTCACCTCTCTCTGTTCCAGTCAGACCCGGTTCACCTGTCTCTGTTCCAGTCAGACCCGGTTCACCTGTCTCTGTTCCAGTCAGACCCGGTTCACCTCTCTCTGTTCCAGTCAGACCCGGTTCACCTCTCTCTGTTCCAGTCAGACCCGGTTCACCTCTCTCTGTTCCAGTCAGATCTGGTTCACCTGTCTCTGTTCCAGTCAGACCCGGTTCACCTGTCTCTGTTCCAGTCAGACCTGGTTCACCTGTCTCTGTTCCAGTCAGACCCGGTTCACCTGTCTCTGTTCCAGTCAGACCCGGTTCACCTGTCTCTGTTCCAGTCAGACCCGGTTCACCTGTCTCTGTTCCAGTCAGACCCGGTTCACCTCTCTCTGTTCCAGTCAGACCCGGTTCACCTCTCTCTGTTCCAGTCAGACCCGGTTCACCTCTCTCTGTTCCAGTCAGATCTGGTTCACCTGTCTCTGTTCCAGTCAGACCCGGTTCACCTGTCTCTGTTCCAGTCAGACCTGGTTCACCTGTCTCTGTTCCAGTCAGACCCGGTTCACCTGTCTCTGTTCCAGTCAGACCCGGTTCACCTCTCTCTGTTCCAGTCAGACCCGGTTCACCTCTCTCTGTTCCAGTCAGACCCGGTTCACCTGTCTCTGTTCCAGTCAGGCCCGGTTCACCTCTCTCTGTTCCAGTCAGACCCGGTTCACCTCTCTCTGTTCCAGTCAGACCTGGTTCACCTCTCTCTGTTCCAGTCAGACCTGGTTCACCTGTCTCTGTTCCAGTCAGACCCGGTTCACCTCTCTCTGTTCCAGTCAGACCCGGTTCACCTGTCTCTGTTCCAGTCAGACCCGGTTCACCTCTCTCTGTTCCAGTCAGACCCGGTTCACCTCTCTCTGTTCCAGTCAGACCCGGTTCACCTGTCTCTGTTCCAGTCAGACCCGGTTCACCTGTCTCTGTTCCAGTCAGACCCGGTTCACCTCTCTCTGTTCCAGTCAGACCCGGTTCACCTCTCTCTGTTCCAGTCAGACCCGGTTCACCTCTCTCTGTTCCAGTCAGATCTGGTTCACCTGTCTCTGTTCCAGTCAGACCCGGTTCACCTGTCTCTGTTCCAGTCAGACCTGGTTCACCTGTCTCTGTTCCAGTCAGACCCGGTTCACCTGTCTCTGTTCCAGTCAGACCCGGTTCACCTGTCTCTGTTCCAGTCAGACCCGGTTCACCTGTCTCTGTTCCAGTCAGACCCGGTTCACCTCTCTCTGTTCCAGTCAGACCCGGTTCACCTCTCTCTGTTCCAGTCAGACCCGGTTCACCTGTCTCTGTTCCAGTCAGGCCCGGTTCACCTCTCTCTGTTCCAGTCAGACCCGGTTCACCTCTCTCTGTTCCAGTCAGACCTGGTTCACCTCTCTCTGTTCCAGTCAGACCTGGTTCACCTGTCTCTGTTCCAGTCAGACCCGGTTCACCTCTCTCTGTTCCAGTCAGACCCGGTTCACCTCTCTCTGTTCCAGTCAGACCCGGTTCACCTGTCTCTGTTCCAGTCAGACCCGGTTCGCCTGTCTCTGTTCCAGTCAGACCGGGTTCACCTCTCTCTGTTCCAGTCAGACCTGGTTCACCTCTCTCTGTTCCAGTCAGACCCGGTTCACCTCTCTCTGTTCCAGTCAGACCTGGTTCACCTCTCTCTGTTCCAGTCAGACCTGGTTCACCTGTCTCTGTTCCAGTCAGACCCGGTTCACCTCTCTCTGTTCCAGTCAGACCCGGTTCACCTCTCTCTGTTCCAGTCAGACCTGGTTCACCTCTCTCTGTTCCAGTCAGACCCGGTTCACCTGTCTCTGTTCCAGTCAGACCCGGTTCACCTGTTTCTGTTCCAGTCAGACCTGGTTCACCTCTCTCTGTTCCAGTCAGACCCGGTTCACCTCTCTCTGTTCCAGTCAGACCCGGTTCACCTGTCTCTGTTCCAGTCAGACCCGGTTCACCTCTCTCTGTTCCAGTCAGACCCGGTTCACCTCTCTCTGTTCCAGTCAGACCCGGTTCACCTGTCTCTGTTCCAGTCAGACCCGGTTCACCTGTCTCTGTTCCAGTCAGACCCGGTTCACCTCTCTCTGTTCCAGTCAGACCCGGTTCACCTCTCTCTGTTCCAGTCAGACCCGGTTCACCTCTCTCTGTTCCAGTCAGATCTGGTTCACCTGTCTCTGTTCCAGTCAGACCCGGTTCACCTGTCTCTGTTCCAGTCAGACCTGGTTCACCTGTCTCTGTTCCAGTCAGACCCGGTTCACCTGTCTCTGTTCCAGTCAGACCCGGTTCACCTGTCTCTGTTCCAGTCAGACCCGGTTCACCTGTCTCTGTTCCAGTCAGACCCGGTTCACCTCTCTCTGTTCCAGTCAGACCCGGTTCACCTCTCTCTGTTCCAGTCAGACCCGGTTCACCTGTCTCTGTTCCAGTCAGGCCCGGTTCACCTCTCTCTGTTCCAGTCAGACCCGGTTCACCTCTCTCTGTTCCAGTCAGACCTGGTTCACCTCTCTCTGTTCCAGTCAGACCTGGTTCACCTGTCTCTGTTCCAGTCAGACCCGGTTCACCTCTCTCTGTTCCAGTCAGACCCGGTTCACCTCTCTCTGTTCCAGTCAGACCTGGTTCACCTCTCTCTGTTCCAGTCAGACCCGGTTCACCTGTCTCTGTTCCAGTCAGACCCGGTTCACCTGTTTCTGTTCCAGTCAGACCTGGTTCACCTCTCTCTGTTCCAGTCAGACCCGGTTCACCTCTCTCTGTTCCAGTCAGACCCGGTTCACCTGTCTCTGTTCCAGTCAGACCCGGTTCACCTCTCTCTGTTCCAGTCAGACCCGGTTCACCTCTCTCTGTTCCAGTCAGACCCGGTTCACCTGTCTCTGTTCCAGTCAGACCCGGTTCACCTGTCTCTGTTCCAGTCAGACCCGGTTCACCTCTCTCTGTTCCAGTCAGACCCGGTTCACCTCTCTTTGTTCCAGTCAGACCCGGTTCACCTGTCTCTGTTCCAGTCAGACCCGGTTCACCTGTCTCTGTTCCAGTCAGACCTGGTTCACCTCTCTCTGTTCCAGTCAGACCCGGTTCACCTGTCTCTGTTCCAGTCAGACCCGGTTCACCTGTTTCTGTTCCAGTCAGACCTGGTTCACCTCTCTCTGTTCCAGTCAGACCCGGTTCACCTCTCTCTGTTCCAGTCAGACCCGGTTCACCTCTCTCTGTTCCAGTCAGATCTGGTTCACCTGTCTCTGTTCCAGTCAGACCCGGTTCACCTGTCTCTGTTCCAGTCAGACCCGGTTCACCTGTCTCTGTTCCAGTCAGACCCGGTTCACCTGTCTCTGTTCCAGTCAGACCCGGTTCACCTGTCTCTGTTCCAGTCAGACCCGGTTCACCTCTCTCTGTTCCAGTCAGACCCGGTTCACCTCTCTCTGTTCCAGTCAGACCCGGTTCACCTGTCTCTGTTCCAGTCAGGCCCGGTTCACCTCTCTCTGTTCCAGTCAGACCCGGTTCACCTGTCTCTGTTCCAGTCAGGGGCCCTCTGATAGACACCCGGTTCACCTGTCTCTGTTCCAGTCAGACCCGGTTCACCTCTCTCTGTTCCAGTCAGACCCGGTTCACCTCTCTCTGTTCCAGTCAGACCTGGTTCACCTGTCTCTGTTCCAGTCAGACCCGGTTCACCTCTCTCTGTTCCAGTCAGACCCGGTTCACCTGTCTCTGTTCCAGTCAGACCCGGTTCACCTCTCTCTGTTCCAGTCAGACCTGGTTCAACTCTCTCTGTTCCAGTCAGACCCGGTTCACCTCTCTCTGTTCCAGTCAGACCTGGTTCACCTCTCTCTGTTCCAGTCAGACCTGGTTCACCTGTCTCTGTTCCAGTCAGACCCGGTTCACCTCTCTCTGTTCCAGTCAGACCTGGTTCACCTCTCTCTGTTCCAGTCAGACCCGGTTTACCTGTCTCTGTTCCAGTCAGACCCGGTTCACCTGTCTCTGTTCCAGTCAGGGCCCTCTGATAGACACCCGGTTCACCTCTCTCTGTTCCAGTCAGACCCGGTTCACCTGTCTCTGTTCCAGTCAGACCCGGTTCACCTGTCTCTGTTCCAGTCAGACCCGGTTCACCTCTCTCTGTTCCAGTCAGACCTGGTTCACCTCTCTCTGTTCCAGTCAGACCCGGTTCACCTCTCTCTGTTCCAGTCAGACCTGGTTCACCTGTCTCTGTTCCAGTCAGACCCGGTTCACCTCTCTCTGTTCCAGTCAGACCCGGTTCACCTCTCTCTGTTCCAGTCAGACCCGGTTCACCTGTCTCTGTTCCAGTCAGGCCCGGTTCACCTCTCTCTGTTCCAGTCAGACCCGGTTCACCTGTCTCTGTTCCAGTCAGGGGCCCTCTGATAGACACCCGGTTCACCTGTCTCTGTTCCAGTCAGACCCGGTTCACCTCTCTCTGTTCCAGTCAGACCCGGTTCACCTCTCTCTGTTCCAGTCAGACCCGGTTCACCTGTCTCTGTTCCAGTCAGACCCGGTTCACCTCTCTCTGTTCCAGTCAGACCCGGTTCACCTCTCTCTGTTCCAGTCAGATCCGGTTCACCTGTCTCTGTTCCAGTCAGACCTGGTTCACCTCTCTCTGTTCCAGTCAGACCCGGTTCACCTCTCTCTGTTCCAGTCAGACCCGGTTCACCTGTCTCTGTTCCAGTCAGACCCGGTTCACCTCTCTCTGTTCCAGTCAGACCCGGTTCACCTCTCTCTGTTCCAGTCAGACCCGGTTCACCTGTCTCTGTTCCAGTCAGACCTGGTTCACCTGTCTCTGTTCCAGTCAGACCCGGTTCACCTGTCTCTGTTCCAGTCAGACCCGGTTCACCTGTCTCTGTTCCAGTCAGACCCGGTTCACCTGTCTCTGTTCCAGTCAGGGCCCTCTGATAGACACCCGGTTCACCTCTCTCTGTTCCAGTCAGACCCGGTTCACCTGTCTCTGGTCCAGTTAGGGCCCTCTGATAGACACCCGGTTCACCTCTCTCTGTTCCAGTCAGACCCGGTTCACCTGTCTCTGTTCCAGTCAGACCCGGTTCACCTGTCTCTGTTCCAGTCAGACCCGGTTCACCTGTCTCTGTTCCAGTCAGAACCGGTTCACCTGTCTCTGTTCCAGTCAGACCTGGTTCACCTCTCTCTGTTCCAGTCAGACCTGGTTCACCTGTCTCTGTTCCAGTCAGACCCGGTTCACCTCTCTCTGTTCCAGTCAGACCCGGTTCACCTCTCTGTTCCAGTCAGACCTGGTTCACCTCTCTCTGTTCCAGTCAGACCCGGTTCACCTGTCTCTGTTCCAGTCAGACCCGGTTCACCTGTCTCTGTTCCAGTCAGGGCCCTCTGATAGACACCCGGTTCACCTCTCTCTGTTCCAGTCAGACCCGGTTCACCTGTCTCTGTTCCAGTCAGACCCGGTTCACCTGTCTATGTTCCAGTCAGACCCGGTTCACCTCTCTCTGTTCCAGTCAGACCTGGTTCACCTCTCTCTGTTCCAGTCAGACCCGGTTCACCTGTCTCTGTTCCAGTCAGACCTGGTTCACCTTTCTCTGATCCAGTCAGACCCGGTTCACCTCTCTCTGTTCCAGTCAGACCCGGTTCACCTCTCTCTGTTCCAGTCAGACCCGGTTCACCTGTCTCTGTTCCAGTCAGGCCCGGTTCACCTCTCTCTGTTCCAGTCAGACCCGGTTCACCTGTCTCTGTTCCAGTCAGACCTGGTTCACCTGTCTCTGTTCCAGTCAGACCCGGTTCACCTGTCTCTGTTCCAGTCAGACCCGGTTCACCTCTCTCTGTTCCAGTCAGGGCCCTCTGATAGACACCCGGTTCACCTCTCTCTGTTCCAGTCAGACCCGGTTCACCTGTCTCTGTTCCAGTCAGACCCGGTTCACCTGTCTCTGTTCCAGTCAGACCCGGTTCACCTCTCTCTGTTCCAGTCAGACCTGGTTCACCTCTCTCTGTTCCAGTCAGACCCGGTTCACCTCTCTCTGTTCCAGTCAGACCTGGTTCACCTGTCTCTGTTCCAGTCAGACCCGGTTCACCTCTCTCTGTTCCAGTCAGACCCGGTTCACCTCTCTCTGTTCCAGTCAGACCCGGTTCACCTGTCTCTGTTCCAGTCAGACCTGGTTCACCTCTCTCTGTTCCAGTCAGACCCGGTTCACCTCTCTCTGTTCCAGTCAGACCCGGTTCACCTGTCTCTGTTCCAGTCAGACCCGGTTCACCTCTCTCTGTTCCAGTCAGACCCGGTTCACCTCTCTCTGTTCCAGTCAGACCCGGTTCACCTGTCTCTGTTCCAGTAAGACCCGGTTCACCTGTCTCTGTTCCAGTCAGACCCGGTTCAGCTCTCTCTGTTCCAGTCAGACCCGGTTCACCTCTCTCTGTTCCAGTCAGACCCGGTTCACCTCTCTCTGTTCCAGTCAGACCTGGTTCACCTGTCTCTGTTCCAGTCAGACCCGGTTCACCTGTCTCTGTTCCAGTCAGACCTGGTTCACCTGTCTCTGTTCCAGTCAGACCCGGTTCACCTGTCTCTGTTCCAGTCAGACCCGGTTCACCTGTCTCTGTTCCAGTCAGACCCGGTTCACCTGTCTCTGATCCAGTCAGACCCGGTTCACCTGTCTCTGTTCCAGTCAGACCCGGTTCACCTGTCTCTGTTCCAGTCAGGGCCCTCTGATAGACACCCGGTTCACCTCTCTCTGTTCCAGTCAGACCTGGTTCACCTCTCTCTGTTCCAGTCAGACCTGGTTCACCTGTCTCTGTTCCAGTCAGACCCGGTTCACCTCTCTCTGTTCCAGTCAGACCTGGTTCACCTCTCTCTGTTCCAGTCAGACCCGGTTCACCTGTCTCTGTTCCAGTCAGACCCGGTTCACCTGTTTCTGTTCCACTCAGACCTGGTTCACCTCTCTCTGTTCCAGTCAGACCCGGTTCACCTGTCTCTGTTCCAGTCAGACCCGGTTCACCTCTCTCTGTTCCAGTCAGACCCGGTTCACCTCTCTCTGTTCCAGTCAGACCCGGTTCACCTGTCTCTGTTCCAGTCAGGCCCGGTTCACCTCTCTCTGTTCCAGTCAGACCCGGTTCACCTCTCTCTGTTCCAGTCAGACCTGGTTCACCTCTCTCTGTTCCAGTCAGACCTGGTTCACCTGTCTCTGTTCCAGTCAGACCCGGTTCACCTCTCTCTGTTCCAGTCAGACCCGGTTCACCTCTCTCTGTTCCAGTCAGACCTGGTTCACCTCTCTCTGTTCCAGTCAGACCCGGTTCACCTGTCTCTGTTCCAGTCAGACCCGGTTCACCTGTTTCTGTTCCAGTCAGACCTGGTTCACCTCTCTCTGTTCCAGTCAGACCCGGTTCACCTCTCTCTGTTCCAGTCAGACCCGGTTCACCTGTCTCTGTTCCAGTCAGACCCGGTTCACCTCTCTCTGTTCCAGTCAGACCCGGTTCACCTCTCTCTGTTCCAGTCAGACCCGGTTCACCTGTCTCTGTTCCAGTCAGACCCGGTTCACCTGTCTCTGTTCCAGTCAGACCCGGTTCACCTCTCTCTGTTCCAGTCAGACCCGGTTCACCTCTCTTTGTTCCAGTCAGACCCGGTTCACCTGTCTCTGTTCCAGTCAGACCCGGTTCACCTGTCTCTGTTCCAGTCAGACCTGGTTCACCTCTCTCTGTTCCAGTCAGACCCGGTTCACCTGTCTCTGTTCCAGTCAGACCCGGTTCACCTGTTTCTGTTCCAGTCAGACCTGGTTCACCTCTCTCTGTTCCAGTCAGACCCGGTTCACCTCTCTCTGTTCCAGTCAGACCCGGTTCACCTCTCTCTGTTCCAGTCAGATCTGGTTCACCTGTCTCTGTTCCAGTCAGACCCGGTTCACCTGTCTCTGTTCCAGTCAGACCCGGTTCACCTGTCTCTGTTCCAGTCAGACCCGGTTCACCTGTCTCTGTTCCAGTCAGACCCGGTTCACCTGTCTCTGTTCCAGTCAGACCCGGTTCACCTCTCTCTGTTCCAGTCAGACCCGGTTCACCTCTCTCTGTTCCAGTCAGACCCGGTTCACCTCTCTCTGTTCCAGTCAGACCCGGTTCACCTGTCTCTGTTCCAGTCAGGCCCGGTTCACCTCTCTCTGTTCCAGTCAGACCCGGTTCACCTGTCTCTGTTCCAGTCAGGGGCCCTCTGATAGACACCCGGTTCACCTGTCTCTGTTCCAGTCAGACCCGGTTCACCTCTCTCTGTTCCAGTCAGACCCGGTTCACCTCTCTCTGTTCCAGTCAGACCTGGTTCACCTGTCTCTGTTCCAGTCAGACCCGGTTCACCTCTCTCTGTTCCAGTCAGACCCGGTTCACCTGTCTCTGTTCCAGTCAGACCCGGTTCACCTCTCTCTGTTCCAGTCAGACCCGGTTCAACTCTCTCTGTTCCAGTCAGACCCGGTTCACCTCTCTCTGTTCCAGTCAGACCTGGTTCACCTCTCTCTGTTCCAGTCAGACCTGGTTAACCTGTCTCTGTTCCAGTCAGACCCGGTTCACCTCTCTCTGTTCCAGTCAGACCTGGTTCACCTCTCTCTGTTCCAGTCAGACCCGGTTTACCTGTCTCTGTTCCAGTCAGACCCGGTTCACCTGTCTCTGTTCCAGTCAGGGCCCTCTGATAGACACCCGGTTCACCTCTCTCTGTTCCAGTCAGACCCGGTTCACCTGTCTCTGTTCCAGTCAGACCCGGTTCACCTGTCTCTGTTCCAGTCAGACCCGGTTCACCTCTCTCTGTTCCAGTCAGACCTGGTTCACCTCTCTCTGTTCCAGTCAGACCCGGTTCACCTCTCTCTGTTCCAGTCAGACCTGGTTCACCTGTCTCTGTTCCAGTCAGACCCGGTTCACCTCTCTCTGTTCCAGTCAGACCCGGTTCACCTCTCTCTGTTCCAGTCAGACCCGGTTCACCTGTCTCTGTTCCAGTCAGGCCCGGTTCACCTCTCTCTGTTCCAGTCAGACCCGGTTCACCTGTCTCTGTTCCAGTCAGGGGCCCTCTGATAGACACCCGGTTCACCTGTCTCTGTTCCAGTCAGACCCGGTTCACCTCTCTCTGTTCCAGTCAGACCCGGTTCACCTCTCTCTGTTCCAGTCAGACCCGGTTCACCTGTCTCTGTTCCAGTCAGACCCGGTTCACCTCTCTCTGTTCCAGTCAGACCCGGTTCACCTCTCTCTGTTCCAGTCAGATCCGGTTCACCTGTCTCTGTTCCAGTCAGACCTGGTTCACCTCTCTCTGTTCCAGTCAGACCCGGTTCACCTCTCTCTGTTCCAGTCAGACCCGGTTCACCTGTCTCTGTTCCAGTCAGACCCGGTTCACCTCTCTCTGTTCCAGTCAGACCCGGTTCACCTCTCTCTGTTCCAGTCAGACCCGGTTCACCTGTCTCTGTTCCAGTCAGACCTGGTTCACCTGTCTCTGTTCCAGTCAGACCCGGTTCACCTGTCTCTGTTCCAGTCAGACCCGGTTCACCTGTCTCTGTTCCAGTCAGACCTGGTTCACCTCTCTCTGTTCCAGTCAGACCCGGTTCACCTGTCTCTGTTCCAGTCAGACCCGGTTCACCTGTTTCTGTTCCAGTCAGACCTGGTTCACCTCTCTCTGTTCCAGTCAGACCCGGTTCAACTCTCTCTGTTCCAGTCAGACCCGGTTCACCTCTCTCTGTTCCAGTCAGATCTGGTTCACCTGTCTCTGTTCCAGTCAGACCCGGTTCACCTGTCTCTGTTCCAGTCAGACCCGGTTCACCTGTCTCTGTTCCAGTCAGACCCGGTTCACCTGTCTCTGTTCCAGTCAGACCCGGTTCACCTGTCTCTGTTCCAGTCAGACCCGGTTCACCTCTCTCTGTTCCAGTCAGACCCGGTTCACCTCTCTCTGTTCCAGTCAGACCCGGTTCACCTGTCTCTGTTCCAGTCAGGCCCGGTTCACCTCTCTCTGTTCCAGTCAGACCCGGTTCACCTGTCTCTGTTCCAGTCAGGGGCCCTCTGATAGACACCCGGTTCACCTGTCTCTGTTCCAGTCAGACCCGGTTCACCTCTCTCTGTTCCAGTCAGACCCGGTTCACCTCTCTCTGTTCCAGTCAGACCTGGTTCACCTGTCTCTGTTCCAGTCAGACCCGGTTCACCTCTCTCTGTTCCAGTCAGACCCGGTTCACCTGTCTCTGTTCCAGTCAGACCCGGTTCACCTCTCTCTGTTCCAGTCAGACCTGGTTCAACTCTCTCTGTTCCAGTCAGACCCGGTTCACCTCTCTCTGTTCCAGTCAGACCTGGTTCACCTCTCTCTGTTCCAGTCAGACCTGGTTCACCTGTCTCTGTTCCAGTCAGACCCGGTTCACCTCTCTCTGTTCCAGTCAGACCTGGTTCACCTCTCTCTGTTCCAGTCAGACCCGGTTTACCTGTCTCTGTTCCAGTCAGACCCGGTTCACCTGTCTCTGTTCCAGTCAGGGCCCTCTGATAGACACCCGGTTCACCTCTCTCTGTTCCAGTCAGACCCGGTTCACCTGTCTCTGTTCCAGTCAGACCCGGTTCACCTGTCTCTGTTCCAGTCAGACCCGGTTCACCTCTCTCTGTTCCAGTCAGACCTGGTTCACCTCTCTCTGTTCCAGTCAGACCCGGTTCACCTCTCTCTGTTCCAGTCAGACCTGGTTCACCTGTCTCTGTTCCAGTCAGACCCGGTTCACCTCTCTCTGTTCCAGTCAGACCCGGTTCACCTCTCTCTGTTCCAGTCAGACCCGGTTCACCTGTCTCTGTTCCAGTCAGGCCCGGTTCACCTCTCTCTGTTCCAGTCAGACCCGGTTCACCTGTCTCTGTTCCAGTCAGGGGCCCTCTGATAGACACCCGGTTCACCTGTCTCTGTTCCAGTCAGACCCGGTTCACCTCTCTCTGTTCCAGTCAGACCCGGTTCACCTCTCTCTGTTCCAGTCAGACCCGGTTCACCTGTCTCTGTTCCAGTCAGACCCGGTTCACCTCTCTCTGTTCCAGTCAGACCCGGTTCACCTCTCTCTGTTCCAGTCAGATCCGGTTCACCTGTCTCTGTTCCAGTCAGACCTGGTTCACCTCTCTCTGTTCCAGTCAGACCCGGTTCACCTCTCTCTGTTCCAGTCAGACCCGGTTCACCTGTCTCTGTTCCAGTCAGACCCGGTTCACCTCTCTCTGTTCCAGTCAGACCCGGTTCACCTCTCTCTGTTCCAGTCAGACCCGGTTCACCTGTCTCTGTTCCAGTCAGACCTGGTTCACCTGTCTCTGTTCCAGTCAGACCCGGTTCACCTGTCTCTGTTCCAGTCAGACCCGGTTCACCTGTCTCTGTTCCAGTCAGACCCGGTTCACCTGTCTCTGTTCCAGTCAGGGCCCTCTGATAGACACCCGGTTCACCTCTCTCTGTTCCAGTCAGACCCGGTTCACCTGTCTCTGGTCCAGTTAGGGCCCTCTGATAGACACCCGGTTCACCTCTCTCTGTTCCAGTCAGACCCGGTTCACCTGTCTCTGTTCCAGTCAGACCCGGTTCACCTGTCTCTGTTCCAGTCAGACCCGGTTCACCTGTCTCTGTTCCAGTCAGAACCGGTTCACCTGTCTCTGTTCCAGTCAGACCTGGTTCACCTCTCTCTGTTCCAGTCAGACCTGGTTCACCTGTCTCTGTTCCAGTCAGACCCGGTTCACCTCTCTCTGTTCCAGTCAGACCCGGTTCACCTCTCTGTTCCAGTCAGACCTGGTTCACCTCTCTCTGTTCCAGTCAGACCCGGTTCACCTGTCTCTGTTCCAGTCAGACCCGGTTCACCTGTCTCTGTTCCAGTCAGGGCCCTCTGATAGACACCCGGTTCACCTCTCTCTGTTCCAGTCAGACCCGGTTCACCTGTCTCTGTTCCAGTCAGACCCGGTTCACCTGTCTATGTTCCAGTCAGACCCGGTTCACCTCTCTCTGTTCCAGTCAGACCTGGTTCACCTCTCTCTGTTCCAGTCAGACCCGGTTCACCTGTCTCTGTTCCAGTCAGACCTGGTTCACCTTTCTCTGATCCAGTCAGACCCGGTTCACCTCTCTCTGTTCCAGTCAGACCCGGTTCACCTCTCTCTGTTCCAGTCAGACCCGGTTCACCTGTCTCTGTTCCAGTCAGGCCCGGTTCACCTCTCTCTGTTCCAGTCAGACCCGGTTCACCTGTCTCTGTTCCAGTCAGACCTGGTTCACCTGTCTCTGTTCCAGTCAGACCCGGTTCACCTGTCTCTGTTCCAGTCAGACCCGGTTCACCTCTCTCTGTTCCAGTCAGGGCCCTCTGATAGACACCCGGTTCACCTCTCTCTGTTCCAGTCAGACCCGGTTCACCTGTCTCTGTTCCAGTCAGACCCGGTTCACCTGTCTCTGTTCCAGTCAGACCCGGTTCACCTCTCTCTGTTCCAGTCAGACCTGGTTCACCTCTCTCTGTTCCAGTCAGACCCGGTTCACCTCTCTCTGTTCCAGTCAGACCTGGTTCACCTGTCTCTGTTCCAGTCAGACCCGGTTCACCTCTCTCTGTTCCAGTCAGACCCGGTTCACCTCTCTCTGTTCCAGTCAGACCCGGTTCACCTGTCTCTGTTCCAGTCAGACCTGGTTCACCTCTCTCTGTTCCAGTCAGACCCGGTTCACCTCTCTCTGTTCCAGTCAGACCCGGTTCACCTGTCTCTGTTCCAGTCAGACCCGGTTCACCTCTCTCTGTTCCAGTCAGACCCGGTTCACCTCTCTCTGTTCCAGTCAGACCCGGTTCACCTGTCTCTGTTCCAGTAAGACCCGGTTCACCTGTCTCTGTTCCAGTCAGACCCGGTTCAGTTCTCTCTGTTCCAGTCAGACCCGGTTCACCTCTCTCTGTTCCAGTCAGACCCGGTTCACCTCTCTCTGTTCCAGTCAGACCTGGTTCACCTGTCTCTGTTCCAGTCAGACCCGGTTCACCTGTCTCTGTTCCAGTCAGACCTGGTTCACCTGTCTCTGTTCCAGTCAGACCCGGTTCACCTGTCTCTGTTCCAGTCAGACCCGGTTCACCTGTCTCTGTTCCAGTCAGACCCGGTTCACCTCTCTCTGTTCCAGTCAGACCCGGTTCACCTGTCTCTGTTCCAGTCAGACCTGGTTCACCTGTCTCTGTTCCAGTCAGACCCGGTTCACCTGTCTCTGTTCCAGTCAGACCCGGTTCACCTGTCTCTGTTCCAGTCAGACCCGGTTCACCTGTCTCTGTTCCAGTCAGGGCCCTCTGATAGACACCCGGTTCACCTCTCTCTGTTCCAGTCAGACCCGGTTCACCTGTCTCTGGTCCAGTTAGGGCCCTCTGATAGACACCCGGTTCACCTCTCTCTGTTCCAGTCAGACCCGGTTCACCTGTCTCTGTTCCAGTCAGACCCGGTTCACCTGTCTCTGTTCCAGTCAGACCCGGTTCACCTGTCTCTGTTCCAGTCAGAACCGGTTCACCTGTCTCTGTTCCAGTCAGACCTGGTTCACCTCTCTCTGTTCCAGTCAGACCTGGTTCACCTGTCTCTGTTCCAGTCAGACCCGGTTCACCTCTCTCTGTTCCAGTCAGACCCGGTTCACCTCTCTGTTCCAGTCAGACCTGGTTCACCTCTCTCTGTTCCAGTCAGACCCGGTTCACCTGTCTCTGTTCCAGTCAGACCCGGTTCACCTGTCTCTGTTCCAGTCAGGGCCCTCTGATAGACACCCGGTTCACCTCTCTCTGTTCCAGTCAGACCCGGTTCACCTGTCTCTGTTCCAGTCAGACCCGGTTCACCTGTCTATGTTCCAGTCAGACCCGGTTCACCTCTCTCTGTTCCAGTCAGACCTGGTTCACCTCTCTCTGTTCCAGTCAGACCCGGTTCACCTGTCTCTGTTCCAGTCAGACCTGGTTCACCTTTCTCTGATCCAGTCAGACCCGGTTCACCTCTCTCTGTTCCAGTCAGACCCGGTTCACCTCTCTCTGTTCCAGTCAGACCCGGTTCACCTGTCTCTGTTCCAGTCAGGCCCGGTTCACCTCTCTCTGTTCCAGTCAGACCCGGTTCACCTGTCTCTGTTCCAGTCAGACCTGGTTCACCTGTCTCTGTTCCAGTCAGACCCGGTTCACCTGTCTCTGTTCCAGTCAGACCCGGTTCACCTCTCTCTGTTCCAGTCAGGGCCCTCTGATAGACACCCGGTTCACCTCTCTCTGTTCCAGTCAGACCCGGTTCACCTGTCTCTGTTCCAGTCAGACCCGGTTCACCTGTCTCTGTTCCAGTCAGACCCGGTTAACCTCTCTCTGTTCCAGTCAGACCTGGTTCACCTCTCTCTGTTCCAGTCAGACCCGGTTCACCTCTCTCTGTTCCAGTCAGACCTGGTTCACCTGTCTCTGTTCCAGTCAGACCCGGTTCACCTCTCTCTGTTCCAGTCAGACCCGGTTCACCTCTCTCTGTTCCAGTCAGACCCGGTTCACCTGTCTCTGTTCCAGTCAGACCTGGTTCACCTCTCTCTGTTCCAGTCAGACCCGGTTCACCTCTCTCTGTTCCAGTCAGACCCGGTTCACCTGTCTCTGTTCCAGTCAGACCCGGTTCACCTCTCTCTGTTCCAGTCAGACCCGGTTCACCTCTCTCTGTTCCAGTCAGACCCGGTTCACCTGTCTCTGTTCCAGTAAGACCCGGTTCACCTGTCTCTGTTCCAGTCAGACCCGGTTCAGTTCTCTCTGTTCCAGTCAGACCCGGTTCACCTCTCTCTGTTCCAGTCAGACCCGGTTCACCTCTCTCTGTTCCAGTCAGACCTGGTTCACCTGTCTCTGTTCCAGTCAGACCCGGTTCACCTGTCTCTGTTCCAGTCAGACCTGGTTCACCTGTCTCTGTTCCAGTCAGACCCGGTTCACCTGTCTCTGTTCCAGTCAGACCCGGTTCACCTGTCTCTGTTCCAGTCAGACCCGGTTCACCTGTCTCTGATCCAGTCAGACCCGGTTCACCTGTCTCTGTTCCAGTCAGACCCGGTTCACCTGTCTCTGTTCCAGTCAGGGCCCTCTGATAGACACCCGGTTCACCTCTCTCTGTTCCAGTCAGACCTGGTTCACCTCTCTCTGTTCCAGTCAGACCTGGTTCACCTGTCTCTGTTCCAGTCAGACCCGGTTCACCTCTCTCTGTTCCAGTCAGACCTGGTTCACCTCTCTCTGTTCCAGTCAGACCCGGTTCACCTCTCTCTGTTCCAGTCAGACCTGGTTCACCTGTCTCTGTTCCAGTCAGACCCGGTTCACCTCTCTCTGTTCCAGTCAGACCCGGTTCACCTCTCTCTGTTCCAGTCAGACCCGGTTCACCTGTCTCTGTTCCAGTCAGGCCCGGTTCACCTCTCTCTGTTCCAGTCAGACCCGGTTCACCTGTCTCTGTTCCAGTCAGGGGCCCTCTGATAGACACCCGGTTCACCTGTCTCTGTTCCAGTCAGACCCGGTTCACCTCTCTCTGTTCCAGTCAGACCCGGTTCACCTCTCTCTGTTCCAGTCAGACCCGGTTCACCTGTCTCTGTTCCAGTCAGACCCGGTTCACCTCTCTCTGTTCCAGTCAGACCCGGTTCACCTCTCTCTGTTCCAGTCAGATCCGGTTCACCTGTCTCTGTTCCAGTCAGACCTGGTTCACCTCTCTCTGTTCCAGTCAGACCCGGTTCACCTCTCTCTGTTCCAGTCAGACCCGGTTCACCTGTCTCTGTTCCAGTCAGACCCGGTTCACCTCTCTCTGTTCCAGTCAGACCCGGTTCACCTCTCTCTGTTCCAGTCAGACCCGGTTCACCTGTCTCTGTTCCAGTCAGACCTGGTTCACCTGTCTCTGTTCCAGTCAGACCCGGTTCACCTGTCTCTGTTCCAGTCAGACCCGGTTCACCTGTCTCTGTTCCAGTCAGACCCGGTTCACCTGTCTCTGTTCCAGTCAGGGCCCTCTGATAGACACCCGGTTCACCTCTCTCTGTTCCAGTCAGACCCGGTTCACCTGTCTCTGGTCCAGTTAGGGCCCTCTGATAGACACCCGGTTCACCTCTCTCTGTTCCAGTCAGACCCGGTTCACCTGTCTCTGTTCCAGTCAGACCCGGTTCACCTGTCTCTGTTCCAGTCAGACCCGGTTCACCTGTCTCTGTTCCAGTCAGAACCGGTTCACCTGTCTCTGTTCCAGTCAGACCTGGTTCACCTCTCTCTGTTCCAGTCAGACCTGGTTCACCTGTCTCTGTTCCAGTCAGACCCGGTTCACCTCTCTCTGTTCCAGTCAGACCCGGTTCACCTCTCTGTTCCAGTCAGACCTGGTTCACCTCTCTCTGTTCCAGTCAGACCCGGTTCACCTGTCTCTGTTCCAGTCAGACCCGGTTCACCTGTCTCTGTTCCAGTCAGGGCCCTCTGATAGACACCCGGTTCACCTCTCTCTGTTCCAGTCAGACCCGGTTCACCTGTCTCTGTTCCAGTCAGACCCGGTTCACCTGTCTATGTTCCAGTCAGACCCGGTTCACCTCTCTCTGTTCCAGTCAGACCTGGTTCACCTCTCTCTGTTCCAGTCAGACCCGGTTCACCTGTCTCTGTTCCAGTCAGACCTGGTTCACCTTTCTCTGATCCAGTCAGACCCGGTTCACCTCTCTCTGTTCCAGTCAGACCCGGTTCACCTCTCTCTGTTCCAGTCAGACCCGGTTCACCTGTCTCTGTTCCAGTCAGGCCCGGTTCACCTCTCTCTGTTCCAGTCAGACCCGGTTCACCTGTCTCTGTTCCAGTCAGACCTGGTTCACCTGTCTCTGTTCCAGTCAGACCCGGTTCACCTGTCTCTGTTCCAGTCAGACCCGGTTCACCTCTCTCTGTTCCAGTCAGGGCCCTCTGATAGACACCCGGTTCACCTCTCTCTGTTCCAGTCAGACCCGGTTCACCTGTCTCTGTTCCAGTCAGACCCGGTTCACCTGTCTCTGTTCCAGTCAGACCCGGTTCACCTCTCTCTGTTCCAGTCAGACCTGGTTCACCTCTCTCTGTTCCAGTCAGACCCGGTTCACCTCTCTCTGTTCCAGTCAGACCTGGTTCACCTGTCTCTGTTCCAGTCAGACCCGGTTCACCTCTCTCTGTTCCAGTCAGACCCGGTTCACCTCTCTCTGTTCCAGTCAGACCCGGTTCACCTGTCTCTGTTCCAGTCAGACCTGGTTCACCTCTCTCTGTTCCAGTCAGACCCGGTTCACCTCTCTCTGTTCCAGTCAGACCCGGTTCACCTGTCTCTGTTCCAGTCAGACCCGGTTCACCTCTCTCTGTTCCAGTCAGACCCGGTTCACCTCTCTCTGTTCCAGTCAGACCCGGTTCACCTGTCTCTGTTCCAGTAAGACCCGGTTCACCTGTCTCTGTTCCAGTCAGACCCGGTTCAGCTCTCTCTGTTCCAGTCAGACCCGGTTCACCTCTCTCTGTTCCAGTCAGACCCGGTTCACCTCTCTCTGTTCCAGTCAGACCTGGTTCACCTGTCTCTGTTCCAGTCAGACCCGGTTCACCTGTCTCTGTTCCAGTCAGACCTGGTTCACCTGTCTCTGTTCCAGTCAGACCCGGTTCACCTGTCTCTGTTCCAGTCAGACCCGGTTCACCTGTCTCTGTTCCAGTCAGACCCGGTTCACCTGTCTCTGATCCAGTCAGACCCGGTTCACCTGTCTCTGTTCCAGTCAGACCCGGTTCACCTGTCTCTGTTCCAGTCAGGGCCCTCTGATAGACACCCGGTTCACCTCTCTCTGTTCCAGTCAGACCTGGTTCACCTCTCTCTGTTCCAGTCAGACCTGGTTCACCTGTCTCTGTTCCAGTCAGACCCGGTTCACCTCTCTCTGTTCCAGTCAGACCTGGTTCACCTCTCTCTGTTCCAGTCAGACCCGGTTCACCTGTCTCTGTTCCAGTCAGACCCGGTTCACCTGTTTCTGTTCCAGTCAGACCTGGTTCACCTCTCTCTGTTCCAGTCAGACCCGGTTCACCTCTCTCTGTTCCAGTC
Source organism: Oncorhynchus mykiss (assembly GCF_057628025.1). Taxonomy (NCBI): domain Eukaryota; kingdom Metazoa; phylum Chordata; class Actinopteri; order Salmoniformes; family Salmonidae; genus Oncorhynchus; species Oncorhynchus mykiss. The sequence continues at coordinate 71,612,719 of NC_143037.1, read as the reverse complement.
AGACCCGGTTCACCTGTCTCTGTTCCAGTCAGACCCGGTTCACCTCTCTCTGTTCCAGTCAGACCCGGTTCACCTCTCTCTGTTCCAGTCAGACCCGGTTCACCTGTCTCTGTTCCAGTCAGGCCCGGTTCACCTCTCTCTGTTCCAGTCAGACCCGGTTCACCTGTCTCTGTTCCAGTCAGACCTGGTTCACCTCTCTCTGTTCCAGTCAGACCCGGTTCACCTCTCTCTGTTCCAGTCAGACCCGGTTCACCTGTCTCTGTTCCAGTCAGACCCGGTTCACCTCTCTCTGTTCCAGTCAGACCCGGTTCACCTCTCTCTGTTCCAGTCAGACCCGGTTCACCTGTCTCTGTTCCAGTAAGACCCGGTTCACCTGTCTCTGTTCCAGTCAGACCCGGTTCAGCTCTCTCTGTTCCAGTCAGACCCGGTTCACCTCTCTCTGTTCCAGTCAGACCCGGTTCACCTCTCTCTGTTCCAATCAGACCCGGTTCACCTGTCTCTGTTCCAGTCAGACCCGGTTCACCTGTCTCTGTTCCAGTCAGACCTGGTTCACCTGTCTCTGTTCCAGTCAGACCCGGTTCACCTGTCTCTGTTCAAGTCAGACCCGGTTCACCTGTCTCTGTTCCAGTCAGACCCGGTTCACCTGTCTCTGATCCAGTCAGACCCGGTTCACCTGTCTCTGTTCCAGTCAGACCCGGTTCACCTGTCTCTGTTCCAGTCAGGGCCCTCTGATAGACACCCGGTTCACCTCTCTCTGTTCCAGTCAGACCTGGTTCACCTCTCTCTGTTCCAGTCAGACCTGGTTCACCTGTCTCTGTTCCAGTCAGACCCGGTTCACCTCTCTCTGTTCCAGTCAGACCTGGTTCACCTCTCTCTGTTCCAGTCAGACCCGGTTCACCTGTCTCTGTTCCAGTCAGACCCGGTTCACCTGTTTCTGTTTCAGTCAGACCTGGTTCACCTCTCTCTGTTCCAGTCAGACCCGGTTCACCTCTCTCTGTTCCAGTCAGACCCGGTTCACCTGTCTCTGTTCCAGTCAGACACGGTTCACCTCTCTCTGTTCCAGTCAGACCCGGTTCACCTCTCTCTGTTCCAGTCAGACCCGGTTCACCTGTCTCTGTTCCAGTCAGACCCGGTTCACCTCTCTCTGTTCCAGTCAGACCTGGTTCACCTCTCTCTGTTCCAGTCAGACCCGGTTCACCTCTCTCTGTTCCAGTCAGACCTGGTTCACCTGTCTCTGTTCCAGTCAGACCCGGTTCACCTCTCTCTGTTCCAGTCAGACCCGGTTCACCTCTCTCTGTTCCAGTCAGACCCGGTTCACCTGTCTCTGTTCCAGTCAGGCCCGGTTCACCTCTCTCTGTTCCAGTCAGACCCGGTTCACCTGTCTCTGTTCCAGTCAGACCTGGTTCACCTCTCTCTGTTCCAGTCAGACCCGGTTCACCTCTCTCTGTTCCAGTCAGACCCGGTTCACCTGTCTCTGTTCCAGTCAGACCCGGTTCACCTCTCTCTGTTCCAGTCAGACCCGGTTCACCTCTCTCTGTTCCAGTCAGACCCGGTTCACCTGTCTCTGTTCCAGTAAGACCCGGTTCACCTGTCTCTGTTCCAGTCAGACCCGGTTCAGCTCTCTCTGTTCAAGTCAGAACCGGTTCACCTCTCTCTGTTCCAGTCAGACCCGGTTCACCTCTCTCTGTTCCAGTCAGACCTGGTTCACCTGTCTCTGTTCCAGTCAGACCCGGTTCACCTGTCTCTGTTCCAGTCAGACCTGGTTCACCTGTCTCTGTTCCAGTCAGACCCGGTTCACCTGTCTCTGTTCCAGTCAGACCCGGTTCACCTGTCTCTGTTCCAGTCAGACCCGGTTCACCTGTCTCTGATCCAGTCAGACCCGGTTCACCTGTCTCTGTTCCAGTCAGACCCGGTTCACCTGTCTCTGTTCCAGTCAGGGCCCTCTGATAGACACCCGGTTCACCTCTCTCTGTTCCAGTCAGACCTGGTTCACCTCTCTCTGTTCCAGTCAGACCTGGTTCACCTGTCTCTATTCCAGTCAGACCCGGTTCACCTCTCTCTGTTCCAGTCAGACCCGGTTCACCTCTCTCTGTTCCAGTCAGACCTGGTTCACCTCTCTCTGTTCCAGTCAGACCCGGTTCACCTGTCTCTGTTCCAGTCAGACCCGGTTCACCTGTTTCTGTTCCAGTCAGACCTGGTTCACCTCTCTCTGTTCCAGTCAGACCCGGTTCACCTGTCTCTGTTCCAGTCAGACCCGGTTCACCTCTCTCTGTTCCAGTCAGACCCGGTTCACCTCTCTCTGTTCCAGTCAGACCCGGTTCACCTGTCTCTGTTCCAGTCAGACCCGGTTCACCTGTCTCTGTTCCAGTCAGACCCGGTTCACCTCTCTCTGTTCCAGTCAGACCCGGTTCAACTCTCTCTGTTCCAGTCAGACCCGGTTCACCTCTCTCTGTTCCAGTCAGATCTGGTTCACCTGTCTCTGTTCCAGTCAGACCCGGTTCACCTGTCTCTGTTCCAGTCAGACCTGGTTCACCTGTCTCTGTTCCAGTCAGACCCGGTTCACCTGTCTCTGTTCCAGTCAGACCCGGTTCACCTGTCTCTGTTCCAGTCAGACCCGGTTCACCTGTCTCTGTTCCAGTCAGACCCGGTTCACCTCTCTCTGTTCCAGTCAGACCCGGTTCACCTCTCTCTGTTCCAGTCAGACCCGGTTCACCTGTCTCTGTTCCAGTCAGGCCCGGTTCAGCTCTCTCTGTTCCAGTCAGACCCGGTTCACCTGTCTCTGTTCCAGTCAGGGGCCCTCTGATAGACACCCGGTTCACCTGTCTCTGTTCCAGTCAGACCCGGTTCACCTCTCTCTGTTCCAGTCAGACCCGGTTCACCTCTCTCTGTTCCAGTCAGACCTGGTTCACCTGTCTCTGTTCCAGTCAGACCCGGTTCACCTCTCTCTGTTCCAGTCAGACCCGGTTCACCTGTCTCTGTTCCAGTCAGACCCGGTTCACCTCTCTCTGTTCCAGTCAGACCTGGTTCACCTCTCTCTGTTCCAGTCAGACCCGGTTCACCTCTCTCTGTTCCAGTCAGACCTGGTTCACCTCTCTCTGTTCCAGTCAGACCTGGTTCACCTGTCTCTGTTCCAGTCAGACACGGTTCACCTCTCTCTGTTCCAGTCAGACCCGGTTCACCTCTCTCTGTTCCAGTCAGACCTGGTTCACCTCTCTCTGTTCCAGTCAGACCCGGTTTACCTGTCTCTGTTCCAGTCAGACCCGGTTCACCTGTCTCTGTTCCAGTCAGGGCCCTCTGATAGACACCCGGTTCACCTCTCTCTGTTCCAGTCAGACCCGGTTCACCTGTCTCTGTTCCAGTCAGACCCGGTTCACCTGTCTCTGTTCCAGTCAGACCCGGTTCACCTCTCTCTGTTCCAGTCAGACCTGGTTCACCTCTCTCTGTTCCAGTCAGACCCGGTTCACCTCTCTCTGTTCCAGTCAGACCCGGTTCACCTGTCTCTGTTCCAGTCAGACCCGGTTCACCTCTCTCTGTTCCAGTCAGACCCGGTTCACCTCTCTCTGTTCCAGTCAGACCCGGTTCACCTGTCTCTGTTCCAGTCAGACCCGGTTCACCTCTCTCTGTTCCAGTCAGACCCGGTTCACCTCTCTCTGTTCCAGTCAGACCCGGTTCACCTGTCTCTGTTCCAGTCAGACCCGGTTCACCTGTCTCTGTTCCAGTCAGACCCGGTTCACCTCTCTCTGTTCCAGTCAGACCCGGTTCAACTCTCTCTGTTCCAGTCAGACCCGGTTCACCTCTCTCTGTTCCAGTCAGATCTGGTTCACCTGTCTCTGTTCCAGTCAGACCCGGTTCACCTGTCTCTGTTCCAGTCAGACCTGGTTCACCTGTCTCTGTTCCAGTCAGACCCGGTTCACCTGTCTCTGTTCCAGTCAGACCCGGTTCACCTGTCTCTGTTCCAGTCAGACCCGGTTCACCTGTCTCTGTTCCAGTCAGACCCGGTTCACCTCTCTCTGTTCCAGTCAGACCCGGTTCACCTCTCTCTGTTCCAGTCAGACCCGGTTCACCTGTCTCTGTTCCAGTCAGGCCCGGTTCAGCTCTCTCTGTTCCAGTCAGACCCGGTTCACCTGTCTCTGTTCCAGTCAGGGGCCCTCTGATAGACACCCGGTTCACCTGTCTCTGTTCCAGTCAGACCCGGTTCACCTCTCTCTGTTCCAGTCAGACCCGGTTCACCTCTCTCTGTTCCAGTCAGACCTGGTTCACCTGTCTCTGTTCCAGTCAGACCCGGTTCACCTCTCTCTGTTCCAGTCAGACCCGGTTCACCTGTCTCTGTTCCAGTCAGACCCGGTTCACCTCTCTCTGTTCCAGTCAGACCTGGTTCACCTCTCTCTGTTCCAGTCAGACCCGGTTCACCTCTCTATGTTCCAGTCAGACCTGGTTCACCTCTCTCTGTTCCAGTCAGACCTGGTTCACCTGTCTCTGTTCCAGTCAGACCCGGTTCACCTCTCTCTGTTCCAGTCAGACCCGGTTCACCTCTCTCTGTTCCAGTCAGACCTGGTTCACCTCTCTCTGTTCCAGTCAGACCCGGTTTACCTGTCTCTGTTCCAGTCAGACCCGGTTCACCTGTCTCTGTTCCAGTCAGGGCCCTCTGATAGACACCCGGTTCACCTCTCTCTGTTCCAGTCAGACCCGGTTCACCTGTCTCTGTTCCAGTCAGACCCGGTTCACCTGTCTCTGTTCCAGTCAGACCCGGTTCACCTCTCTCTGTTCCAGTCAGACCTGGTTCACCTCTCTCTGTTCCAGTCAGACCCGGTTCACCTCTCTCTGTTCCAGTCAGACCCGGTTCACCTGTCTCTGTTCCAGTCAGACCCGGTTCACCTCTCTCTGTTCCAGTCAGACCCGGTTCACCTCTCTCTGTTCCAGTCAGACCCGGTTCACCTGTCTCTGTTCCAGTCAGGCCCGGTTCACCTCTCTCTGTTCCAGTCAGACCCGGTTCACCTGTCTCTGTTCCAGTCAGGGGCCCTCTGATAGACACCCGGTTCACCTGTCTCTGTTCCAGTCAGACCCGGTTCACCTCTCTCTGTTCCAGTCAGACCCGGTTCACCTCTCTCTGTTCCAGTCAGACCTGGTTCACCTGTCTCTGTTCCAGTCAGACCCGGTTCACCTCTCTCTGTTCCAGTCAGACCCGGTTCACCTCTCTCTGTTCCAGTCAGACCTGGTTCACCTGTCTCTGTTCCAGTCAGACCCGGTTCACCTCTCTCTGTTCCAGTCAGACCCGGTTCACCTCTCTCTGTTCCAGTCAGACCCGGTTCACCTCTCTCTGTTCCAGTCAGACCCGGTTCACCTGTCTCTGTTCCAGTCAGACCCGGTTCACCTCTCTCTGTTCCAGTCAGACCCGGTTCACCTCTCTCTGTTCCAGTCAGATCCGGTTCACCTGTCTCTGTTCCAGTCAGACCTGGTTCACCTCTCTCTGTTCCAGTCAGACCCGGTTCACCTCTCTCTGTTCCAGTCAGACCCGGTTCACCTGTCTCTGTTCCAGTCAGACCCGGTTCACCTCTCTCTGTTCCAGTCAGACCCGGTTCACCTCTCTCTGTTCCAGTCAGACCCGGTTCACCTGTCTCTGTTCCAGTCAGACCCGGTTCACCTGTCTCTGTTCCAGTCAGACCCGGTTCAGCTCTCTCTGTTCCAGTCAGACCCGGTTCACCTCTCTCTGTTCCAGTCAGACCCGGTTCACCTCTCTCTGTTCCAGTCAGACCCGGTTCACCTGTCTCTGTTCCAGTCAGACCCGGTTCACCTGTCTCTGTTCCAGTCAGACCTGGTTCACCTGTCTCTGTTCCAGTCAGACCCGGTTCACCTGTCTCTGTTCCAGTCAGACCCGGTTCACCTGTCTCTGTTCCAGTCAGACCCGGTTCACCTGTCTCTGTTCCAGTCAGACCCGGTTCACCTGTCTCTGTTCCAGTCAGACCCGGTTCACCTGTCTCTGTTCCAGTCAGGGCCCTCTGATAGACACCCGGTTCACCTCTCTCTGTTCCAGTCAGACCCGGTTCACCTGTCTCTGGTCCAGTTAGGGCCCTCTGATAGACACCCGGTTCACCTCTCTCTGTTCCAGTCAGACCCGGTTCACCTGTCTCTGTTCCAGTCAGACCCGGTTCACCTGTCTCTGTTCCAGTCAGACCCGGTTCACCTGTCTCTGTTCCAGTCAGAACCGGTTCACCTGTCTCTGTTCCAGTCAGACCTGGTTCACCTCTCTCTGTTCCAGTCAGACCTGGTTCACCTGTCTCTGTTCCAGTCAGACCCGGTTCACCTCTCTCTGTTCCAGTCAGACCCGGTTCACCTCTCTGTTCCAGTCAGACCTGGTTCACCTCTCTCTGTTCCAGTCAGACCCGGTTCACCTGTCTCTGTTCCAGTCAGACCCGGTTCACCTGTCTCTGTTCCAGTCAGGGCCCTCTGATAGACACCCGGTTCACCTCTCTCTGTTCCAGTCAGACCCGGTTCACCTGTCTCTGTTCCAGTCAGACCCGGTTCACCTGTCTATGTTCCAGTCAGACCCGGTTCACCTCTCTCTGTTCCAGTCAGACCTGGTTCACCTCTCTCTGTTCCAGTCAGACCCGGTTCACCTCTCTCTGTTCCAGTCAGACCTGGTTCACCTGTCTCTGTTCCAGTCAGACCCGGTTCACCTCTCTCTGTTCCAGTCAGACCCGGTTCACCTCTCTCTGTTCCAGTCAGACCCGGTTCACCTGTCTCTGTTCCAGTCAGGCCCGGTTCACCTCTCTCTGTTCCAGTCAGACCCGGTTCAACTGTCTCTGTTCCAGTCAGACCTGGTTCACCTGTCTCTGTTCCAGTCAGACCCGGTTCACCTGTCTCTGTTCCAGTCAGACCCGGTTCACCTCTCTCTGTTCCAGTCAGGGCCCTCTGATAGACACCCGGTTCACCTCTCTCTGTTCCAGTCAGACCCGGTTCACCTGTCTCTGTTCCAGTCAGACCCGGTTCACCTGTCTCTGTTCCAGTCAGACCCGGTTCACCTCTCTCTGTTCCAGTCAGACCTGGTTCACCTCTCTCTGTTCCAGTCAGACCCGGTTCACCTCTCTCTGTTCCAGTCAGACCTGGTTCACCTGTCTCTGTTCCAGTCAGACCCGGTTCACCTCTCTCTGTTCCAGTCAGACCCGGTTCACCTCTCTCTGTTCCAGTCAGACCCGGTTCACCTGTCTCTGTTCCAGTCAGGCCCGGTTCACCTCTCTCTGTTCCAGTCAGACCCGGTTCACCTGTCTCTGTTCCAGTCAGACCTGGTTCACCTCTCTCTGTTCCAGTCAGACCCGGTTCACCTCTCTCTGTTCCAGTCAGACCCGGTTCACCTGTCTCTGTTCCAGTCAGACCCGGTTCACCTCTCTCTGTTCCAGTCAGACCCGGTTCACCTCTCTCTGTTCCAGTCAGACCCGGTTCACCTGTCTCTGTTCCAGTAAGACCCGGTTCACCTCTCTCTGTTCCAGTCAGACCCGGTTCACCTCTCTCTGTTCCAGTCAGACCTGGTTCACCTGTCTCTGTTCCAGTCAGACCCGGTTCACCTGTCTCTGTTCCAGTCAGACCTGGTTCACCTGTCTCTGTTCCAGTCAGACCCGGTTCACCTGTCTCTGTTCCAGTCAGACCCGGTTCACCTGTCTCTGTTCCAGTCAGACCCGGTTCACCTGTCTCTGATCCAGTCAGACCCGGTTCACCTGTCTCTGTTCCAGTCAGACCCGGTTCACCTGTCTCTGTTCCAGTCAGGGCCCTCTGATAGACACCCGGTTCACCTCTCTCTGTTCCAGTCAGACCCGGTTCACCTGTCTCTGGTCCAGTTAGGGCCCTCTGATAGACACCCGGTTCACCTCTCTCTGTTCAAGTCAGACCCGGTTCACCTGTCTCTGTTCCAGTCAGACCCGGTTCACCTGTCTCTGTTCCAGTCAGACCCGGTTCACCTGTCTCTGTTCCAGTCAGACCCGGTTCACCTCTCTCTGTTCCAGTCAGACCCGGTTCACCTCTCTCTGTTCCAGTCAGACCTGGTTCACCTGTCTCTGTTCCAGTCAGACCCGGTTCACCTCTCTCTGTTCCAGTCAGACCCGGTTCAGCTCTCTCTGTTCCAGTCAGACCTGGTTCACCTCTCTCTGTTCCAGTCAGACCCGGTTCACCTCTCTCTGTTCCAGTCAGACCTGGTTCACCTCTCTCTGTTCCAGTCAGACCTGGTTCACCTGTCTCTGTTCCAGTCAGACCCGGTTCACCTCTCTCTGTTCCAGTCAGACCCGGTTCACCTCTCTCTGTTCCAGTCAGACCTGGTTCACCTCTCTCTGTTCCAGTCAGACCCGGTTTACCTGTCTCTGTTCCAGTCAGACCCGGTTCACCTGTCTCTGTTCCAGTCAGGGCCCTCTGATAGACACCCGGTTCACCTCTCTCTGTTCCAGTCAGGGCCCTCTGATAGACACCCGGTTCACCTCTCTCTGTTCCAGTCAGACCCGGTTCACCTGTCTCTGTTCCAGTCAGACCCGGTTCACCTGTCTATGTTCCAGTCAGACCCGGTTCACCTCTCTCTGTTCCAGTCAGACCTGGTTCACCTCTCTCTGTTCCAGTCAGACCCGGTTCACCTCTCTCTGTTCCAGTCAGACCTGGTTCACCTGTCTCTGTTCCAGTCAGACCCGGTTCACCTCTCTCTGTTCCAGTCAGACCCGGTTCACCTCTCTCTGTTCCAGTCAGACCCGGTTCACCTGTCTCTGTTCCAGTCAGGCCCGGTTCACCTCTCTCTGTTCCAGTCAGACCCGGTTCAACTGTCTCTGTTCCAGTCAGACCTGGTTCACCTGTCTCTGTTCCAGTCAGACCCGGTTCACCTGTCTCTGTTCCAGTCAGACCCGGTTCACCTCTCTCTGTTCCAGTCAGGGCCCTCTGATAGACACCCGGTTCACCTCTCTCTGTTCCAGTCAGACCCGGTTCACCTGTCTCTGTTCCAGTCAGACCCGGTTCACCTGTCTCTGTTCCAGTCAGACCCGGTTCACCTCTCTCTGTTCCAGTCAGACCTGGTTCACCTCTCTCTGTTCCAGTCAGACCCGGTTCACCTCTCTCTGTTCCAGTCAGACCTGGTTCACCTGTCTCTGTTCCAGTCAGACCCGGTTCACCTCTCTCTGTTCCAGTCAGACCTGGTTCACCTCTCTCTGTTCCAGTCAGACCCGGTTCACCTCTCTCTGTTCCAGTCAGACCTGGTTCACCTGTCTCTGTTCCAGTCAGACCCGGTTCACCTCTCTCTGTTCCAGTCAGACCCGGTTCACCTGTCTCTGTTCCAGTCAGACCTGGTTCACCTCTCTCTGTTCCAGTCAGACCCGGTTCACCTCTCTCTGTTCCAGTCAGACCCGGTTCACCTGTCTCTGTTCCAGTCAGACCCGGTTCACCTCTCTCTGTTCCAGTCAGACCCGGTTCACCTCTCTCTGTTCCAGTCAGACCCGGTTCACCTGTCTCTGTTCCAGTAAGACCCGGTTCACCTCTCTCTGTTCCAGTCAGACCCGGTTCACCTCTCTCTGTTCCAGTCAGACCTGGTTCACCTGTCTCTGTTCCAGTCAGACCCGGTTCACCTGTCTCTGTTCCAGTCAGACCTGGTTCACCTGTCTCTGTTCCAGTCAGACCCGGTTCACCTGTCTCTGTTCCAGTCAGACCCGGTTCACCTGTCTCTGTTCCAGTCAGACCCGGTTCACCTGTCTCTGATCCAGTCAGACCCGGTTCACCTGTCTCTGTTCCAGTCAGACCCGGTTCACCTGTCTCTGTTCCAGTCAGGGCCCTCTGATAGACACCCGGTTCACCTCTCTCTGTTCCAGTCAGACCCGGTTCACCTGTCTCTGGTCCAGTTAGGGCCCTCTGATAGACACCCGGTTCACCTCTCTCTGTTCAAGTCAGACCCGGTTCACCTGTCTCTGTTCCAGTCAGACCCGGTTCACCTGTCTCTGTTCCAGTCAGACCCGGTTCACCTGTCTCTGTTCCAGTCAGACCCGGTTCACCTCTCTCTGTTCCAGTCAGACCCGGTTCACCTCTCTCTGTTCCAGTCAGACCTGGTTCACCTGTCTCTGTTCCAGTCAGACCCGGTTCACCTCTCTCTGTTCCAGTCAGACCCGGTTCAGCTCTCTCTGTTCCAGTCAGACCCGGTTCACCTCTCTCTGTTCCAGTCAGACCTGGTTCACCTCTCTCTGTTCCAGTCAGACCCGGTTCACCTCTCTCTGTTCCAGTCAGACCTGGTTCACCTCTCTCTGTTCCAGTCAGACCTGGTTCACCTGTCTCTGTTCCAGTCAGACCCGGTTCACCTCTCTCTGTTCCAGTCAGACCCGGTTCACCTCTCTCTGTTCCAGTCAGACCTGGTTCACCTCTCTCTGTTCCAGTCAGACCCGGTTTACCTGTCTCTGTTCCAGTCAGACCCGGTTCACCTGTCTCTGTTCCAGTCAGGGCCCTCTGATAGACACCCGGTTCACCTCTCTCTGTTCCAGTCAGACCCGGTTCACCTGTCTCTGTTCCAGTCAGACCCGGTTCACCTGTCTCTGTTCCAGTCAGACCCGGTTCACCTCTCTCTGTTTCAGTCAGACCTGGTTCACCTCTCTCTGTTCCAGTCAGACCCGGTTCACCTCTCTCTGTTCCAGTCAGACCTGGTTCACCTGTCTCTGTTCCAGTCAGACCCGGTTCACCTCTCTCTGTTCCAGTCAGACCCGGTTCACCTCTCTCTGTTCCAGTCAGACCCGGTTCACCTGTCTCTGTTCCAGTCAGGCCCGGTTCACCTCTCTCTGTTCCAGTCAGACCCGGTTCACCTGTCTCTGTTCCAGTCAGGGGCCCTCTGATAGACACCCGGTTCACCTGTCTCTGTTCCAGTCAGACCCGGTTCACCACTCTCTGTTCCAGTCAGACCCGGTTCACCTCTCTCTGTTCCAGTCAGACCTGGTTCACCTGTCTCTGTTCCAGTCAGACCCGGTTCACCTCTCTCTGTTCCAGTCAGACCCGGTTCACCTCTCTCTGTTCCAGTCAGACCTGGTTCACCTGTCTCTGTTCCAGTCAGACCCGGTTCACCTCTCTCTGTTCCAGTCAGACCCGGTTCACCTCTCTCTGTTCCAGTCAGACCCGGTTCACCTCTCTCTGTTCCAGTCAGACCCGGTTCACCTCTCTCTGTTCCAGTCAGACCCGGTTCACCTGTCTCTGTTCCAGTCAGACCCGGTTCACCTCTCTCTGTTCCAGTCAGACCCGGTTCACCTCTCTCTGTTCCAGTCAGATCCGGTTCACCTGTCTCTGTTCCAGTCAGACCTGGTTCACCTCTCTCTGTTCCAGTCAGACCCGGTTCACCTCTCTCTGTTCCAGTCAGACCCGGTTCACCTGTCTCTGTTCCAGTCAGACCCGGTTCACCTCTCTCTGTTCCAGTCAGACCCGGTTCACCTCTCTCTGTTCCAGTCAGACCCGGTTCACCTGTCTCTGTTCCAGTCAGACCCGGTTCACCTGTCTCTGTTCCAGTCAGACCCGGTTCACCTCTCTCTGTTCCAGTCAGACCCGGTTCACCTCTCTCTGTTCCAGTCAGACCTGGTTCACCTCTCTCTGTTCCAGTCAGACCCGGTTTACCTGTCTCTGTTCCAGTCAGACCCGGTTCACCTGTCTCTGTTCCAGTCAGGGCCCTCTGATAGACACCCGGTTCACCTCTCTCTGTTCCAGTCAGACCAGGTTCACCTGTCTCTGTTCCAGTCAGACCCGGTTCACCTCTCTCTGTTCCAGTCAGACCCGGTTCACCTCTCTCTGTTCCAGTCAGACCTGGTTCACCTGTCTCTGTTCCAGTCAGACCCGGTTCACCTCTCTCTGTTCCAGTCAGACCCGGTTCACCTCTCTCTGTTCCAGTCAGACCTGGTTCACCTGTCTCTGTTCCAGTCAGACCCGGTTCACCTCTCTCTGTTCCAGTCAGACCCGGTTCACCTCTCTCTGTTCCAGTCAGACCCGGTTCACCTCTCTCTGTTCCAGTCAGACCCGGTTCACCTCTCTCTGTTCCAGTCAGACCCGGTTCACCTGTCTCTGTTCCAGTCAGACCCGGTTCACCTCTCTCTGTTCCAGTCAGACCCGGTTCACCTCTCTCTGTTCCAGTCAGATCCGGTTCACCTGTCTCTGTTCCAGTCAGACCTGGTTCACCTCTCTCTGTTCCAGTCAGACCCGGTTCACCTCTCTCTGTTCCAGTCAGACCCGGTTCACCTGTCTCTGTTCCAGTCAGACCTGGTTCACCTGTCTCTGTTCCAGTCAGACCCGGTTCACCTCTCTCTGTTCCAGTCAGACCCGGTTCACCTGTCTCTGATCCAGTCAGACCTGGTTCACCTCTCTCTGTTCCAGTCAGACCCGGTTCACCTCTCTCTGTTCCAGTCAGACCCGGTTCACCTCCCTCTGTTCCAGTCAGACCCGGTTCACCTCACTCTGTTCCAGTCAGACCCGGTTCACCTGTCTCTGTTCCAGTCAGACCTGGTTCACCTGTCTCTGTTCCAGTCAGACCCGGTTCACCTGTCTCTGTTCCAGTCAGACCCGGTTCACCTGTCTCTGTTCCAGTCAGACCCGGTTCACCTCTATCTGTTCCAGTCAGACCTGGTTCACCTCTCTCTGTTCCAGTCAGACCCGGTTCACCTCTCTCTGTTCCAGTCAGACCCGGTTCACCTCTCTCTGTTCCAGTCAGACCTGGTTCACCTGTCTCTGTTCCAGTCAGACCCGGTTCACCTCTCTCTGTTCCAGTCAGACCCGGTTCACCTCTCTCTGTTCCAGTCAGACCTGGTTCACCTCTCTCTGTTCCAGTCAGACCCGGTTCACCTGTCTCTGTTCCAGTCAGACCCGGTTCACCTGTCTCTGTTCCAGTCAGGGCCCTCTGATAGACACCCGGTTCACCTCTCTCTGTTCCAGTCAGACCCGGTTCACCTGTCTCTGTTCCAGTCAGACCCGGTTCACCTGTCTCTGTTCCAGTCAGACCCGGTTCACCTCTCTCTGTTCCAGTCAGACCTGGTTCACCTCTCTCTGTTCCAGTCAGACCCGGTTAACCTCTCTCTGTTCCAGTCAGACCTGGTTCACCTGTCTCTGTTCCAGTCAGACCCGGTTCACCTCTCTCTGTTCCAGTCAGACCCGGTTCACCTCTCTCTGTTCCAGTCAGACCCGGTTCACCTGTCTCTGTTCCAGTCAGGCCCGTTTCACCTCTCTCTGTTCCAGTCAGACCCGGTTCACCTGTCTCTGTTCCAGTCAGGGGCCCTCTGATAGACACCCGGTTCACCTGTCTCTGTTCCAGTCAGACCCGGTTCACCTGTCTCTGTTCCAGTCAGACCTGGTTCACCTCTCTCTGTTCCAGTCAGACCCGGTTCACCTCTCTCTGTTCCAGTCAGACCCGGTTCACCTCTCTCTGTTCCAGTCAGACCTGGTTCAACTGTCTCTGTTCCAGTCAGACCCGGATCACCTGTCTCTGTTCCAGTCAGACCTGGTTCACCTGTCTCTGTTCCAGTCAGACCCGGTTCACCTCTCTCTGTTCCAGTCAGACCCGGTTCACCTCTCTCTGTTCCAGTCAGACCCGGTTCACCTGTCTCTGTTCCAGTCAGACCCGGTTCACCTGTCTCTGTTCCAGTCAGACCCGGTTCACCTCTCTCTGTTCCAGTCAGACCCGGTTCACCTGTCTCTGTTCCAGTCAGACCTGGTTCACCTCTCTCTGTTCCAGTCAGACCTGGTTCACCTCTCTCTGTTCCAGTCAGACCTGGTTCACCTGTCTCTGATCCAGTCAGACCCGGTTCACCTGTCTCTGTTCCAGTCAGACCTGGTTCACCTGTCTCTGTTCCAGTCAGACCCGGTTCACCTGTCTCTGTTCCAGTCAGACCCGGTTCACCTGTCTCTGTTCCAGTCAGGGCCCTCTGATAGACACCCGGTTAACCTCTCTCTGTTCCAGTCAGACCCGGTTCACCTGTCTCTGTTCCAGTCAGACCCGGTTCACCTGTCTCTGTTCCAGTCAGACCCGGTTCACCTCTCTCTGTTCCAGTCAGACCTGGTTCACCTCTCTCTGTTCCAGTCAGACCCGGTTAACCTCTCTCTGTTCCAGTCAGACCTGGTTCACCTGTCTCTGTTCCAGTCAGACCCGGTTCACCTCTCTCTGTTCCAGTCAGACCCGGTTCACCTCTCTCTGTTCCAGTCAGACCCGGTTCACCTGTCTCTGTTCCAGTCAGGCCCGGTTCACCTCTCTCTGTTCCAGTCAGACCCGGTTCACCTCTCTCTGTTCCAGTCAGGGGCCCTCTGATAGACACCCGGTTCACCTGTCTCTGTTCCAGTCAGACCCGGTTCACCTCTCTCTGTTCCAGTCAGACCCGGTTCACCTCTCTCTGTTCCAGTCAGACCTGGTTCACCTGTCTCTGTTCCAGTCAGACCTGGTTCACCTCTCTCTGTTCCAGTCAGACCCGGTTCACCTCTCTCTGTTCCAGTCAGACCCGGTTCACCTGTCTCTGTTCCAGTCAGACCCGGTTCACCTCTCTCTGTTCCAGTCAGACCCGGTTCACCTCTCTTTGTTCCAGTCAGACCCGGTTCACCTGTCTCTGTTCCAGTCAGACCCGGTTCACCTGTCTCTGTTCCAGTCAGACCTGGTTCACCTCTCTCTGTTCCAGTCAGACCCGGTTCACCTCTCTCTGTTCCAGTCAGACCCGGTTCACCTCTCTCTGTTCCAGTCAGACCTGGTTCACCTGTCTCTGTTCCAGTCAGACCCGGTTCACCTGTCTCTGTTCCAGTCAGACCTGGTTCACCTGTCTCTGTTCCAGTCAGACCCGGTTCACCTCTCTCTGTTCCAGTCAGACCCGGTTCACCTCTCTCTGTTCCAGTCAGACCCGGTTCACCTGTCTCTGTTCCAGTCAGACCCGGTTCACCTGTCTCTGTTCCAGTCAGACCCGGTTCACCTCTCTCTGTTCCAGTCAGACCCGGTTCACCTGTCTCTGTTCCAGTCAGACCTGGTTCACCTCTCTCTGTTCCAGTCAGACCTGGTTCACCTCTCTCTGTTCCAGTCAGACCTGGTTCACCTGTCTCTGTTCCAGTCAGACCCGGTTCACCTGTCTCTGTTCCAGTCAGACCTGGTTCACCTGTCTCTGTTCCAGTCAGACCCGGTTCACCTCTCTCTGTTCCAGTCAGACCCGGTTCACCTCTCTCTGTTCCAGTCAGACCTGGTTCACCTCTCTCTGTTCCAGTCAGACCCGGTTCACCTCTCTCTGTTCCAGTCAGACCCGGTTCACCTCCCTCTGTTCCAGTCAGACCCGGTTCACCTCTCTCTGTTCCAGTCAGACCCGGTTCACCTGTCTCTGTTCCAGTCAGACTTGGTTCACCTGTCTCTGTTCCAGTCAGGGGCCCTCTGATAGACACCCGGTTCACCTGTCTCTGTTCCAGTCAGACCCGGTTCACCTCTCTCTGTTCCAGTCAGACCCGGTTCACCTCTCTCTGTTCCAGTCAGACCCTGTCTCTGTTCCAGTCAGACCTGGTTCACCTCTCTCTGTTCCAGTCAGACCCGGTTCACCTCTCTCTGTTCCAGTCAGACCCGGTTCACCTGTCTCTGTTCCAGTCAGACCTGGTTCACCTGTCTCTGTTCCAGTCAGACCCGGTTCACCTGTCTCTGTTCCAGTCAGACCTGGTTCACCTGTCTCTGTTCCAGTCAGACCCGGTTCACCTCTCTCTGTTCCAGTCAGACCCGGTTCACCTCTCTCTGTTCCAGTCAGACCCGGTTCACCTGTCTCTGTTCCAGTCAGACCCGGTTCACCTGTCTCTGTTCCAGTCAGACCTGGTTCACCTGTCTCTGTTCCAGTCAGACCCGGTTCACCTCTCTCTGTTCCAGTCAGACCCGGTTCACCTCTCTCTGTTCCAGTCAGACCCGGTTCACCTGTCTCTGTTCCAGTCAGACCCGGTTCACCTGTCTCTGTTCCAGTCAGACCCGGTTCACCTCTCTCTGTTCCAGTCAGACCCGGTTCACCTGTCTCTGTTCCAGTCAGACCTGGTTCACCTGTCTCTGTTCCAGTCAGACCTGGTTCACCTGTCTCTGTTCCAGTCAGACCCGGTTCACCTGTCTCTGTTCCAGTCAGACCCGGTTCACCTCTCTCTGTTCCAGTCAGACCCGGTTCACCTGTCTCTGTTCCAGTCAGACCCGGTTCACCTGTCTCTGTTCCAGTCAGACCCGGTTCACCTCTCTCTGTTCCAGTCAGACCCGGTTCACCTGTCTCTGTTCCAGTCAGACCTGGTTCACCTCTCTCTGTTCCAGTCAGACCTGGTTCACCTCTCTCTGTTCCAGTCAGACCTGGTTCACCTCTCTCTGTTCCAGTCAGACCCGGTTCACCTGTCTCTGTTCCAGTCAGACCTGGTTCACCTGTCTCTGTTCCAGTCAGACCTGGTTCACCTGTCTCTGTTCCAGTCAGACCCGGTTCACCTGTCTCTGTTCCAGTCAGACCTGGTTCACCTCTCTCTGTTCCAGTCAGACCTGGTTCACCTCTCTCTGTTCCAGTCAGACCCGGTTCACCTCTCTCTGTTCCAGTCAGACCCGGTTCACCTGTCTCTGTTCCAGTCAGACCTGGTTCACCTGTCTCTGTTCCAGTCAGACCCGGTTCACCTGTCTCTGTTCCAGTCAGACCCGGTTCACCTGTCTCTGTTCCAGTCAGACCCGGTTCACCTCTCTATATTCCAGTCAGACCTGGTTCACCTCTCTCTGTTCCAGTCAGACCCGGTTCACCTCTCTCTGTTCCAGTCAGACCTGGTTCACCTCTCTCTGTTCCAGTCAGACCTGGTTCACCTGTCTCTGTTCCAGTCAGACCCGGTTCACCTCTCTCTGTTCCAGTCAGACCCGGTTCACCTCTCTCTGTTCCAGTCAGACCTGGTTCATCTCTCTCTGTTCCAGTCAGACCCGGTTCACCTGTCTCTGTTCCAGTCAGACCCGGTTCACCTGTCTCTGTTCCAGTCAGGGCCCTCTGATAGACACCCGGTTCACCTCTCTCTGTTCCAGTCAGACCCGGTTCACCTGTCTCTGTTCCAGTCAGACCCGGTTCACCTCTCTCTGTTCCAGTCAGACCTGGTTCACCTCTCTCTGTTCCAGTCAGACCCGGTTCACCTCTCTCTGTTCCAGTCAGACCTGGTTCACCTGTCTCTGTTCCAGTCAGACCCGGTTCACCTCTCTCTGTTCCAGTCAGACCCGGTTCACCTCTCTCTGTTCCAGTCAGACCCGGTTCACCTGTCTCTGTTCCAGTCAGGCCCGGTTCACCTCTCTCTGTTCCAGTCAGACCCGGTTCACCTGTCTCTGTTCCAGTCAGGGGCCCTCTGATAGACACCCGGTTCACCTGTCTCTGTTCCAGTCAGACCCGGTTCACCTCTCTCTGTTCCAGTCAGACCTGGTTCACCTGTCTCTGTTCCAGTCAGACCCGGTTCACCTGTCTCTGTTCCAGTCAGACCCGGTTCACCTGTCTCTGTTCCAGTCAGACCTGGTTCACCTGTCTCTGTTCCAGTCAGACCCGGTTCACCTCTCTCTGTTCCAGTCAGACCCGGTTCACCTCTCTCTGTTCCAGTCAGACCCGGTTCACCTGTCTCTGTTCCAGTCAGACCCGGTTCACCTGTCTCTGTTCCAGTCAGACCCGGTTCACCTGTCTCTGTTCCAGTCAGACCCGGTTCACCTGTCTCTGTTCCAGTCAGACCCGGTTCACCTCTCTATATTCCAGTCAGACCTGGTTCACCTCTCTCTGTTCCAGTCAGACCCGGTTCACCTCTCTCTGTTCCAGTCAGACCTGGTTCACCTCTCTCTGTTCCAGTCAGACCTGGTTCACCTGTCTCTGTTCCAGTCAGACCCGGTTCACCTCTCTCTGTTCCAGTCAGACCCGGTTCACCTCTCTCTGTTCCAGTCAGACCTGGTTCATCTCTCTCTGTTCCAGTCAGACCCGGTTCACCTGTCTCTGTTCCAGTCAGACCCGGTTCACCTGTCTCTGTTCCAGTCAGGGCCCTCTGATAGACACCCGGTTCACCTCTCTCTGTTCCAGTCAGACCCGGTTCACCTGTCTCTGTTCCAGTCAGACCCGGTTCACCTCTCTCTGTTCCAGTCAGACCTGGTTCACCTCTCTCTGTTCCAGTCAGACCCGGTTCACCTCTCTCTGTTCCAGTCAGACCTGGTTCACCTGTCTCTGTTCCAGTCAGACCCGGTTCACCTCTCTCTGTTCCAGTCAGACCCGGTTCACCTCTCTCTGTTCCAGTCAGACCCGGTTCACCTGTCTCTGTTCCAGTCAGGCCCGGTTCACCTCTCTCTGTTCCAGTCAGACCCGGTTCACCTGTCTCTGTTCCAGTCAGGGGCCCTCTGATAGACACCCGGTTCACCTGTCTCTGTTCCAGTCAGACCCGGTTCACCTCTCTCTGTTCCAGTCAGACCTGGTTCACCTGTCTCTGTTCCAGTCAGACCCGGTTCACCTGTCTCTGTTCCAGTCAGACCCGGTTCACCTGTCTCTGTTCCAGTCAGACCTGGTTCACCTGTCTCTGTTCCAGTCAGACCCGGTTCACCTCTCTCTGTTCCAGTCAGACCCGGTTCACCTCTCTCTGTTCCAGTCAGACCCGGTTCACCTGTCTCTGTTCCAGTCAGACCCGGTTCACCTGTCTCTGTTCCAGTCAGACCCGGTTCACCTCTCTCTGTTCCAGTCAGACCCGGTTCACCTGTCTCTGTTCCAGTCAGACCTGGTTCACCTCTCTCTGTTCCAGTCAGACCTGGTTCACCTCTCTCTGTTCCAGTCAGACCTGGTTCACCTGTCTCTGTTCCAGTCAGACCCGGTTCACCTCTCTCTGTTCCAGTCAGACCTGGTTCACCTGTCTCTGTTCCAGTCAGACCCGGTTCACCTCTCTCTGTTCCAGTCAGACCCGGTTCACCTCTCTCTGTTCCAGTCAGACCTGGTTCAACTCTCTCTGTTCCAGTCAGACCCGGTTCACCTCTCTCTGTTCCAGTCAGACCCGGTTCACCTCCCTCTGTTCCAGTCAGACCCGGTTCACCTCTCTCTGTTCCAGTCAGACCCGGTTCACCTGTCTCTGTTCCAGTCAGACTTGGTTCACCTGTCTCTGTTCCAGTCAGGGGCCCTCTGATAGACACCCGGTTCACCTGTCTCTGTTCCAGTCAGACCCGGTTCACCTCTCTCTGTTCCAGTCAGACCCGGTTCACCTCTCTCTGTTCCAGTCAGACCCTGTCTCTGTTCCAGTCAGACCTGGTTCACCTCTCTCTGTTCCAGTCAGACCCGGTTCACCTCTCTCTGTTCCAGTCAGACCCGGTTCACCTGTCTCTGTTCCAGTCAGACCTGGTTCACCTGTCTCTGTTCCAGTCAGACCCGGTTCACCTGTCTCTGTTCCAGTCAGACCTGGTTCACCTGTCTCTGTTCCAGTCAGACCCGGTTCACCTCTCTCTGTTCCAGTCAGACCCGGTTCACCTCTCTCTGTTCCAGTCAGACCCGGTTCACCTGTCTCTGTTCCAGTCAGACCCGGTTCACCTGTCTCTGTTCCAGTCAGACCCGGTTCACCTCTCTCTGTTCCAGTCAGACCCGGTTCACCTGTCTCTGTTCCAGTCAGACCTGGTTCACCTCTCTCTGTTCCAGTCAGACCCGGTTCACCTGTCTCTGTTCCAGTCAGACCTGGTTCACCTCTCTCTGTTCCAGTCAGACCCGGTTCACCTGTCTCTGTTCCAGTCAGACCTGGTTCACCTGTCTCTGTTCCAGTCAGACCTGGTTCACCTGTCTCTGTTCCAGTCAGACCCGGTTCACCTGTCTCTGTTCCAGTCAGACCCGGTTCACCTCTCTCTGTTCCAGTCAGACCCGGTTCACCTGTCTCTGTTCCAGTCAGACCCGGTTCACCTGTCTCTGTTCCAGTCAGACCCGGTTCACCTCTCTCTGTTCCAGTCAGACCCGGTTCACCTGTCTCTGTTCCAGTCAGACCTGGTTCACCTCTCTCTGTTCCAGTCAGACCTGGTTCACCTCTCTCTGTTCCAGTCAGACCTGGTTCACCTCTCTCTGTTCCAGTCAGACCCGGTTCACCTGTCTCTGTTCCAGTCAGACCTGGTTCACCTGTCTCTGTTCCAGTCAGACCTGGTTCACCTGTCTCTGTTCCAGTCAGACCCGGTTCACCTGTCTCTGTTCCAGTCAGACCTGGTTCACCTCTCTCTGTTCCAGTCAGACCTGGTTCACCTCTCTCTGTTCCAGTCAGACCCGGTTCACCTCTCTCTGTTCCAGTCAGACCCGGTTCACCTGTCTCTGTTCCAGTCAGACCTGGTTCACCTGTCTCTGTTCCAGTCAGACCCGGTTCACCTGTCTCTGTTCCAGTCAGACCCGGTTCACCTGTCTCTGTTCCAGTCAGACCCGGTTCACCTCTCTCTGTTCCAGTCAGACCTGGTTCACCTCTCTCTGTTCCAGTCAGACCCGGTTCACCTCTCTCTGTTCCAGTCAGACCTGGTTCACCTCTCTCTGTTCCAGTCAGACCTGGTTCACCTGTCTCTGTTCCAGTCAGACCCGGTTCACCTCTCTCTGTTCCAGTCAGACCCGGTTCACCTCTCTCTGTTCCAGTCAGACCTGGTTCATCTCTCTCTGTTCCAGTCAGACCCGGTTCACCTGTCTCTGTTCCAGTCAGACCCGGTTCACCTGTCTCTGTTCCAGTCAGGGCCCTCTGATAGACACCCGGTTCACCTCTCTCTGTTCCAGTCAGACCCGGTTCACCTGTCTCTGTTCCAGTCAGACCCGGTTCACCTGTCTCTGTTCCAGTCAGGGCCCTCTGATAGACACCCGGTTCACCTCTCTCTGTTCCAGTCAGACCCGGTTCACCTGTCTCTGTTCCAGTCAGACCCGGTTCACCTCTCTCTGTTCCAGTCAGACCTGGTTCACCTCTCTCTGTTCCAGTCAGACCCGGTTCACCTCTCTCTGTTCCAGTCAGACCTGGTTCACCTGTCTCTGTTCCAGTCAGACCCGGTTCACCTCTCTCTGTTCCAGTCAGACCCGGTTCACCTGTCTCTGTTCCAGTCAGGCCCGGTTCACCTCTCTCTGTTCCAGTCAGACCCGGTTCACCTGTCTCTGTTCCAGTCAGGGGCCCTCTGATAGACACCCGGTTCACCTGTCTCTGTTCCAGTCAGACCCGGTTCACCTCTCTCTGTTCCAGTCAGACCTGGTTCACCTGTCTCTGTTCCAGTCAGACCCGGTTCACCTGTCTCTGTTCCAGTCAGACCCGGTTCACCTGTCTCTGTTCCAGTCAGACCCGGTTCACCTCTCTCTGTTCCAGTCAGACCTGGTTCACCTCTCTCTGTTCCAGTCAGACCCGGTTCACCTCTCTCTGTTCCAGTCAGACCCGGTTCACCTCTCTCTGTTCCAGTCAGACCTGGTTCACCTCTCTCTGTTCCAGTCAGACCCGGTTCACCTCTCTCTGTTCCAGTCAGACCCGGTTCACCTCCCTCTGTTCCAGTCAGACCCGGTTCACCTCTCTCTGTTCCAGTCAGACCCGGTTCACCTGTCTCTGTTCCAGTCAGACCTGGTTCACCTGTCTCTGTTCCAGTCAGGGGCCCTCTGATAGACACCCGGTTCACCTGTCTCTGTTCCAGTCAGACCCGGTTCACCTCTCTCTGTTCCAGTCAGACCCGGTTCACCTCTCTCTGTTCCAGTCAGACCCTGTCTCTTTTCCAGTCAGACCTGGTTCACCTCTCTCTGTTCCAGTCAGACCCGGTTCACCTCTCTCTGTTCCAGTCAGACCCGGTTCACCTGTCTCTGTTCCAGTCAGACCTGGTTCACCTGTCTCTGTTCCAGTCAGACCCGGTTCACCTGTCTCTGTTCCAGTCAGACCTGGTTCACCTGTCTCTGTTCCAGTCAGACCCGGTTCACCTCTCTCTGTTCCAGTCAGACCCGGTTCACCTCTCTCTGTTCCAGTCAGACCCGGTTCACCTGTCTCTGTTCCAGTCAGACCCGGTTCACCTGTCTCTGTTCCAGTCAGACCCGGTTCACCTCTCTCTGTTCCAGTCAGACCCGGTTCACCTGTCTCTGTTCCAGTCAGACCTGGTTCACCTCTCTCTGTTCCAGTCAGACCCGGTTCACCTGTCTCTGTTCCAGTCAGACCTGGTTCACCTCTCTCTGTTCCAGTCAGACCCGGTTCACCTGTCTCTGTTACAGTCAGACCTGGTTCACCTGTCTCTGTTCCAGTCAGACCTGGTTCACCTGTCTCTGTTCCAGTCAGACCCGGTTCACCTGTCTCTGTTCCAGTCAGACCCGGTTCACCTCTCTCTGTTCCAGTCAGACCCGGTTCACCTGTCTCTGTTCCAGTCAGACCCGGTTCACCTGTCTCTGTTCCAGTCAGACCCGGTTCACCTCTCTCTGTTCCAGTCAGACCCGGTTCACCTGTCTCTGTTCCAGTCAGACCTGGTTCACCTGTCTCTGTTCCAGTCAGACCTGGTTCACCTGTCTCTGTTCCAGTCAGACCCGGTTCACCTGTCTCTGTTCCAGTCAGACCTGGTTCACCTCTCTCTGTTCCAGTCAGACCTGGTTCACCTGTCTCTGTTCCAGTCAGGGGCCCTCTGATAGACACCCGGTTCACCTGTCTCTGTTCCAGTCAGACCCGGTTCACCTCTCTCTGTTCCAGTCAGACCCGGTTCACCTCTCTCTGTTCCAGTCAGACCCTGTCTCTTTTCCAGTCAGACCTGGTTCACCTCTCTCTGTTCCAGTCAGACCCGGTTCACCTCTCTCTGTTCCAGTCAGACCCGGTTCACCTGTCTCTGTTCCAGTCAGACCTGGTTCACCTGTCTCTGTTCCAGTCAGACCCGGTTCACCTGTCTCTGTTCCAGTCAGACCTGGTTCACCTGTCTCTGTTCCAGTCAGACCCGGTTCACCTCTCTCTGTTCCAGTCAGACCCGGTTCACCTCTCTCTGTTCCAGTCAGACCCGGTTCACCTGTCTCTGTTCCAGTCAGACCCGGTTCACCTGTCTCTGTTCCAGTCAGACCCGGTTCACCTCTCTCTGTTCCAGTCAGACCCGGTTCACCTGTCTCTGTTCCAGTCAGACCTGGTTCACCTCTCTCTGTTCCAGTCAGACCCGGTTCACCTGTCTCTGTTCCAGTCAGACCTGGTTCACCTCTCTCTGTTCCAGTCAGACCCGGTTCAGCTGTCTCTGTTCCAGTCAGACCTGGTTCACCTGTCTCTGTTCCAGTCAGACCTGGTTCACCTGTCTCTGTTCCAGTCAGACCCGGTTCACCTGTCTCTGTTCCAGTCAGACCCGGTTCACCTCTCTCTGTTCCAGTCAGACCCGGTTCACCTGTCTCTGTTCCAGTCAGACCCGGTTCACCTGTCTCTGTTCCAGTCAGACCCGGTTCACCTCTCTCTGTTCCAGTCAGACCCGGTTCACCTGTCTCTGTTCCAGTCAGACCTGGTTCACCTCTCTCTGTTCCAGTCAGACCTGGTTCACCTCTCTCTGTTCCAGTCAGACCTGGTTCACCTCTCTCTGTTCCAGTCAGACCCGGTTCACCTGTCTCTGTTCCAGTCAGACCTGGTTCACCTGTCTCTGTTCCAGTCAGACCTGGTTCACCTGTCTCTGTTCCAGTCAGACCCGGTTCACCTGTCTCTGTTCCAGTCAGACCTGGTTCACCTCTCTCTGTTCCAGTCAGACCTGGTTCACCTGTCTCTGTTCCAGTCAGGGGCCCTCTGATAGACACCCGGTTCACCTGTCTCTGTTCCAGTCAGACCCGGTTCACCTCTCTCTGTTCCAGTCAGACCCGGTTCACCTCTCTCTGTTCCAGTCAGACCCTGTCTCTTTTCCAGTCAGACCTGGTTCACCTCTCTCTGTTCCAGTCAGACCCGGTTCACCTCTCTCTGTTCCAGTCAGACCCGGTTCACCTGTCTCTGTTCCAGTCAGACCTGGTTCACCTGTCTCTGTTCCACTCAGACCCGGTTCACCTGTCTCTGTTCCAGTCAGACCTGGTTCACCTGTCTCTGTTCCAGTCAGACCCGGTTCACCTCTCTCTGTTCCAGTCAGACCCGGTTCATCTCTCTCTGTTCCAGTCAGACCCGGTTCACCTGTCTCTGTTCCAGTCAGACCCGGTTCACCTGTCTCTGTTCCAGTCAGACCCGGTTCACCTCTCTCTGTTCCAGTCAGACCCGGTTCACCTGTCTCTGTTCCAGTCAGACCTGGTTCACCTCTCTCTGTTCCAGTCAGACCCGGTTCACCTGTCTCTGTTCCAGTCAGACCTGGTTCACCTCTCTCTGTTCCAGTCAGACCCGGTTCACCTGTCTCTGTTCCAGTCAGACCTGGTTCACCTGTCTCTGTTCCAGTCAGACCTGGTTCACCTGTCTCTGTTCCAGTCAGACCCGGTTCACCTGTCTCTGTTCCAGTCAGACCCGGTTCACCTCTCTCTGTTCCAGTCAGACCCGGTTCACCTGTCTCTGTTCCAGTCAGACCCGGTTCACCTGTCTCTGTTCCAGTCAGACCCGGTTCACCTCTCTCTGTTCCAGTCAGACCCGGTTCACCTGTCTCTGTTCCAGTCAGACCTGGTTCACCTCTCTCTGTTCCAGTCAGACCTGGTTCACCTCTCTCAGTTCCAGTCAGACCTGGTTCACCTCTCTCTGTTCCAGTCAGACCCGGTTCACCTGTCTCTGTTCCAGTCAGACCTGGTTCACCTGTCTCTGTTCCAGTCAGACCTGGTTCACCTGTCTCTGTTCCAGTCAGACCCGGTTCACCTGTCTCTGTTCCAGTCAGACCTGGTTCACCTCTCTCTGTTCCAGTCAGACCTGGTTCACCTCTCTCTGTTCCAGTCAGACCCGGTTCACCTCTCTCTGTTCCAGTCAGACCCGGTTCACCTGTCTCTGTTCCAGTCAGACCTGGTTCACCTGTCTCTGTTCCAGTCAGACCCGGTTCACCTGTCTCTGTTCCAGTCAGACCCGGTTCACCTGTCTCTGTTCCAGTCAGACCCGGTTCACCTCTCTCTGTTCCAGTCAGACCTGGTTCACCTCTCTCTGTTCCAGTCAGACCCGGTTCACCTCTCTCTGTTCCAGTCAGACCTGGTTCACCTCTCTCTGTTCCAGTCAGACCTGGTTCACCTGTCTCTGTTCCAGTCAGACCCGGTTCACCTCTCTCTGTTCCAGTCAGACCCGGTTCACCTCTCTCTGTTCCAGTCAGACCTGGTTCATCTCTCTCTGTTCCAGTCAGACCCGGTTCACCTGTCTCTGTTCCAGTCAGACCCGGTTCACCTGTCTCTGTTCCAGTCAGGGCCCTCTGATAGACACCCGGTTCACCTCTCTCTGTTCCAGTCAGACCCGGTTCACCTGTCTCTGTTCCAGTCAGACCCGGTTCACCTCTCTCTGTTCCAGTCAGACCTGGTTCACCTCTCTCTGTTCCAGTCAGACCCGGTTCACCTCTCTCTGTTCCAGTCAGACCTGGTTCACCTGTCTCTGTTCCAGTCAGACCCGGTTCACCTCTCTCTGTTCCAGTCAGACCCGGTTCACCTCTCTCTGTTCCAGTCAGACCCGGTTCACCTGTCTCTGTTCCAGTCAGGCCCGGTTCACCTCTCTCTGTTCCAGTCAGACCCGGTTCACCTGTCTCTGTTCCAGTCAGGGGCCCTCTGATAGACACCCGGTTCACCTGTCTCTGTTCCAGTCAGACCCGGTTCACCTCTCTCTGTTCCAGTCAGACCCGGTTCACCTCTCTCTGTTCCAGTCAGACCCGGTTCACCTCTCTCTGTTCCAGTCAGACCTGGTTCACCTGTCTCTGTTCCAGTCAGACCTGGTTCACCTCTCTCTGTTCCAGTCAGACCTGGTTCACCTCTCTCTGTTCCAGTCAGACCCGGTTCACCTGTCTCTGTTCCAGTCAGACCCGGTTCACCTCTCTCTGTTCCAGTCAGACCCGGTTCACCTGTCTCTGTTCCAGTCAGACCCGGTTCACCTGTCTCTGTTCCAGTCAGACCTGGTTCACCTCTCTCTGTTCCAGTCAGACCCGGTTCACCTCTCTCTGTTCCAGTCAGACCCGGTTCACCTCTCTCTGTTCCAGTCAGACCTGGTTCACCTGTCTCTCTTCCAGTCAGACCCGGTTCACCTGTCTCTGTTCCAGTCAGACCTGGTTCACCTGTCTCTGTTCCAATCAGACCCGGTTCACCTCTCTCTGTTCCAGTCAGACCCGGTTCACCTCTCTCTGTTCCAGTCAGACCCGGTTCACCTGTCTCTGTTCCAGTCAGACCCGGTTCACCTGTCTCTGTTCCAGTCAGACCCGGTTCACCTCTCTCTGTTCCAGTCAGACCCGGTTCACCTCTCTCTGTTCCAGTCAGACCCAGTTCACCTCTCTCTGTTCCAGTCAGACCCGGTTCACCTGCCACTGTTCCAGTCAGACCCGGTTCACCTCTCTCTGTTCCAGTCAGACCTGGTTCACCTGTCTCTGTTCCAGTCAGACCCGGTTCACCTGTCTCTGTTCCAGTCAGACCCGGTTCACCTGTCTCTGTTCCAGTCAGACCCGGTTCACCTCTCTCTGTTCCAGTCAGACCTGGTTCACCTCTCTCTGTTCCAGTCAGACCCGGTTCACCTCTCTCTGTTCCAGTCAGACCTGGTTCACCTCTCTCTGTTCCAGTCAGACCTGGTTCACCTGTCTCTGTTCCAGTCAGACCCGGTTCACCTCTCTCTGTTCCAGTCAGACCCGGTTCACCTCTCTCTGTTCCAGTCAGACCTGGTTCATCTCTCTCTGTTCCAGTCAGACCCGGTTCACCTGTCTCTGTTCCAGTCAGACCCGGTTCACCTGTCTCTGTTCCAGTCAGGGCCCTCTGATAGACACCCGGTTCACCTCTCTCTGTTCCAGTCAGACCCGGTTCACCTGTCTCTGTTCCAGTCAGACCCGGTTCACCTCTCTCTGTTCCAGTCAGACCTGGTTCACCTCTCTCTGTTCCAGTCAGACCCGGTTCACCTCTCTCTGTTCCAGTCAGACCTGGTTCACCTGTCTCTGTTCCAGTCAGACCCGGTTCACCTCTCTCTGTTCCAGTCAGACCCGGTTCACCTCTCTCTGTTCCAGTCAGACCCGGTTCACCTGTCTCTGTTCCAGTCAGGCCCGGTTCACCTCTCTCTGTTCCAGTCAGACCCGGTTCACCTGTCTCTGTTCCAGTCAGGGGCCCTCTGATAGACACCCGGTTCACCTGTCTCTGTTCCAGTCAGACCCGGTTCACCTCTCTCTGTTCCAGTCAGACCCGGTTCACCTCTCTCTGTTCCAGTCAGACCCGGTTCACCTCTCTCTGTTCCAGTCAGACCTGGTTCACCTGTCTCTGTTCCAGTCAGACCTGGTTCACCTCTCTCTGTTCCAGTCAGACCTGGTTCACCTCTCTCTGTTCCAGTCAGACCCGGTTCACCTGTCTCTGTTCCAGTCAGACCCGGTTCACCTCTCTCTGTTCCAGTCAGACCCGGTTCACCTGTCTCTGTTCCAGTCAGACCCGGTTCACCTGTCTCTGTTCCAGTCAGACCTGGTTCACCTCTCTCTGTTCCAGTCAGACCCGGTTCACCTCTCTCTGTTCCAGTCAGACCCGGTTCACCTCTCTCTGTTCCAGTCAGACCTGGTTCACCTGTCTCTCTTCCAGTCAGACCCGGTTCACCTGTCTCTGTTCCAGTCAGACCTGGTTCACCTGTCTCTGTTCCAATCAGACCCGGTTCACCTCTCTCTGTTCCAGTCAGACCCGGTTCACCTCTCTCTGTTCCAGTCAGACCCGGTTCACCTGTCTCTGTTCCAGTCAGACCCGGTTCACCTGTCTCTGTTCCAGTCAGACCCGGTTCACCTCTCTCTGTTCCAGTCAGACCCGGTTCACCTCTCTCTGTTCCAGTCAGACCCAGTTCACCTCTCTCTGTTCCAGTCAGACCCGGTTCACCTGCCACTGTTCCAGTCAGACCCGGTTCACCTCTCTCTGTTCCAGTCAGACCCGGTTCAACTGCCACTGTTCCAGTCAGACCCGGTTCACCTCTCTCTGTTCCAGTCAGACCTGGTTCACCTCTCTCTGTTCCAGTCAGACCCGGTTCACCTGTCTCTGTTCCAGTCAGACCTGGTTCACCTGTCTCTGTTCCAGTCAGACCTGGTTCACCTCTCTCTGTTCCAGTCAGACCCGGTTCACCTCTCTCTGTTCCAGTCAGACCCGGTTCACCTGTCTCTGTTCCAGTCAGACCCGGTTCACCTGTCTCTGTTCCAGTCAGGGCCCTCTGATAGACACCCGGTTCACCTCTCTCTGTTCCAGTCAGACCCGGTTCACCTGTCTCTGTTCCAGTCAGACCCGGTTCACCTCTCTCTGTTCCAGTCAGACCTGGTTCACCTCTCTCTGTTCCAGTCAGACCCGGTTCACCTCTCTCTGTTCCAGTCAGACCTGGTTCACCTCTCTCTGTTCCAGTCAGACCCGGTTCACCTCTCTCTGTTCCAGTCAGACCCGGTTCACCTCTCTCTGTTCCAGTCAGACCCGGTTCACCTGTCTCTGTTCCAGTCAGGCCCGGTTCACCTCTCTCTGTTCCAGTCAGACCTGGTTCACCTCTCTCTGTTCCAGTCAGACCCGGTTCACCTCTCTCTGTTCCAGTCAGACCTGGTTCACCTGTCTCTGTTCCAGTCAGACCCGGTTCACCTCTCTCTGTTCCAGTCAGACCCGGTTCACCTCTCTCTGTTCCAGTCAGACCCGGTTCACCTGTCTCTGTTCCAGTCAGACCCGGTTCACCTGTCTCTGTTCCAGTCAGACCCGGTTCACCTGTCTCTGTTCCAGTCAGACCCGGTTCACCTCTCTCTGTTCCAGTCAGACCCGGTTCACCTGTCTCTGTTCCAGTCAGACCCGGTTCACCTGTCTCTGTTCCAGTCAGACCCGGTTCACCTCTCTCTGTTCCAGTCAGACCCGGTTCACCTGTCTCTGTTCCAGTCAGACCTGGTTCACCTCTCTCTGTTCCAGTCAGACCTGGTTCACCTCTCTCTGTTCCAGTCAGACCTGGTTCACCTCTCTCTGTTCCAGTCAGACCCGGTTCACCTGTCTCTGTTCCAGTCAGACCTGGTTCACCTGTCTCTGTTCCAGTCAGACCTGGTTCACCTGTCTCTGTTCCAGTCAGACCCGGTTCACCTGTCTCTGTTCCAGTCAGACCTGGTTCACCTCTCTCTGTTCCAGTCAGACCTGGTTCACCTCTCTCTGTTCCAGTCAGACCCGGTTCACCTCTCTCTGTTCCAGTCAGACCCGGTTCACCTGTCTCTGTTCCAGTCAGACCTGGTTCACCTGTCTCTGTTCCAGTCAGACCCGGTTCACCTGTCTCTGTTCCAGTCAGACCCGGTTCACCTGTCTCTGTTCCAGTCAGACCCGGTTCACCTCTCTCTGTTCCAGTCAGACCTGGTTCACCTCTCTCTGTTCCAGTCAGACCCGGTTCACCTCTCTCTGTTCCAGTCAGACCTGGTTCACCTCTCTCTGTTCCAGTCAGACCTGGTTCACCTGTCTCTGTTCCAGTCAGACCCGGTTCACCTCTCTCTGTTCCAGTCAGACCCGGTTCACCTCTCTCTGTTCCAGTCAGACCTGGTTCATCTCTCTCTGTTCCAGTCAGACCCGGTTCACCTGTCTCTGTTCCAGTCAGACCCGGTTCACCTGTCTCTGTTCCAGTCAGGGCCCTCTGATAGACACCCGGTTCACCTCTCTCTGTTCCAGTCAGACCCGGTTCACCTGTCTCTGTTCCAGTCAGACCCGGTTCACCTCTCTCTGTTCCAGTCAGACCTGGTTCACCTCTCTCTGTTCCAGTCAGACCCGGTTCACCTCTCTCTGTTCCAGTCAGACCTGGTTCACCTGTCTCTGTTCCAGTCAGACCCGGTTCACCTCTCTCTGTTCCAGTCAGACCTGGTTCACCTCTCTCTGTTCCAGTCAGACCCGGTTCACCTGTCTCTGTTCCAGTCAGGCCCGGTTCACCTCTCTCTGTTCCAGTCAGACCCGGTTCACCTGTCTCTGTTCCAGTCAGGGGCCCTCTGATAGACACCCGGTTCACCTGTCTCTGTTCCAGTCAGACCCGGTTCACCTCTCTCTGTTCCAGTCAGACCCGGTTCACCTCTCTCTGTTCCAGTCAGACCCGGTTCACCTCTCTCTGTTCCAGTCAGACCTGGTTCACCTGTCTCTGTTCCAGTCAGACCTGGTTCACCTCTCTCTGTTCCAGTCAGACCTGGTTCACCTCTCTCTGTTCCAGTCAGACCCGGTTCACCTGTCTCTGTTCCAGTCAGACCCGGTTCACCTCTCTCTGTTCCAGTCAGACCCGGTTCACCTGTCTCTGTTCCAGTCAGACCCGGTTCACCTGTCTCTGTTCCAGTCAGACCTGGTTCACCTCTCTCTGTTCCAGTCAGACCCGGTTCACCTCTCTCTGTTCCAGTCAGACCCGGTTCACCTCTCTCTGTTCCAGTCAGACCTGGTTCACCTGTCTCTCTTCCAGTCAGACCCGGTTCACCTGTCTCTGTTCCAGTCAGACCTGGTTCACCTGTCTCTGTTCCAATCAGACCCGGTTCAC
Organism: Oncorhynchus mykiss; assembly: GCF_057628025.1. NCBI lineage: Eukaryota > Metazoa > Chordata > Actinopteri > Salmoniformes > Salmonidae > Oncorhynchus > Oncorhynchus mykiss. The sequence continues at coordinate 71,582,251 of NC_143037.1, read as the reverse complement.
CTCTCTCTGTTCCAGTCAGACCCGGTTCACCTCTCTCTGTTCCAGTAAGACCCGGTTCACCTGTCTCTGTTCCAGTCAGACCCGGTTCACCTGTCTCTGTTCCAGTCAGACCCGGTTCACCTCTCTCTGTTCCAGTCAGACCCGGTTCACCTCTCTCTGTTCCAGTCAGACCCAGTTCACCTCTCTCTGTTCCAGTCAGACCCGGTTCACCTGCCACTGTTCCAGTCAGACCCGGTTCACCTCTCTCTGTTCCAGTCAGACCCGGTTCAACTGCCACTGTTCCAGTCAGACCCGGTTCACCTCTCTCTGTTCCAGTCAGACCTGGTTCACCTCTCTCTGTTCCAGTCAGACCCGGTTCACCTGTCTCTGTTCCAGTCAGACCTGGTTCACCTGTCTCTGTTCCAGTCAGACCTGGTTCACCTCTCTCTGTTCCAGTCAGACCCGGTTCACCTCTCTCTGTTCCAGTCAGACCCGGTTCACCTGTCTCTGTTCCAGTCAGACCCGGTTCACCTGTCTCTGTTCCAGTCAGGGCCCTCTGATAGACACCCGGTTCACCTCTCTCTGTTCCAGTCAGACCCGGTTCACCTGTCTCTGTTCCAGTCAGACCCGGTTCACCTCTCTCTGTTCCAGTCAGACCTGGTTCACCTCTCTCTGTTCCAGTCAGACCCGGTTCACCTCTCTCTGTTCCAGTCAGACCTGGTTCACCTGTCTCTGTTCCAGTCAGACCCGGTTCACCTCTCTCTGTTCCAGTCAGACCCGGTTCACCTCTCTCTGTTCCAGTCAGACCCGGTTCACCTGTCTCTGTTCCAGTCAGGCCCGGTTCACCTCTCTCTGTTCCAGTCAGACCTGGTTCACCTCTCTCTGTTCCAGTCAGACCCGGTTCACCTCTCTCTGTTCCAGTCAGACCTGGTTCACCTGTCTCTGTTCCAGTCAGACCCGGTTCACCTCTCTCTGTTCCAGTCAGACCCGGTTCACCTCTCTCTGTTCCAGTCAGACCCGGTTCACCTGTCTCTGTTCCAGTCAGACCCGGTTCACCTCTCTCTGTTCCAGTCAGACCCGGTTCAACTCTCTCTGTTCCAGTCAGACCCGGTTCACCTCTCTCTGTTCCAGTCAGACCTGGTTCACCTGTCTCTGTTCCAGTGAGACCTGGTTCACCTCTCTCTGTTCCAGTCAGACCTGGTTCACCTCTCTCTGTTCCAGTCAGACCCGGTTCACCTGTCTCTGTTCCAGTCAGACCCGGTTCACCTCTCTCTGTTCCAGTCAGACCCGGTTCACCTGTCTCTGTTCCAGTCAGACCCGGTTCACCTGTCTCTGTTCCAGTCAGACCTGGTTCACCTCTCTCTGTTCCAGTCAGACCCGGTTCACCTCTCTCTGTTCCAGTCAGACCCGGTTCACCTCTCTCTGTTCCAGTCAGACCTGGTTCACCTGTCTCTCTTCCAGTCAGACCCGGTTCAACTGTCTCTGTTCCAGTCAGACCTGGTTCACCTGTCTCTGTTCCAATCAGACCCGGTTCACCTCTCTCTGTTCCAGTCAGACCCGGTTCACCTCTCTCTGTTCCAGTCAGACCCGGTTCACCTGTCTCTGTTCCAGTCAGACCCGGTTCACCTGTCTCTGTTCCAGTCAGACCCGGTTCACCTCTCTCTGTTCCAGTCAGACCCGGTTCACCTCTCTCTGTTCCAGTCAGACCCAGTTCACCTCTCTCTGTTCCAGTCAGACCCGGTTCACCTGCCACTGTCCCAGTCAGACCCGGTTCACCTCTCTCTGTTCCAGTCAGACCCGGTTCAACTGCCACTGTTCCAGTCAGACCCGATTCACCTCTCTCTGTTCCAGTCAGAACTGGTTCACCTCTCTCTGTTCCAGTCAGACCCGGTTCACCTGTCTCTGTTCCAGTCAGACCTGGTTCACCTGTCTCTGTTCCAGTCAGACCTGGTTCACCTCTCTCTGTTCCAGTCAGACCCGGTTCACCTCTCTCTGTTCCAGTCAGACCCGGTTCACCTGTCTCTGTTCCAGTCAGACCCGGTTCACCTCTCTCTGTTCCAGTCAGACCCGGTTCACCTCTCTCTGTTCCAGTCAGACCCGGTTCACCTCTCTCTGTTCCAGTCAGACCCGGTTCACCTGTCTCTGTTCCAGTCAGACCCGGTTCACCTCTCTCTGTTCCAGTCAGACCCGGTTCACCTCTCTCTGTTCCAGTCAGACCCAGTTCACCTCTCTCTGTTCCAGTCAGACCCGGTTCACCTGCCACTGTCCCAGTCAGACCCGGTTCACCTCTCTCTGTTCCAGTCAGACCCGGTTCAACTGCCACTGTTCCAGTCAGACCCGGTTCACCTCTCTCTGTTCCAGTCAGACCTGGTTCACCTCTCTCTGTTCCAGTCAGACCCGGTTCACCTGTCTCTGTTCCAGTCAGACCTGGTTCACCTGTCTCTGTTCCAGTCAGACCTGGTTCACCTCTCTCTGTTCCAGTCAGACCCGGTTCACCTCTCTCTGTTCCAGTCAGACCCGGTTCACCTGTCTCTGTTCCAGTCAGACCCGGTTCACCTCTCTCTGTTCCAGTCAGACCCGGTTCACCTCTCTCTGTTCCAGTCAGACCCGGTTCACCTCTCTCTGTTCCAGTCAGACCCGGTTCACCTGTCTCTGTTCCAGTCAGACCTGGTTCACCTGTCTCTGTTCCAGTCAGACCCGGTTCACCTCTCTCTGTTCCAGTCAGACCCGGTTCACCTCTCTCTGTTCCAGTCAGACCCGGTTCACCTCTCTCTGTTCCAGTCAGACCTAGTTCACCTGTCTCTGTTCCAGTCAGACCTGGTTCACCTGTCTCTGTTCCAGTCAGACCCGGTTCACCTCTCTCTGTTCCAGTCAGACCTGGTTCACCTCTCTCTGTTCCAGTCAGACCTGGTTCACCTGTCTCTGTTCCAGTCAGACCCGGTTCACCTCTCTCTGTTCCAGTCAGACCCGGTTCACCTCTCTCTGTTCCAGTCAGACCCGGTTCACCTCTCTCTGTTCCAGTCAGACCCAGTTCACCTCTCTCTGTTCCAGTCAGACCTGGTTCACCTGTCTCTCTTCCAGTCAGACCCGGTTCACCTGTCTCTGTTCCAGTCAGACCTGGTTCACCTGTCTCTGTTCCAGTCAGACCCGGTTCACCTCTCTCTGTTCCAGTCAGACCCAGTTCACCTCTCTCGTTTCCAGTCAGACCCGGTTCACCTGTCTCTGTTCCAGTCAGACCCGGTTCACCTGTCTCTGTTCCAGTCAGACCCGGTTCACCTCTCTCTGTTCCAGTCAGACCCAGTTCACCTCTCTCTGTTCCAGTCAGACCCGGTTCACCTGCCACTGTTCCAGTCAGACCCGGTTCACCTCTCTCTGTTCCAGTCAGACCCGGTTCACCTGCCACTGTTCCAGTCAGACCCGGTTCACCTCTCTCTGTTCCAGTCAGACCTGGTTCACCTCTCTCTGTTCCAGTCAGACCCGGTTCACCTGTCTCTGTTCCATTCAGACCTGGTTCACCTGTCTCTGTTCCAGTCAGACCTGGTTCACCTCTCTCTGTTCCAGTCAGACCCGGTTCACCTCTCTCTGTTCCAGTCAGACCCGGTTCACCTGTCTCTGTTCCAGTCAGACCTGGTTCACCTCTCTCTGTTCCAGTCAGACCCGGTTCACCTCTCTCTGTTCCAGTCAGACCCGGTTCACCTCTCTCTGTTCCAGTCAGACCTAGTTCACCTGTCTCTGTTCCAGTCAGACCTGGTTCACCTGTCTCTGTTCCAGTCAGACCCGGTTCACCTCTCTCTGTTCCAGTCAGACCTGGTTCACCTCTCTCTGTTCCAGTCAGACCTGGTTCACCTGTCTCTGTTCCAGTCAGACCCGGTTCACCTGTCTCTGTTCCAGTCAGACCCGGTTCACCTCTCTCTGTTCCAGTCAGACCCGGTTCACCTCTCTCTGTTCCAGTCAGACCCAGTTCACCTCTCTCTGTTCCAGTCAGACCCGGTTCACCTGCCACTGTTCCAGTCAGACCCGGTTCACCTGTCTCTGTTCCAGTCAGACCCGGTTCACCTGTCTCTGTTCCAGTCAGACCTGGTTCACCTGTCTCTGTTCCAGTCAGACCCGGTTCACCTCTCTCTGTTCCAGTCAGACCCGGTTCACCTGTCTCTGTTCCAGTGAGACCTGGTTCACCTGTCTCTGTTCCAGTCAGACCTGGTTCACCTCTCTCTGTTCCAGTCAGACCCGGTTCACCTCTCTCTGTTCCAGTCAGACCCGGTTCACCTGTCTCTGTTCCAGTCAGACCCGGTTCACCTCTCTCTGTTCCAGTCAGACCCGGTTCACCTCTCTCTGTTCCAGTCAGACCTGGTTCACCTCTCTCTGGCCAGTGGGATTCCCAGACCTCCCTGTTTCATCCTGTCCCTGTGTGTTTGTTCAGCATTTTGACTGGAGGTGTTTATGCTGGTTTCTGTCTGGGCCAGTGAGGCTCTTCACTCTGTGCATCATTTGGGTCAAATGTTTGATTTCTTTCACTTGTATTTTGCTGGTTTCATTTCCTTTTAACCTTATAGGGCCATAAGGCTTTCCCACAACTCTAAACAGAACAACGTCATTCCAGAATGTTTGATAAGAGACTGTCTCTGTGTGACCCACCAGGTACGTTCAGATACCCAGTCCTTTCTGCTTTGAGCCCAGTAACCGTTATGTCGTGTCCATCAGACTCCAGCGCCACGGAGTGTCCCAGAGACACCTGACCACTTTCATCCTTGTAGACTCAATCAACTTATTAAACCTGTCAGGGCTCTGGTGTGAAAACTCTACTTGAGAGGGAGTTGAGTTGAAACAGAAAGGAAAAAAATACATTAAAACAATTATTTAACTAGGCAAGTCAGTTAAGAACAAATTGTTATTTTCAAAGAAGGCCTAGGAACAGTGGGTTAACTGACTGTTCAGAACGACAGATTTGTACCTTGTCAGCTCAGGGATTCGAACTTGCAACCTTTCGGTTATTAGTCCAACCACTAGGCTAGGCTACCTTGCTGCCCTTCTCGATGTGTGTGAGTGAACGATATATATATAAAAAAATATATATATATTATTATATATAATATATGAACTATATATATATATATAGTTCATATATTATATATAATATGTTTATATATTTTTTTACATGTATTTATTTATTGAACATTTATTTAACAGGCAAGTCAGTTAAGAACAAATTCTTATTTACTATGACGGCCTACACCGGCCAAACCTGGACGACACTGGGCCAATTGTGTGCTGCCTTATGGGACTCCCAATCACAGCCGGTTGTGATACAGCCTGGAATCAAACCAGGGTGTCTGACGCCTCTAGCCCTGAGATGCAGTGCCTTAGACCACTGTGCCACTCTCAGCAATGTGATAATAACTGTTGACCAGATACCACCACCTAGTGGTCTGAAACAAAAGTGCATTTAGGTACCAAATTCACTTCACATTTGAATTATTTTCACCTCTCACTCACGTTGTTTTACTCCCTCCCATTCCTCCTTCCCAGCTGGTGCTGACCCCCAAGTACCCGGAGTTGCCAGGTTTCCAGGGTCACGACCCGGCGGCAGAGGAGCGTCGTGATGAGATGGTACGTTACATGTGCCTGGAAGTCCTTCTTGGCCACGCCAACGCCACTGCTGGCAGAGATGTGCACCAAGCTCATCTGCAGTATCTCTGCCATCCTGCACGACGGAGCACTGCGTGAGTCTACCATACATCATTCACTAGGGGATCAAAGGTCAAAGCCCCCATTAATGCCTTGTTTTCGAAAACTGGGTGTGAATTACTTCCTGGTTCCTGTTTGAATCATTTTACTTACCAATAAACTATAGCAAGCTGCGCTATGATCAGTAATGCGCGGCGTTATGAGTTGGAGGGAATTGTTACAGTCGGTCGTCATCATAGGATATCCTCCATGACTTGTTTGATTGAAGACTCTAATTTTCCCTGTAGAATGTCAGTGTGTGTGACCCCCAGGGGTCTCTCAGTGCTGAGTGTGACAGGGTCGGAGGTCAGCGCCGCTGTAAACCTAACGTGATTGGAAGACGGCGTGACCAGTGTGCACCTGACACGTACGGCCTCAGACCATATGGATGCACTGGTGAGTGGGCACTGGCATCTTTCAGCCAGTCATCACATCTTTATTGAAATGACATTATAGAGCAGGTGACTCTACACTGCGTGACCTCACAAAACACATCCTAAATACAATCTCCCCTGCTCTCTCTCTCTTTCTACCTTCCTGCTTTTATTTCTCTCTTCCTCCTCCTCCCTGCCCAGCCTGTGACTGCCACGCAGAGGGCTCTCTGGGAGACCAGTGTGACGCGGTGACGGGGCAGTGCCCGTGCAGACAGGGGTCCAGCGGGCGCCAGTGCTCAGACTGCCAGCCTGGCCAGTGGGGCTTCCCCAGCTGCAGGCCATGCCAGTGTAACGGGCACGCTGATGGCTGCAACCCATAGACAGGGGAGTGCCAGGCCTGGCCAGTGGGGATTCCCCGGATGCAGGCCATGCCAGTGTAACGGGCACGCTGATGGCTGCAACCCACAGACAAGGGAGTGCCAGGCCTGCAGGGACTACACTGATGGACAGCTCTGTGGAAGGTGGGCAGGGGGATAAACAGTGATTGGTAAATGGTGTGGGTGGCGGTGTTTTGGTGAGTGTTTTGGTGTTATTGGATCAGGTAGTGATCGGTAATAGTCCCAGTAGATAATACTGTGATCGGTAATAGTCCCAGTAGATAATACTGTGATCGGTAATAGTCCCAGTAGATAATACTGTGATCGGTAATAGTCCCGGTAGGTAATACTGTGATCGGTAATAGTCCCGGTAGATAATACTGTGATCGGTAATAGTCCCGGTAGATAATACTGTGATCGGTAATAGTCCCGGTAGATAATACTGTGATCGGTAATAGTCCCGGTAGATAATACTGTGATCGGTAATAGTCCCGGTAGATAATACTGTGATCGGTAATAGTCCCGGTAGATAATACTGTGATCGGTAATAGTCCCGGTAGATAATACTGTGATCGGTAATAGTCCCAGTAGATAATACTGTGATCGGTAATAGTCCCAGTAGATAATACTGTGATCGGTAATAGTCCCAGTAGATAATACTGTGATCGGTAATAGTCCCAGTAGATAATACTGTGATCGGTACAGTAATGAAAGAGATGGAACATGTTCTCTCTCTCCCTGCCCAGGTGTGTAAATGGGTTCTATGGAAACCCAGTGCTGGGGTCCGGGGATCACTGTCGACATTGTCCCTGTCCTGGTAACGCAGAAAGCGGACGCTCCAACGGACACTCCTGTCACGCTGGCAGCTCATCCAATCAAATCCTCTGCAACTGTACACATGGCTACATAGGTATAGTCCCAATGATACAATTTAGCTCACTAAAAAGGAAATCCTTGCTACACTTATCGGCATTTAACTTCTCAGCTTAAGCCTGTCCGCATTTCACTCTCTTTTCCCCACGCTAGGGCCTCGCTGTGATCGGTGTGCCCCTGGTTACTACGGCAACCCCAAGCATCCAGGTGGGCAGTGCCGCCCGTGCCAGTGCAGTGGCAACATCGACGCCCACGACCCCGAGTCATGCGAGCCCGTGAACCGGCCGATGCCTGAGCTGCCTAAACAACACGGATGGACCCTCCTGATCTGACTGTAAACATGGTTACTACGGCAACGCCCTGGCCCAGGACTGCAGGCGTGAGTTTCTACATCGTGACGGCTGGTTGGAATCTCTAATGAGTTCTGTCTCTGGTGATGCCCACTGGAGACAAACTATTGGCATTTTGTGATGATATGTGTCTTGTTGGACATTGGCTCAATTATATAGCGTGACTGTCTGAGGCACTGCATCTCAGCGCAAGAGGCGTCACTACAGTCCCTGGTTCGAATCCAGGCTGTATCACATCCGGCTGTGATTGGGAGTCCCATAGAGCGACACACAATTGGCCCAGCGTCGTCCGGCGTCGTCCGGAGTAGGCCGTCATTGGAAATAAGAATGTGTTCTTAACGGACTTGCCTAGTTAAATAAAGGTTACCTTTTTAAAATAAATGTAAATGACATTCTTGTCTATCTCTGCTGTGTGTGTGGGTGTGTGCTGAATCACGTCGCACATGTTGTTATTCCATCTGTAGGTTGCACATGTGTAACAGCAGGTACACAACAGTCCTCATGCAGCGATGCAGCAGGTACACAACAGTCCTCATGCAGCGATGCAGCAGGTACACAACAGTCCTCATGCAGCGATGCAGCAGGTACACAACAGTCCTCATGCAGCGATGCAGCAGGTACACAACAGTCCTCATGCAGCGATGGCCATTGCCACTGTGACAGACAGACAGGAGCGTGCCTGTGTCGGGACAACGTGGTCGGGTACAACTGTGACCAGTGTGCCCCCGACCACTGGAACTATGGCACGGACAGAAGGTGTGAGCAGTGTGGCTGCCACCCTCAGCACGCCAGGGGATCCCACTGCAACATGGTAGGCCTCATAGTTGTGAAAGGCTTTTGTTCAGTGTACTTTACCTCCATTATGTGTTAACTACAGTATGTTTAAACTACAGTATGTTTAAACTACAGTATGTTTAAACTACAGTATGTTTAAACTACAGTATGTGTTAACTACAGTATGTGTTAACTACAGTATGTGTTAACTACAGTATGTGTTAACTACAGTATGTGTTAACTTATCAGTTTAATTGAATGGTTTGATGATACGTCTGTCTGTCTGTCTGTCCCCTGTCCATCTGTCTGTCCCCCTGTCCGTCTGTCTGTCTGTCCCTCTGTCTGTCGGTCTCTCTGTCCCTCTGTCTGTCTGTCTGTCTGTCCCGCTGTCTGTCCGTTTTCAACTAATGGCAGGGCTGTATCTAGAACTGTATGTTGGATTGGCTGTCTTCAACTAATGACAGGGCTGTATCTAGAACTGTATGTTGGATTGGCTGTCTTCAACTAATGGCAGGGCTGTATCTAGAACTGTATGTTGGATTGGCTGTCTTCAACTAATGGCAGGGCTGTATCTAGAACTGTATGTTGAATATAGAAATAGAATGAATAGAGGACACACAATCTTCTATACTATTCCAATCTATCTCAAAGTCATATTTGATCTACACAATACATTTCTATCTGAACATTTAGTAAAGTCCAGTCTCCTTAATGTCCATCGCCCCAGGTGTACATAATCAAGTCAAACCAATTAAACAATTATATTTTGTACAGGTAAGTACAAATAAGTTGTGATGCTCAGATACCATAATGACTCTTTCAACGAGCCACTGAAAACGATGAAAGCTGCAATTCATTTTATGATGCCTGAAAATACTGCCGAGAAATTCAAAGCTATTGGCAAAAGGCAAGTTGGATGCTTAGCAAAAACACCTTCGAACCATTTTTGTCCATCTAAAGGGAAGTGTTCTAACTCCAAACACGCACACACACTACACCATCTTTAAAAGGGATTGGTTACTTAGAATACAAATTAACATGATATTCCACCTACCTTGGCTGTAGTTGGTTCAAGAAGGCAATTTTGTCATATTTAATTTCCTTTCGACACCTACTAGACATATTTTGTTACCTTTAGCATTCTCAGTAACACTTAACATTACACTGATCTTGTGCCTGTGTAATAAAACTGTAATTACCCTTAGTTTACCCCCCTAGCCGCATTCGGGGGCGCACTAAACAACGCCCCTTGTTCGCTCGAAAAGGGTGGTCTTGGCCTTATTCTATTTATAACGTAGTTCAGTTTGTTTGCTGCAGGTGAGAACGCAGTGCGGACCAAACAGAAAAATAACCAGAGTCGCGCATTGTTATTGGTTGTTTGACTGCGAGCATTAGATGAAATACAGCATCATAACTTGATATCTCTGAAACATTATTTGTATAGCAGCGCATTTACGAGTGCATCCGATGCAGATTAGTGGAGATGAGGCTGTGTCGGGATATAAACTACTGAATATAGACTATTCATGTCACAGTTAGAGCGGCCTTTGCGCTGTTTCCTCCCGCATGTTGTTGAAGACCAAAGGGAAAGTAGTATGTAGATTGGGATACAACTGATGCTTCATGATAATTCAACGTGAGCATTTTTTGTCCAATAAACAAATTACTTGAATGGACACGTAGTTTTGTTTAGGAGTTTTAGTTCGTTTGACATTTGGCAATGTGATAACAACAGGACCAAATGAAAAAAATCAGGGGCGCAAATTTGGTTTTAGAAGTGGGGCAGACATTATTGTTATTATTTATTATTTATCCAGTCAGATAAACACTCCAAACAGCCTACCCGACCGCTCGGAGGCGTCCGCGTGGTTGTAAAACACACAGTTGCCTTAGGGTACAAAAAACAAATAATATACCCCAATTCGAACCAGAGGCGCATTATCCCCGTTTTTTATGGAAACCCAGAGGGGTCATACCTAACCGCCCCAGTTGCTTTCCATAGCCCCCCTACACACGCGCAACGTGCTCTGTCCATTGTGTTGACACATCGCAGCGGAGATACAGATTTTGCGCCAACCTGTCACTCAATCATTTAAACTTTTTTATTTTAATGTTTTATCTAAGGACATTAAACTAAAACTGAGTTTGCCCCCTCGTAGGGCCTTTCCTGTATTTAGCCATTTTATTGTTCTTGTTATTTGTTATTGACCGAGGTAGCTTAGTTAAAATTAAAATAAACATTACCAGTCAAAAGTTTGGACACCTACTCATTCAAGGGTTTTTCTTTATTTTTGTTACTATTTTCTACACTGTAGAATAATAGTGAAGACATAAAAACTATGAAATAACACATATGGAGTCATGTAGTAACCAAAAAAGTGCATATTTTGTATTTGAGATTCTTCAAAGTAGCCACCCTTTGTCTTGATGAAGCTGGCTGTGTCACCATCGTTATAAGGAGTGGACCAAGGAGTGGTATGTTTCCATCCTTTATTTTGGAATAGAAAACTTTAAACAACAAAACGAACAACCGAAACGTGACGCTAATATAATGCTCACAAGCAACTATACATAGACAAGATCACACAAAGCGCAATGGGAAAATGGCTACCTAAACATGATCCCCAATCAGAGACAACGATAAACCGCTGCCTCTGATTGGGAACCATACCAGGCCAACATAGAAATACAATTCACCTAGATGACCCACCCTAGTCACACCCCGACCTAACCAACATAGAGAATAAAAGCTCTCTATGGTCAGGGCGTGACAGGCTGAGAGAATTCCAAGAGTGTACAAAGCTATCATCAAGGAAAAAATGCTAAATTCTCCACCCCAGACATCCTCACGTACTTTGTGCCCTCTCTGATTTTTGGGCTGCATGACGCCCCTGCTCAAAGCTGTGTGAAAACCCGCCTTAGTCATTTTGAAGCTACAAAAGTGGTCTACTCTAATGTTGAGGTGATTCATGTTAAGATTGATATCTAAGAGCTCTCCAAACCATGTGCTTATCATCATATGTTTAGACTAATTTTTGTTTCTTAATAAAAAATTGGCCCTCTAGTCACAAAAGGTTTATAAAAAAATTGGCAGCCATCAAATCATATTTTTTTTGTTGCATATATATTCAGAAAACCAGTCAGTATCTGGTATGACCACCATTTGCCTTATGCAGAGTGACAGATTACCTTCACATAGAGTTAATCAGGCTGTTGATTGTGGCCTGTGGAATGTTGTCCCACTCCTCTTCAATGGCTGTTCGAAGTTGCTGGATTTTGGCGTGAACTGGAACACACTGTTGTACACGTCGATCCAGAGCATCCCAAACATGCTCAATGGGTGACATGTCTGGTGAGTATGCAGGCCATGGAAGAACTGTGACATTTTGTACAGAAATTATTTGGTTGTGCAAACCCACAGTTTCATCAACTGTCTGGGTGGCTGGTCTCAGATGATCCCGCAGGTAAAGAAGCCGCATGTGGAGGCCCTGGGCTGGCGTGGTTACGTATGGTCTGCAGTTGTGAGGCCGATTGGACGTACTGCCAAATTCTCTAAAATGACGTTGGAGGTGGCTTATGGTAGAGAAATGAACATGAATTACTCTGGCAACAGCTCTAGCGGACATTCCTGCAGTCAGCATGCCAAGTGCACGCTCCCTCAACATGACAGCTGTGGCATAGTGTTGTGTGACAAAACTGCACATTTTACGGTCCCCTTTTTATTGCACCTGTGATGATCCTGCTGTTAAATGAATCAGCTCCTTGATATGTCACACCTGTCAGGTGGATGGATTATCTGGGATGGTTTATTTCAGCTCATGAAGCATGGGACAAAACACTTTACATGTTTACTGTATATTTGGCTACCTCGACTATTTGAAAAGTTCTCAAATAAACTACAAAATACAACTATTTTCTGCCCAGGTCTACATACAGTGCCTTGCGAAAGTATTCGGCCCCCTTGAACTTTGCGACCTTTTGCCACATTTCAGGCTTCAAACATAAAGATATAAAATTGTATTTTTTTTGTGAAGAATCAACAACAAGTGGGACACAATCTTGAAGTGGAACGACATTTATTGGATATTTCTAACTTTTTTAACAAATCAAAAACTGAAAAATTGGGCGTGCAAAATTATTCAGCCCCCCAGTTTTATATCTTTATGTTTGAAGCCTGAAATGTGGCAAAAGGTCGCAAAGTTCAAGGGGGCCGAATACTTTCGCAAGGCACTGTAGGACTACATAGGTCATCTGTGCCTGTCTCGTCAATGCCCAGTGTAACTCCCTGTTCATTCATTTAATGTTTATTTTTACAATGCTATCTGCACCAGTTTGGTGTGTATTGTTCGAGGTGACAACTGTATAGGAACCAATTAAGCTTGTGTTTTGTGTTCCAAGATAGATCGACTTTCGAATTGAAAAATTCGACGTTAAAGAAAGTAATATTGTTTTTACAAATTGAATGTCCTTTCTGGAATATTTGCTGTTTTTATTTGATTATAGTAGGATACTTATTTACTACATGTCAAATATGACATTCATATTGAAAAAGTAATGTTTTATACCGAGGAGCAACAGATGTTACTGTTTATATTTTTTGTAAGCAAAAATGGTTTTGATGCAAAAAATACTTGTTTGTCACGCATATACAGTACACAGAAAAACAAACACTCACGCACGGTCGCTCACACAAACAACCATTTCAGCCCTACTGATGTATAATTGACACAGATGTCTATGAAAAATAAATATACATTTGATATAATGTTGACGTTTATTAGTTATTTGCCTCACACTTGAGGTCTATTTCATGTTGTCTTTTACCTCTAATGTTAGAATTGATCTGATTTGGCTCAAATTAGAAATAAGAACAAAGTAACATAAAATAATCGCACCATTGGGGGGCGCTACAGAGTCAACTTTGATAGAGAAGTTTTATTGTGAGAATGCGTTGAGGCTACTACCTTCCTCAACGTGTGTGTGTGCCCCCGTGCGTGTGTGTGTTCCTTAACATTAAGTGTGTGCTCTTCCAGTCTCCTGTTCAGTCAGACTGGAAAGTCGTCCTCTCAGAATTATCCTCTCACTGACTGCATGTCATATTTCTTGCCATTTTACTCACAAGTGTGTGTGTGTGTGAGAGAGTACATAAACAGGAGGGATAGCAAAATTCATCAATCATAATGTTAAATAACCTTAAAATAATAATAACCATAACCATTAGTCTCCACTGTGGTGCAGGTGGACAATGGGTGAAACACAGACTGTCCTCAGCCACAGAGAAAAATCTAACGTTAACAATATATCAGGAGGGTCTAAAGTTAACAATATATCAGGAGGGTCTAAAGTTAACAATATATCAGGAGGGTCTAAAGTTAACAATATATCAGGAAGGTCTTAATCTAACGTTAACAGGAACACTCTATGAACACTATAGCCTACTAGGAGATCTGTAACATGTAACGTGGCAACATGTTCAAAATAATTAACTTTTATATATACCTTCCTACTGAATGGGAATTATTCTAACCACCTGGGAAGGAGTATGGTCTGGTGATGGTAGATAGGTGGTGTGTATGTGTGCGAAGCATGGATTGTTCACTGACACAACAAAACAGAGCCTGATCCGCTCTCTCCAGAGCGCGCATTCCTGTTACCAACACCAGCATCTATTCTCCAACAGACATGAGGGTCTTCCCGAAAACATGTGGTGGAGTTTACACCGTCACTGTCAATAATGAACTTTCATCCAACTTCTTCAAGGGACACGCTCGGCAATCACAAATGTGTCTGGGGTCATGTACAGTATGTGTCTCAATCATTCCAAAATTATTATCTGTATCTTCAGCCCACTATTTTGATATGATCAAAGTCACAAGTGTATGCAGCATCTAGCTTTGCTACCTGAATTAGCCATGTCTATGTTGATCAGGCATAAAACCAGCTCAACTGCTAGAGAGAAACATACTTGTTTTATATGTATGTACAGTACCAGTCAAACGTTTGAACACACCTACTGTCCTCATTCCAGGGTTTTTCTTTATTTTGTATTATTTTCTACATTGTAGAATCATAGTGAAGACCTCAAAACTATTAAATAAACAAAAAATAAATAAACGTCCTCTCACTGTCAACTGCGTTTATTTTCAGCAAACTCAACACGTGTAAATATTTGGATAAACATAACAAGATTCAACAACTGAGACATAAACTGAACAAGTTCCACAGACGTGTGACTAACAGAAAATGAATAATGTGTCCCTGAACAAAAGGGGGGTCAAAATCAAAAGTAACAGTCAGTAGCTGGTGTGGCCACCAGCTGCATTAAGTACAACAGTGCATCTCCTCCTCATGGACTGCATCAGAATTGCCAGTTCTTGCTGTGAGATGTTACCCCACTCTTCCACCAAGGCACCTGCAAGTTCACAGACATTTCTGGGGGAATGGCCCTAGCCCTCACCCTCTGATCCAACATGTCCCAGTCGTTCTCAATGAGATTGAGATCTGGGCTCTTCTCTGGCCATGGCAGAACACTGACATTCATGTCTTGCAGGAAATCCCGCACAGAACAAGCAGTATGGCTGGTGGCATTGTCATGCTGGAGGGTCATGTCAGGATGAGCCTGCAGGAAGGGTAACACATGAGGGAGGAGGATGTCTTCCCTGTAACGCACAGCGTTGAGATTGCCTGCAATGACAACAAGCTCAGTCCGATGATGCTGTGACCCTCCACCTCCAAATCATTCCCGCTGCAGAGTACAGGCCTCGGTGTTTCGCTCATTTTGACGATAAACGCGAATCCGACCACCACCACTGGTGAGACAAAACTGGGGCTCGTCAGTGAAGAGCACTTTTTGACAGTTCTATCTGGTCCTGCGACGATGGGTTTGTGCCCATAGGCAACGTTATTGCCGGTGATGTCTCGTGAGGACCTGCCTTCCAACAGGCCTACAAGTCCTCAGTCCAGCCTCTCTCAGCCTATTGCAGACAGTCTGAGCACTGATGGAGGGATTGTGCGTTCCTGGTGTAACTCGGGTAGTTGTTATTGCCATCCTGTAACTGTCCCGCAGGTGTGATGTTCAGATGTACCGATCCTGTGCAGGTGTTGTTACACGTGTTCTGCCACTGCGAGGACGATCAGCTGTCTGTCCTGTCTCCCTGTAGCGCTGTCTTAGGCGTCTCACAGTACGGACATTGCAATTTATTGACCTGGCCACATCTGCAGTCCTCATGCCTCCTTCCAGCATGCCTAAGGCACGATCACGCAGATGAGCAGGGACCCTGGGCATCTTTCTTTTGGTGTTTTTCAGAGTCAGTTGAAAGGCCTCTTTAGTGTCCTAAGTTTTCATAACTGTGACCTTAATTGCCTACCGTCTGTAAGCTGTTAGTGTCATAACGACCGTTCCACAGGTGCATGTTCATTAATTGTTTATGGGTCATTGAACAAGCACGGGAAACAGTGTTTAAACCCACGTTTAACACATGTGGAATCATGTAGTAACCAAAAAAGTGTTAAACAAATCAAAATATATTTTAGATTTGAAAAATATAGTAGTAGCCACCCTTTGCCTTGATGACAGCTTTGCACACTCTTGGCATACTCTCATCCAGATTCATGACATTGTCACCTGGAATGTATTTCAATTAACAGGTGTGCCTTGGTAAAAGTATTTTTGTGGAATGTCTTTCCTTCCTTTGAGCAAATCAGTTGTGTTGTGACAAGGTAGGGTTGCTATCCAGAAGATAACCCTATTTGGTAAAATACCAGTCCATATTATGGCAAGAACAGCTCAAATAAGCAAAGAGAAATGATAGTCCGTCATTACTTTAGGACATGTAGGTCAGTCAATACGAAACATCGCAAAAACCATCAAGCGCTATGATGAAACTGGCTCTCATTAGGACCACCACAGGAAAGGAAGACCCAGAGTTACCTCTGCTGCAGAGGATAAGTTCATTACAGTTAACTGCACCTCAGACTCCCAAATAAATATTCAGAGTTCAAGTAACAGGAACATCCCAACATCAACTCTTCAGAGGAGACTGGGTGAATCAGGCCTTCATGGTCAAATAGCTGCGAAGAAACCACTGCTAAAGGACACCAATAAGAAGAGACTTGCTTGGGCCAAGAAACACCAGCAATGAACATTAGACCGGTGGAAATCTGTCCTTTGGTCTGATGAGTCCAAATGGGAGATGTTTGGTTTGAACCGCTGTGTCTTTGTGAGACACAGAGTAGGTGAACGGATGACCTCTGCATGTGTAGTTCCCAACGTAAAACATGGAGGAGGGGTGATGGTGTGGGAGTGCTTTCCTGGTGACACTGTCAGGGATTTATTTAGAATTCAAGGCTCACTTAACCAGCAAGGCTACAGAATTCTGCAGCGATACGCCATCCCATGTGGTTTGTGCTTAGTGGGGATTGTCATTTGTTTTCAACAGGACAATGACCAAACACACCTCCAGGCTGTGTAAGGGTTATTTTACCAAGAAGGAGAGTGATGGAGTGCTGCATCAGATGACCTGGCCTCCACAATCACCCAACCTCAACCCAATTGAGATGGTTTGGGATGAGTTGGACACCAGAGTGAAGGAAAAGCAGCCAACAAGTGATCAGCATATGTGGGAACTCCTTCAAGACTGCTGGAAAAGCAGGTGAAACTGGTTGAGAGAATGCCAAGAGTGTCCAAAGCTGTCATCAAGGCAAATGGTGGCTACGTTGAAGAATCTCAAATAGAAAATATACACTTTTTTCGTTACTACATGATTCCATATGTGCTATTTCATAGTTTTGATGTCTTCACTATTATTCTACAATGTAGAAAATAGTACAAATAAAGAAAAACCCCTGACTGTGTATGTGTGTCCAAACTTTTGACTCGTACTGTATATATATGTGTATATATACCCATAATGAATGTTTAAACATTGTTTGGGTCTGTGGGACCCATTTTTAATGTTTACAAAAATAAAATAAAAATCAACCTGAGTGTGTGTGTAGTTGAAACAAGTAAAAATTTAACAAAAAGGTTTTCTGTGTGCCTTCACTCTGTCTTCCTCCTCCCTTCCGCCTGCTGTTTCAATATACAGTAGCACCAATAACCTGTCTGTCTCCCTGCCTGTCTGCTTGTCTCCTGCTTTTTTCACAGTCTTTACCCTTTGTAGTGTGTGAAACTACACAATGTCTTGCGGGAACCTGCACAATGTTATTGCAATACATTATTTTGATACATCATTTCAATACATTGTGAAAAAAATCTGTATTTTCCTACACTCTACCCCAGCCAGGTGCAAATTGGGGGAGGGACATAACAAATAAATAGCTTTGCATGTTTGGCTCCTTACCAAAATCAATCAGTATGGCAAAAAATAATCTCAGCTCAGAGGGCCTTAGAAATATTTTTTGCAGCGAGAGAAGCTAGTGTGGAAGGTGCATCTTCCGCTTTGGAAAATTAAGAATTTTCAGAAAATTAGGTTCATGTCTCTGTCAATTTGGAGTCTGACTGTGAGTTGGAAGAAGAAGATGAGATTGACCCTCAGCCAGCCTCAGGACCAGCCGCTCAGCAGCTAGCCCCAGGACCTGCCCGTCAGCAGCCAGCCCCAGGACCTTCCCCTTCAGCAGCCAGCCCCAGGACCTGCCCGTCAGCAGCCAGCCCCTGGACCTGCCCGTCAGCAGCCAGCCCCAGGACCTTCCCCTTCAGCAGCCAGCCCCAGGACCTTCCCCTTCAGCAGCCAGCCCCAGGACCTGCCCCTCAGCAGCCAGCCCCAGGACCTGCCCCTCAGCAGCCAGCCCCAGGACCTGCCCCTCAGCAGCCAGCCCCAGGACCTGCCCGTCAGCAGCCAGCCCCAGGACCTTCCCCTTCAGCAACCAGCTCATGAGCAGCCTGCAGGAGGTGAAATGGCTGCCAATGTGATAAGGATGCAACCAGGGCCGATGAGGATGGCGGTTACTCATGTGCAGGACATAAAGACTTATTTTCAACTGTTCATCCCAGACACCATCCAGAAAATCATTCTGAACTCCACTAATTTGGAGGGAAGCCATGTTTTTGGAGAGAAATGGTAGGAGGTGGGCCAAACTCATTTACATGCATACTTTAGGGTTCTTATCCTTGTTGGTGTTTTCAGATCCAATGGGGAATACACAGAATCCCTGTGGGATGCAGAAGTAGACAGAACGTTTTCGTTTTCAGATCCAATGGGGAATACACAGAATCCCTGTGGGATGCAGAAGTAGGCAGAACGTTTTCGTGCAACAATGTCTCTGGAAAACTTCCACATTATTTCCAGGATTATCCGCTTCGATAACCGAGACACCAGACCAGCTCGGCGGCAGAGAGACAAGCTAGCTGCTATTAGGTCAGTTAAGCCAACTGACATTTACTCCTGAGGTGCTGACTTGTTGCACCCTCGACAACTACTGTGATTATTATTATTTGACCATGCTGGTCATTTATGAACATTTGAACATCTTGGCCATGTTCTGTTATAATCTCCACCCGGCACAGCCAGAAGAGGACTGGCCACTCCTCATAGCCTGGTTCCTCTCTAGGTTTCTTCCTAGGTTTTGGCCTTTCTAGGGAGTTTTTGCTAGCCACCGTGCTTCTACACCTGCATTGCTTGCTGTTTGGGGTTTTAGGTTGGGTTTCTGTACAGCACTTTGATATATCAGCTGATATAAGAAGGGCTTTATAAATCAATTTAATTTGATTTAGGGGCCGCTGCCCCTTCAGGCAGTACATACCGTCTAAACCCGCAAAATATGGAATCAAGATCTGGGCTGCCTGTGATGCTGCTTCATCATATGTGTGGAACTTGCAAGTGTATCCAGGGAATCCAGATGGAGGAGGCTCTGAGAAGAACCAAGGGATGAGGGTTGTCCTGGACATGACACAGGGACTCCGTGGCCGCAACATCAAAAGCGCTAACTTTTTTGACTTCGCACAAGCTGGGACAGGAGCTCCTCAAGAGGAAGCTGACAATGGTAGAAACAGTATGTAAAAACAAGCCAGAGCTCCCACCTGAGCTGTTGAATACACGGAAGAGGCCTATCAATTCCTCTAAGTTTGAGTTCACGGCCGACACATCCCTAAGTGTCCTACGTGCCAAAGAAAGGCAGAAATGTGGTACTCATGAGTGCGCTGCATAGGGATGGGAGAATCTGTGGTACTCATGAGTGCGCTGCATAGGGATGGGAGAATCTGTGCCCAGGAACATAAAAAGAATAAATCATAATGGATTATAATGCCACAAAAGGAAGGGTGGACAATTTAGCTGCAAAAGAAGAACCCTACGCTGGCATCTTGTGATATTCTTCAACATCTTGGACATCTCGACGTACAACGTATTTGTCATCTGGATGACGTTGAACCCAGATCAGAACAGAGGGAAGCTCCAGAGGAGGAGACGGCTCTTTCTCGAGGAGCTGGGTAAGGCATTGGTAAGACCTCAAATTCAGAGGAGACAACATATCTCATGGACCCCAGCTTCTGCAGCCATCGTGAGTAGGATTCAGGAGGAGGATGCTGGTGCCCCATCCGCCTGACCCACAGAACCAACAAATCCAATACCGGAAGTAAGTGTGAGTGATGTTGTTGTGTGTGTGTGTCTGCCTCTCCTATCTTGGCCTGCTGTAACTATATATGTGAGTGAGTGAGTGAGTGAGTGAGTGAGTGAGTGAGTGAGTGAGTGAGTTAGTCAAATTCCTGAACTAACTGTTTCCATCATTCCAGATTGTAGCCGGTAGCAACAAGACGAAGCTCTGTGATGTGTGTGGACCCAAGAAGGACAGGAAGACACAGTACACATGCATCAAGGGAAATAAATACATTTGGAACTCTGTTCCTCATGTGGTGTGTGGTGTGTAGACCAGCCTTAATTTGTGTTCAATGGGGCTAATTTATCATACCCATAAAATACTGTATGTAAAATTTGTCCTTCTAATTTGTTCAGTTCAAAGCAATAACCATCAATAGAGATGAAAACCTTGTTTCATTTATATTTGTTCAAGATAAACGTGATTTATTCCACGCATGTCTTGCTTATAATGGATTTTTACCGACAATCACATTTTATAAAATAAAATAAATGAATTGCACCTTTATTGATAAATGTGATCTAGCAGAGGTAAATGGCAAATATTAACCAAATATTAACTAAGTATTAAGTATGAAATATTTTTACGTAAATTGTTATGGCTGTATTGTTTTATAAACCCAACAATGTTGTGCGTCCATCAGACCCGCGAACATTTGGGTAAATAACAAAAACACGAACACCACACAAGGATTAAACCGTTTTATAAGTGGATTTTTGTTTTGACGTTATTACACTACAATAAACATATGCAACCCACCAGTCAGACGTGATCAGATCTCGAGTAGCCAGAAGTGCGAGTCCATTCCTACGAAAGCAGCTCCGCTGCGGAGTTTCCATTTAAACGAGACTCGGGACAGAACTTTGGAGAGTGGTCGCCAGACTTCAGATCACACTGCTAACTCTGCTCTACCTCGCATTCTATTTAACCGGGGGACTCACAGCATTCGACTTGATTTAAAATACGGGGATCAAACCTACTGATATAAAGGGTGTAAGTTTGAATTTTTTTTTCTCTCTGAAATAATTTATTACAGTTGAATAACGTTGTTATATTACAGTAAACCTTCCAACCTGGAACCTATACATTCTAATGCCGTATTAGATTATCATAGTGTTTTTCTTTTTAAATACGCGTGGAATCAAAACGTTCCGTCGGATCTTCATTAATTGAGTTGACGTATAATAAAATGATTCATACCAGGCTATGTCTATGTACAATTTTCAGTCTGAATCTACACTTCAAAGGGGACTGATTGACTGATGACCATAAAGCCATGCACGTGACACCGGTCATTTTCATCTGTGGTAAGTAGCCTCTGCGCTGAGCCTTTGAAGGCAATTAACATTTTCCCTATGCCAACCAGCGGCCTAATGATGCAATGAAAACGGTATGAGTTGTAAACTGCTCTAGAGGTTGTGTAATTTATACTGTTAACTATATGTGTTGTGGACTTGCGATGCAGAATTTAAAGGTTAAAATCACAGAAAAATGTGGGTACCTCAAGCATCCAGAATTGAAAGATCAGATCTACAGATAGACTACTGTAGCCTACATGGATGAAGGACGGGACAGAGGGAGGCAGAGGGTTGTGTTTACTGTCTCCAGCTCTGAGACAAGATGCCTTGTTTTTTTTTGGGGGGGGGGGATCCCCATTCCCCTCCTTAGGGGTCACTTCTCAGTTCACAGTTGGGCCACTGTCCTTGGTGGTAAATTCCCCTGTCTTCCTGTGTGGTGTCAGGGTGGGACTTTGTGCTCTGGGGAGGCTAACCATCAACTCTGTTTGTTGTTTATGGTTCTCCTAAAACAGCCCAGCTGAATCCACAAATGTAGCCAGTCCACCCCACCAACGATGTTGTTGTTACAGCATCACAGGGTGTGTGGGTTGGGGGAGGGTGGGGTTATTTAATCCGAGGCTGGGGACTGGTCTTTGTTTAAAGGGTTCTACTTGTGAGTGTAGTCTACCCGGCAGTCTGTCATTATAGAGATACAGAGTGATCTCTTCAGAACCATGACGCCTCTGTGTGTGACCTCTGGAGGTCAGGGGTCATTTCCATCTCCTCACATCATTGGGCCAGACTAGGTTAATTACTTTTCATGTGTTGGGTGAAAGGGACTGGCTGATCAGATGGACAAAGCTCAGCTCTTCTCGCTCTCCCCTCTTCTCTCCTCCCCCTCCTCCTCAGAAGATGATAGAGGATGAGAGAGCTGGGGATTTTTTTAGCAGTGGGTGTATCTATTTTCTATAGGTCGTTGACAGCCGAGGCTCCTGTCTCACACTCGAAATGTAACTGGTCTTCATTGGGTCATTTGTGTCACAGTGGTCTCCCCCAGGCATTGTGGAAAAGCCTTGCAGGTGATTCTGCACGTGAGCCCCCACTGTAGTGATTAGTAGACGGGGAACAGCAGCTGTGTTAAGAAAGATCGTGAACCGGGACCTTCTTTACTGTGGAGTGAAAGGAGAGAAGAAAAGGCTGAACAAACTGTTCTCTTGTGAATAAATCTCCCTCTGAAAGAATGTACGTTGGTGACGAGTGTTCAGGCTTACATGAAAGAGGACAGAAGCATTCCTTATAGAACTAAAGCCTCTGTGACATAGCTTTCTTCTAGTCTCCTGGAGCACCGGTGTGCTTTTTGTGTGCAGGTGAAGGACAGGTACAGGCTGGTGCCCAGTGTTGGGAGGCCCTCTGTGAACGGAGACTCCGGAACTCGTGGATTGAAGAACAATGGGCCAGTTAAAGCCAACCACAGAAACCAGAAGGAGAGGGGGAGAGAGAGAAAGAGGGAGGGGGGGTGGGGGGGGGGGGGGGTGGGGGGGGGTTATGAGAGAGAAGAAGAGTGGTGGGCAGGGACTTTTCTCTGCGAAAAAAAGGAAGATGAGGAGGAGGATGATGAGGGGGGGGACGATGAGGAGGAGGATGAGGAGATGTTCTCTCTAATAGCAAGAGTGTCATTGGCACTTGTGGTATCATGTTTAACCTGACCCCAGTGTACTTGATAGGGTCATATATCTTAGGTTAACACAGTACCTATTGTGAACTGTGTTTTGGGGCTTGTATTTCATCGATAGTGAACGGTTGTCAGGGTCAAGTTGACGTCGTGTATAACAAAGTAAGGGCACTTGAAGTTAAGAGTGAAAACACGATGCGTCAGGTACAAGTTGGGATTGTTTCCTACCAGTTGTCACTTGAAACAGTGGGTGTATGAATGAAGGTTACAATATATATATTTTTTCTATCTCAGCTTTTTTGTCTCCGCTGATTGATGGCCATAGCACCATAGCCCTGTCATGTATGTTACAACCATATGAGATCATACATGCTCCTCAGGCTTTAACCCCTGTTGAACCCCCTCACACAGTTGAACCCCCCCACACAGTTGAACCCCCCTCACACAGTTGAACCCCCCCCCACACAGTTGAACCCCCCCCACACAGTTGAACCCCCTCACACAGTTGAACCCCCCCTCACACAGTTGAACCCCCCCCACACACAGTTGAACCCCCCCACACAGTTGAACCCCCTCACACAGTTGAACCCCCTCACACAGTTGAACCCCCTCACACAGTTGAACCCCCTCACACAGTTGAACCCCATCACACAGTTGAACCCCCTCACACAGTTGAACCCCCTCACACAGTTGAACCCCATCACACAGTTGAACCCCCCTCACACAGTTGAACCCCCTCACACAGTTGAACCCCATCACACAGTTGAACCCCCCCACACAGTTGAACCCCCTCACACAGTTGAACCCCCTCACACAGTTGAACCCCCCCCCCACACAGTTGAACCCCCCCCCCACACAGTTGAACCCCCTCACACAGTTGAACCCCATCACACAGTTGAACCCCCCCACACAGTTGAACCCCCTCACACAGTTGAACCCCCCCACACAGTTGAACCCCCTCACACAGTTGAACCCCCCCCCCCCACACAGTTGAACCCCCTCACACAGTTGAACCCCCTCACACAGTATTCCAATTAGCTGTTTCTCTACTGTCTACCTGTCTTCTTGGAAAGAGGCACTTCCTCTACTTAGTCTGAGGGGCTGCTTTCTGGTCTACTCTCACTCTAAGAAATATAACAGACAAGGCCCAGGGAGGGGAGGAGAAAGCCTGGACTGTGTTGTCCCTCCAGACCTGCTCAGCTTCTGCCTCTTCATCACACTGCTGCATGCATCTACAACCAAGCTCTATCGTATGATGATAGGCTCTGTCATACGTCTTAAATACACCTGTATGTCACATAGACATTAACCCACCAAACACAATACACCTGTATAATACACCTGTATTTAAGAGTGGACATGACGTTCATTATGGAGCCTGAGAGGGATTGGTCAGTCTACTATTGTTCCACTGACACCCTCCCCCGTCCTCCCTCTCACTGCACACAGTCTCCAGACTCCACTGCCTCAGTTCTAATATCAAGGGACAGATGGTTGCCTAGTAAAACAGTCACCTTTAAACCCTAACGAGCTGTTTCATGTGGTCATAAAGACAGGTCAGTGCTCACCTGTAATTGACTGGTATACAGATACCCCCATAGGGAGCGCTAAGCTAGCTGATTTAGTTTGGTGTTACAGGTGAAGAGTTTAATTCCGAAACGCTATATATCCATTTTCAGAAATGTTGGTAAATTAGCTTTTTGTGTTGAAAGAACTTAAGAAAGAGATTGGTGTTTTTTTTTTCTCACTATTTAATCATTGCATGGGGTTGTTCAATGACAGACATCTATTTGTTCAAAATCCATCACTTGATGGTTTCATTTCAGAGAGACAAATAATCATGTTATTTTGTAAAATGCTATACATCTGCCTCACTCTTAGAGAAAGCAGTACTGCTTGATTTTACACATTAAAATGTAACATAACATAAAACATTTTTTTTTTACAAATGATTGTCACGATCGTCGTATTGAGTCGACCAAAGCACAGTGTGGTGTGAATGAATGATTTTTAATAAAGGACGAAAAAACACAAAGTACAATAACAAACTAACAAACTAACAAACTAACAAACTAACAAACTAAACCCCCCCCCCCCCCACATTTGTTGTTTTGTTATTTTGTAGTGTTGACGGTTATCGTCTTTATTAAACATGTTGAACTCTAACCACGCTGCGCTTTGGTCCGATCCTTCGTCCACAGAAGAAAACCGTTACATGAAGACCCAGTGCAGGGTTTTTATTTTAAGGCTCTTGGAGGAGGTGCAGGTATTTACAAAATATACAAATCATCCAACAAGATGCCGGATCAGGCTGAAAGTAAATAATATATATATTTTTTTAAACTAGTCAAATGACTATAAAGACTGAAGATCAGTCTGGCTAGCCCCTTAGGGCTCAGAACAACCCTAACTAACCCACACAGAGCCAGGCGGCCATCTTCCACTTCCATAAAGCTCTACACCTGAGTATACAGTATATACCCTGGCAGAGACCAGGTGACAGGAAACACTTGTATTAATATAAAACACTTTGTCAAACTAAGCCAATAAACACTTAGCAAGTAAACAACAATACAATAACAGTTTAGATACTATAACCTGTATGATACAGACATATATAGAATACTTTTAAAAGAGCTGGACTAGAGCAGAAACTCTTTCACACCAATTAGTACCCCAATTAGTAACGGAATGTCCCTTAATGAGCAGACCATGGCCACCTGTGTGCTTGGTGGCCACGCCCCTCCACATGCTACAAGACAGATCTCACACTAACATTTGTAAGTGCTGCTTTAGACTGGAAAATACTACAGATTTAGACTGGCAAATAGTACAGATTTAGACTGGCAAATAGTACAGATTTAGACTGGTAAATAGTACTGCTTTAGACTGGAAAATACTACAGATTTAGACTGGCAAATAGTACAGATTTAGACTGGCAAATAGTACAGATTTAGACTGGCAAATAGTACAGATTTAGACTGGTAAATAGTACTGCTTTAGACTGGAAAATACTACAGATTTAGACTGGCAAATAGTACAGATTTAGACTGGCAAATAGTACAGATTTAGACTGGCAAATAGTACAGATTTAGACTGGCAAATAGTACAGATTTAGACTGGCAAATAGTACAGATTTAGACTGGTAAATAGTACTGCTTTAGACTGGAAAATACTACAGATTTAGACTGGCAAATAGTACAGATTTAGACTGGCAAATAGTACAGATTTAGACTGGCAAATAGTACAGATTTAGACTGGAAAATTCTACAGATTTAGACTGGAAAATTCTACAGATTTAGACTGGAAAATTCTACAGATTTAGACTGGAAAATACTACAGATTTAGACTGGAAAATAGTACAGATTTAGACTGTCAGATAGTACTGCTTTAAACTGGCAAATAGTACTGCTTTAGACTGGCAAATAGTACTGCTTCAGACTGGCAAATAGTACTGCTTTAAACTGACAAATAGTACTGCTTTAGGCTGACAAATAGTACTGCTTTAGACTGGTAAATAGTACTGCTTTAGACTGGCAAATAGTACTGCTTTAGACTGGCAAATAGTACTGCTTTAAACTGACAAATAGTACTGCTTTAGACTCATAGTGCTGCTTTAAACTGGCAAATAGTACTGCTTTAGACTCATAGTACTGCTTTAGACTGGCAAATAGTACTGCTTTAGACTGGCAAATAGTACTGCTTTAGACTGGCAAATAGTACTGCTTTAGACTGGCAAATAGTACTGCTTTAGACTCAAATAGTACTGCTTTAGACTGGCAAATAGTACTGCTTTAGACTCATAGTACTGCTTTAGACTGGCAAATAGTACTGCTTTAGACTCATAGTACTGCTTTAGACTGGTAAATAGTACTGCTTTAGACTCATAGTACTGCTTTAGACTGGAAAATAGTACTGCTTTAAACTGACAAATAGTACTGCTTTAAACTGACAAATAGTACTGCTTTAGACTCATAGTGCTGCTTTAAACTGGCAAATAGTACTGCTTTAGACTGGCAAATAGTACTGCTTTAGACTCATAGTACTGCTTTAGACTGGTAAATAGTACTGCTTTAGACTCATAGTACTGCTTTAGACTGGTAAATAGTACTGCTTTAAACTGACAAATAGTACTGCTTTAGACTCATAGTACTGCTTTAAACTGACAAATAGTACTGCTTTAAACTGACAAATAGTACTGCTTTAAACTGACAAATAGTACTGCTTTAGACTCATAGTACTGCTTTAAACTGACAAATAGTACTGCTTTAAACTGACAAATAGTACTGCTTTAAACTGACAAATAGTACTGCTTTAGACTCAAATAGTACTGCTTTAAACTGACAAATAGTACTTTAGACTGGCAACATAACCAACACACTTTCTGATTTACTTCTCATGTCTTCTGTCATTTATATTCAATGTTTATAAATGATTTGGAATAGATCAAGTACAGGTAACAAGGTGAGGTGACCAAGCAATTATATCTCCAGGTATACTGTGATAATGGGACTAGTGCGTGCAGTTTGAAGGATGTTGCTAACTAACGCTAGCGCAATTGCTAAGTTCCAGTCATTGCCCTAATGCTCGTTAGCATCGTCTTGCGAAACTACCTCTAACTTCCTTCATACTAGACAACAGAGACATACAAATGGTGTCCACAAGTTCTTTTGACTCTGGAGAAGTAAAGAAAGGATCTCATTGCCAAAATCCCAAAGTATCCCTTTAAAATAGCTAGGTGAGAAAACCACATATCACAGTCAAATATACAGAATGCAAACATTCCATTCCGGCTAAACAATAGATGTAGCGTTTAGCAAAAAAACACATTTTCATACACATCTAAAACATTTAAATAAAACATCTGGCAACGGTAATACTTTACAAACACATGACGGTACCCATAAGCAATCATTTCTGATGAAAAAAACAGAAATGTGGAAAAACTGGTGGATGTAGCGTTTTGGAAATAAAGTCTTTATGTTGATGTGTGAAATTGTGAACATGTGGCCAGAAGGTGTTGCAGTCATCTGTAAGTGAGATTTCTTACCTCTTCCTTGTTTCATTACTCATATCTAGAGATACCTGGAGGGAAATGACAGGAAGTGTCTGGCTTATCCAGGTCATCTCTCTGTGTCCCAAGGGACAGGAAAGATCAGCTGCTGGTCTTGGTTCAACTGAAATGGAAAGAAAAATGACTTCCTACCATCACACATATGAACGGAGGAGGCATGTTCTGGTTCAGTCATACACAGTACACACACACACACACACACACACACACACACACACACATTTTGTTTTTCTGTGTATGTATTTCCATTTAAAATCATATTTCCCCTAACCCTAAATCTTACCCTAGCCTTAACCCGTAAACCTAACCTAATTCTAACCCTAATTGTAACCTTAAAATAGCCTTTGTCCTCATGGGGACGTGAGACATGCTCTTTGTTTAACTATCCTTGAGACGGATTTTAGGTCCCCACAAGGATAGAAGAACCGACTAATACACACACACACACACACACACACACACACACACACACACACACACACACACACACACACACACACACACACACACACAGAACAGACTTTCCTTAATCTCAAGGTTATTTGGAGATTGTACATTAAATCAATTTAAATACCAGACAGATTTACACAAAAGTCTTTGATTGTGTCTCTGAT
Organism: Oncorhynchus mykiss; assembly: GCF_057628025.1. NCBI lineage: Eukaryota > Metazoa > Chordata > Actinopteri > Salmoniformes > Salmonidae > Oncorhynchus > Oncorhynchus mykiss. Next base: position 71,553,571 of record NC_143037.1, on the reverse strand, counting down.
AAAATGGATCAGGAAAATGGAGTGCACTTGGAGTATAACACAATTACAAATCCCCTGTGTACTTTCTCAGTAGAAACACATGTGTGATTAGTTTGGGGCGGCAGGTTAGAGCGTTGGGCCAGTAACCGAAAGGTTGCTCAATCGAATCCCTGACAAGGTAAACATCTGTCGTTCTGCCCCTGAACAGGGCAGGTAACCCACTGTTCCTAGGCCGTCATTGTAAATAAGAATTTGTTCTTAACAGACTTGCCTAGTTAAATAAAAGTACTTTTTTTTTTTTAGCTAATGTCTGCCTCCAGTGGAGAATTTGAGTGAATCTCCATCCGCTACTCCAGCTGGTGAAAGAGCAAACGGAAATCACTAGTCAGTAAATCAAACCCACAGCTACTTGACTGGCTGGCTGCAGCCAACATCTGCTGCACATGTAGTGTCTGACTGCCCACGTAGACTTACACTGAATAATAGCATGGCCAGGGGCTGGTGACTGAACAGATCTGGGACTTGGGAGTACCAAAGGGCATAGGCGGTATGGCAAGGGTCTGGGGCTGAAACAGGACTCTGGAGACCAGAGTCGAAGAACCAGGGTGATTTACACTCAGCAGGAGCAGATGCTTCCCTGTGGCAGGACTCGTTACTCTTAGCGACTGGGTAAGTAACTAGGCAGGGCTCTCTCAGTGCAGCACTATCCCCCCCCCGGAGGAATCACCATCTACATGGAGATTCCCAGGATTCCATGCTGGAAGGGGGAGAGGAAGGAGGAGAGAGGCACTTTACTCTGGATGTGGGAGTGGATGGCTCATTAGAAGGGACCAGAGAGAGAGGGGAGGGAGGAGAGAGAGACCAGAGAGAGAGGGGAGGGAGGAGAGAGAGAGAGACCAGATAGAGAGGGGAGGGAGGACAGAGAGAGACCAGAGAGAGAGGGGAACTAGCCGCCTGCCCTGTGGAGGCTAGTTTGACTTTCTCCTGCCCTGTGGATTCTAGTTTGACTTTCTGCTGCCCTGTGGAGGCTAGTTTGACTTTCTCCTGCCATGTGGAGGCTAGTTTGACTTTCTCATGCCCTGTGGATTCTAGTTTGACTTTCTCCTGCCCTGTGGAGGCTAGTTTGACTTTCTCCTGCCCTGTGGAGGCTAGTTTGACTTTCTCCTGCCCCGTGGAGGCTAGTTTGACTTTCTCCTGCCCTGTGGAGGCTAGTTTGACTTTCTCCTGCCCCGTGGAGGCTAGTTTGACTTTCTCCTGCCCTGTGGAGGCTAGTTTACTCTGTGCCAGTTCTATACTTCCCTGTGCTCTCTCAAAGCCACACCCACATTCAGGTCAGGAACAGGATGTCAAGCAGTGACGTTTGTCTGCAGCGCTACTCTTATTCTGTTTACTCAATTCTCACTCAAGCTGTGCCAAGAGCTCCAAATGCTGCCATCACCTAAAAACAAGTGTTCTAGATGTACTGTAGCGTCACCTCCATAGCTCTCTCTTTGGGGGGGTGCAATCTCCCTTTCATATTTTATGACTGTCTGTCTGTGTATGCGTGTACTGTATGTGATTGTGTTTGTCTTGGTGATTGGTTCCAGTGTTTACACCCAGGAAGGTGCTGACAGCAGATTCCTTTTCGTCTTTGTCACCCAGTCAGATTGGAATGTTTCTTCTTGATGTCACATCGCCATCCGCCCCCAGTCTGTCTCCAAACACAACCCAGTGACATGTCAAAGAGATCAGATCCCTGCTGCTCTTACCGTGGAGACAACGACTGGAGGTTTTTATTATCCTACTAGGAACACATAGTGCTAAACAACTTTATTGAAAGTTGAGGAAAAGTAGAAGAGACAGGACAGAGTGAGTCACCAGCTGACAGGCACAGCCGTCTCTCCAGAGAGTGCCAGGACAGGCAGTGGGGTTTAGCGTACACACACACACACACACACACACACACACACACACACACACACACACACACACACACACACACACACACACACACAGAGAGAGAGACAGACAGACAGACAGAGAGAGAGACAGAGAGAGAGAGACAGAGAGAGAGAGACAGAGAGAGAGAGACAGAGAGAGAGACAGAGAGAGAGAGACAGAGAGAGAGACAGAGAGAGAGACAGACAGAGAGAGAGAGAGACAGAGAGAGAGAGACAAAGAGAGAGACAGAGAGAGAGACAGAGAGAGAGAGACAGAGAGAGAGAGACAGAGAGAGAGACAGAGAGAGAGACAGACAGAGAGAGAGAGAGACAGAGAGAGAGAGACAGAGAGAGAGACAGAGAGAGAGAGAGTACATAGAGAGAGAGATAGAGAGAGACAGAGAGAGAGAGAGTACAGAGAGAGAGAGAGAGAGAGTACAGAGAGAGAGACAGAGAGAGAGAGAGAGAGAGAGACAGAGAGAGAGAGTACAGAGAGAGATGAGGTGAGAAAAGCCCATCTGGTCCAGGCTATTACAGGCAGATTAGCCGGGGCAAGGCCGACTGCAGACCAGAGAGAATGCTGGGGAGCTGTTCAGTCTAAACTAATTACACTTGTTTTCGGAAGAGGTGGAAATAACTATTATTATACACATAATAAACCACATTAGCAGTGCAGAGTACATGTGCAGTTCAGTATAGTCCAGAGCAGAGGAGAGGAAACAATCACTAAAAATGTCCTGTTGACTGAGAATTATAATGATGTTCAGTGCACATTACATTTTTATGGATTTGATCTCTTTAATTCTGCCAAATTTCTCATTCAATCGTGTAAGTGGCAGATGTTTCTACTTGTTAGCACCTAGCTCAACAGTAGGACTTGTACTTCTGGTCTGTGGCTAATGCTAGGCTAATAGCTCAATGACAGGTCTTGTATCTCAACCTCTCCTAATCTGTGGCTAGGCTAGCTCAACAGAAGGACGTCTAGTCTATGGCTAATACTAGGCTAGGCTAATAGCTCAACATCAGGGCTTGTATCTCAACCTCGACTGGTCTGTGGGTAGGCTATACAACAGCACTATCTCCTAGTAGTTGGCTCCCGAGTGGCGCAGCGGTCTAAGGCACTACATCTCAGTGCTAGATGCGTCACTACAGACACCCTGGTTCGATTCCAGGCTGTATCACAACCGGCAGTGATTGGGGAGTCCAGTAGGGCAGCACACAATTGGCCCAGCGTCGTCCGGGTTTGGCAGGTGTAGTCCGTCATTGTAAATAATAATTTGTTCTTAAATGACTTGCCGAGTTAAATAAAGGTTCAATAAGTAAATAAAAAGTAGTCTGTGGCTAGGCTATAGCCCCACAGCAGTTAGCTCTGAGATACACCTCCCTCTCAGCTGTCAGCCTGGCCTGCATTCCTCCCTGGCCCTGCCTGTCCATGTATGGGCAGGAGGAGAAAATGGCAGACAGAGAGCTGCTGAGATGAGAAAGCAACACTGCTGCCTAGTCAACCATCACTATTTAACTCATACTGCTGCCTAGTCAACCATCACTATTTAACTCACACTGCTGCCTAGTCAACCATCACTATTTAACTCGCACTGCTGCCTAGTCAACCATCACTATTTAACTCATACTGCTGCCTAGTCAACCATCACTATTTAACTCACACTGCTGCCTAGTCAACCATCACTATTTAACTCATACTGCTGCCTAGTCAACCATCACTATTTAACTCATACTGCTGCCTAGTCAACCATCAACCACTTAAAACTTCTTAAGGCTAGGGGGCGGTATTTTGACATCCGGACGAAAAGCGTGCCCAAAGTAAACTGCCTGTTACTCAGGCCCAGAAGCTAGGATATGCATATAATTGGTAGATTTGGATAGAAAACACTCAAAAGTTTCTAAAACTGTTAAAATAATGTCTGAGTATAACAGAACTGATATGGCAGGCGAAACCCAGAGGACAAAGGCTGGTTTTTGGAAAAATTTGCCAGAAATTGTTGTTTTTCTAGGTGGCTCCCATTTTGCCTGTAGTGTTTCCAAGCGCATGAATGAGAGCGCGTTCTTTGGTATTTTTCTCCGGTAAAGACAATAACGATTCTCCTTCTTAAATTTGATTGTTTATTTGCGTATTAGGGTACCTAAGGTTTGATTATAAACGTAGATTGACTTGTTTGGATAAGTTTATTGGTAACGTTTGGGATTCATTTTGTATGCATTTTGAAGGAGGGAAAACAAGTGGATTATTGACTGAAGAGCGCCAGCAAAACTGAGCTTTTATGGATATAAAGAAGGACTTTATCGAACAAAAGGACCATTTGTGATGTAACTGGGATCTTTTGGAGTGCTAACAGAAGAAGAAGATCTCACCCTGCTACCTAGTCAACCATCAACCATTTCACTCACTCTGCTGCCTAGTCAACCATATAACTCACTCTGCTTCCTAGTCAACCATTAAACTCACTCTGCTGCCTAGTCAACAATATAACTCACTCTGCTGCCTAGTCAACCATTAAACTCACTCTGCAACCTAGTCAACCATTTAACTCACTCTGCTGCCTAGTCAACCATTTAACTCACTGCAACCTAGTCAACCATTTAACTCACTCTGCTGCCTAGTCAACCATTTAACTCACTCTGCTGCCTAGTCAACCATTTAACTCACTCTGCTGCCTAGTCAACCATTTAACTCACCCTGCTGCCTAGTCAACCATCAACCATTTAACTCACTCTGCTGCCTAGTCAACCATTTAACTCACCCTGTTGCCTAGTCAACCATTTAACTCACCCTGCAACCTAGTCAACCATTTAACTCACTCTGCTGCCTAGTCAACCATTTAACTCACCCTGCTGCCTAGTCAACCATTTAACTCACTCTGCTACCTAGTCAACCATTTAACTCACTCTGCTGCCTAGTCAACCATTTAACTCACTCTGTTGCCTAGTCAACCATTTAACTCACTCTGTTGCCTAGTCAACCATTTAACTCACTCTGCTGCCTAGTCAACCATTTAACTCACTCTGCTGCCTAGTCAACTATTTAACTCACCCTGCAACCTAGTCAACCATTTAACTCACTCTGCTGCCTAGTCAACAATATAACTCACTCTGCTGCCTAGTCAACCATTAAACTCACTCTGCAACCTAGTCAACCATTTAACTCACTCTGCTGCCTAGTCAACCATTTAACTCACTCTGCTGCCTAGTCAACCATTAAACTCACTCTGCAACCTAGTCAACCATTTAACTCACTCTGCTGCCTAGTCAACCATTTAACTCACTCTGCAACCTAGTCAACCATTTAACTCACTCTGCTGCCTAGTCAACCATTTAACTCACTCTGCTGCCTAGTCAACCATTTAACTCACTCTGCTGCCTAGTCAACCATTTAACTCACCCTGCTGCCTAGTCAACCATCAACCATTTAACTCACTCTGCTGCCTAGTCAACCATTTAACTCACCCTGCTGCCTAGTCAACCATTTAACTCACTCTGCTGCCTAGTCAACCATTTAACTCACTCTGTTGCCTAGTCAACCATTTAACTCACTCTGTTGCCTAGTCAACCATTTAACTCACTCTGCTGCCTAGTCAACCATTTAACTCACTCTGCTGCCTAGTCAACTATTTAACTCACCCTGCAACCTAGTCAACCATTTAACTCACTCTGCTGCCTAGTCAACAATATAACTCACTCTGCTGCCTAGTCAACCATTAAACTCACTCTGCAACCTAGTCAACCATTTAACTCACTCTGCTGCCTAGTCAACCATTTAACTCACTCTGCTGCCTAGTCAACCATTAAACTCACTCTGCAACCTAGTCAACCATTTAACTCACTCTGCTGCCTAGTCAACCATTTAACTCACTCTGCAACCTAGTCAACCATTTAACTCACTCTGCTGCCTAGTCAACCATTTAACTCACTCTGCTGCCTAGTCAACCATTTAACTCACTCTGCTGCCTAGTCAACCATTTAACTCACCCTGCTGCCTAGTCAACCATCAACCATTTAACTCACTCTGCTGCCTAGTCAACCATTTAACTCACCCTGCTGCCTAGTCAACCATTTAACTCACTCTGCTGCCTAGTCAACCATTTAACTCACTCTGCTGCCTAGTCAACTATGTAACTCACTCTGCTGCCTAGTCAACCATTTAACTCACTCTGTTGCCTAGTCAACCATTTAACTCACCCTGCAACCTAGTCAACCATTTAACTCACCCTGCTGCCTAGTCAACCATTTAACTCACTCTGCTACCTAGTCAACCATTTAACTCACTCTGCTGCCTAGTCAACCATTTAACTCACCCTGCTGCCTAGTCAACCATTTAACTCACTCTGCTACCTAGTCAACCATTTAACTCACTCTGCTGCCTAGTCAACCATTTAACTCACTCTGTTGCCTAGTCAACCATTTAACTCACTCTGTTGCCTAGTCAACCATTTAACTCACTCTGTTGCCTAGTCAACCATTTAACTCACTCTGCTGCCTAGTCAACTATTTAACTCACCCTGCAACCTAGTCAACCATTTAACTCACTCTGCTGCCTAGTCAACAATATAACTCACTCTGCTGCCTAGTCAACCATTAAACTCACTCTGCAACCTATTCAACCATTTAACTCACTCTGCTGCCTAGTCAACCATTTAACTCACTCTGCAACCTAGTCAACCATTTAACTCACTCTGCTGCCTAGTCAACCATTTAACTCACTCTGCTGCCTAGTCAACCATTTAACTCACTCTGCTGCCTAGTCAACCATTTAACTCACCCTGCTGCCTAGTCAACCATCAACCATTTAACTCACTCTGCTACCTAGTCAACCATTTAACTCACTCTGCTGCCTAGTCAACCATTTAACTCACCCTGCTGCCTAGTCAACCATTTAACTCACTCTGCTACCTAGTCAACCATTTAACTCACTCTGCTGCCTAGTCAACCATTTAACTCACTCTGTTGCCTAGTCAACCATTTAACTCACTCTGTTGCCTAGTCAACCATTTAACTCACTCTGTTGCCTAGTCAACCATTTAACTCACTCTGCTGCCTAGTCAACTATTTAACTCACCCTGCAACCTAGTCAACCATTTAACTCACTCTGCTGCCTAGTCAACAATATAACTCACTCTGCTGCCTAGTCAACCATTAAACTCACTCTGCAACCTAGTCAACCATTTAACTCACTCTGCTGCCTAGTCAACCATTTAACTCACTCTGCAACCTAGTCAACCATTTAACTCACTCTGCTGCCTAGTCAACCATTTAACTCACTCTGCTGCCTAGTCAACCATTTAACTCACTCTGCTGCCTAGTCAACCATTTAACTCACCCTGCTGCCTAGTCAACCATCAACCATTTAACTCACTCTGCTGCCTAGTCAACCATTTAACTCACCCTGCTGCCTAGTCAACCATTTAACTCACTCTGCTGCCTAGTCAACCATTTAACTCACTCTGCTGCCTAGTCAACTATGTAACTCACTCTGCTGCCTAGTCAACCATTTAACTCACTCTGTTGCCTAGTCAACCATTTAACTCACCCTGCAACCTAGTCAACCATTTAACTCACCCTGCTGCCTAGTCAACCATTTAACTCACTCTGCTACCTAGTCAACCATTTAACTCACTCTGCTGCCTAGTCAACCATTTAACTCACCCTGCTGCCTAGTCAACCATTTAACTCACTCTGCTACCTAGTCAACCATTTAACTCACTCTGCTGCCTAGTCAACCATTTAACTCACTCTGTTGCCTAGTCAACCATTTAACTCACTCTGTTGCCTAGTCAACCATTTAACTCACTCTGTTGCCTAGTCAACCATTTAACTCACTCTGCTGCCTAGTCAACTATTTAACTCACCCTGCAACCTAGTCAACCATTTAACTCACTCTGCTGCCTAGTCAACAATATAACTCACTCTGCTGCCTAGTCAACCATTAAACTCACTCTGCAACCTATTCAACCATTTAACTCACTCTGCTGCCTAGTCAACCATTTAACTCACTCTGCAACCTAGTCAACCATTTAACTCACTCTGCTGCCTAGTCAACCATTTAACTCACTCTGCTGCCTAGTCAACCATTTAACTCACTCTGCTGCCTAGTCAACCATTTAACTCACCCTGCTGCCTAGTCAACCATCAACCATTTAACTCACTCTGCTACCTAGTCAACCATTTAACTCACTCTGCTGCCTAGTCAACCATTTAACTCACCCTGCTGCCTAGTCAACCATTTAACTCACTCTGCTACCTAGTCAACCATTTAACTCACTCTGCTGCCTAGTCAACCATTTAACTCACTCTGTTGCCTAGTCAACCATTTAACTCACTCTGTTGCCTAGTCAACCATTTAACTCACTCTGTTGCCTAGTCAACCATTTAACTCACTCTGCTGCCTAGTCAACTATTTAACTCACCCTGCAACCTAGTCAACCATTTAACTCACTCTGCTGCCTAGTCAACAATATAACTCACTCTGCTGCCTAGTCAACCATTAAACTCACTCTGCAACCTAGTCAACCATTTAACTCACTCTGCTGCCTAGTCAACCATTTAACTCACTCTGCAACCTAGTCAACCATTTAACTCACTCTGCTGCCTAGTCAACCATTTAACTCACTCTGCTGCCTAGTCAACCATTTAACTCACTCTGCTGCCTAGTCAACCATTTAACTCACCCTGCTGCCTAGTCAACCATCAACCATTTAACTCACTCTGCTGCCTAGTCAACCATTTAACTCACCCTGCTGCCTAGTCAACCATTTAACTCACTCTGCTGCCTAGTCAACTATTTAACTCACTCTGCTGCCTAGTCAACCATTTAACTCACTCTGCTGCCTAGTCAACCATTTAACTCACCCTGCAACCTAGTCAACCATTTAACTCACCCTGCTGCCTAGTCAACCATTTAACTCACTCTGCTACCTAGTCAACCATTTAACTCACTCTGCTGCCTAGTCAACCATTTAACTCACCCTGCTGCCTAGTCAACCATTTAACTCACTCTGCTACCTAGTCAACCATTTAACTCACTCTGCTGCCTAGTCAACCATTTAACTCACTCTGTTGCCTAGTCAACCATTTAACTCACTCTGTTGCCTAGTCAACCATTTAACTCACTCTGTTGCCTAGTCAACCATTTAACTCACTCTGCTGCCTAGTCAACTATTTAACTCACCCTGCAACCTAGTCAACCATTTAACTCACCCTGCTGCCTAGTCAACCATTTAACTCACTCTGCTACCTAGTCAACCATTTAACTCACTCTGCTGCCTAGTCAACCATTTAACTCACCCTGCTGCCTAGTCAACCATTTAACTCACTCTGCTACCTAGTCAACCATTTAACTCACTCTGCTGCCTAGTCAACCATTTAACTCACTCTGTTGCCTAGTCAACCATTTAACTCACCCTGCTGCCTAGTCAACCATTTAACTCACCCTGCTGCCTAATCAACCATTTAACTCACTCTGCTGCCTAGTCAACCATTTAACTCACCCTGCTGCCTAATCAACCTTTTAACTCACTCTGCTGCCTAGTCAACCATTTAACTCACTCTGCTGCCTAGTCAACCATTTAACTCACCCTGCTGCCTAGTCAACCATTTAACTAACTCTGCTGCCTAGTCAACCATTTAACTCACTCTGCTACCTAGTCAACCATTTAACTCACTCTGCTGCCTAGTCAACCATTTAACTCACTCTGTTGCCTAGTCAACCATTTAACTCACTCTGTTGCCTAGTCAACCATCAACCCATTTCCACCAGTATGTTATCATAGCATCCAGTGGGATTTTTTATTTTGACTTATTTCTGTATGACAGAAAGAGATGAATGGTTACTCATCACATACAGGTCCTCTTCTCACACACTGTGCTTTGATCGAAATAACTCTCACCCTGGAGAAATACATACTGAAATGAAAAAGTATTTCAGTTGGAGGACGGTTAAACAGTATATAACCTGGTGAGCCAATAGTGTTGTGTCCTGGGGGGACTATGACATCAACTCCCCTCAGTCTCTGTCCAGGATGTCTGTGAAAGCTCTCCAACCCAGACAGACAGACAGACAGACAGACAGACAGACAGACAGGCAGGCAGGCAGACAGGCAGGCAGGCAGACAGACAGACAGACAGGCAGACAGACAGACAGACATGCAGACCTGGCAGACAGGCAGACAAGCAGACAGGCAGACAAACAGAGACAGGATAAAAGAGTTTAGGGGAGGCCCTGAAATTATAGACTGTACATCAGTCTATCCCCCCACTCCCATCTCCCCTCTACTAGACAATACACACACGCTTGAGTGTGTGCCAACAACCAAAATAGATATCATGTTGAGCCTGGATGAGTTCTCTTCATTTCTCTACAAACACTTTGTATTAGGCTTTATCTCTATCTCTCTCTCCCCCTCTCTATCTCTCACTCTCTTTCTCTCCATCTCTTTCCATCTCTGTCTCTCCATCTCTGTCTCTCTCCATCTCTGTCTCTCCCCATCTCTCTCTCTCTCCATCTCTCTTTCTCTCCATCTCTCTCCATCTCTATCTCTCACTCTCTTTCTCTCCATCTCTGTTTCTCTCCATCTCTCTCTATCTCTCTCTCTTTCTCTCCATCTCTCTCCCCCCCTCTCTATCTCTCACTCTCTTTATCTCCATCTCTCTCCCCCCCTCTCTATCTCTCACTCTCTTTATCTCCATCTCTCTCTCTCCCTCTCTATCTCTTTCTCTTTATCTCTATCTCTCTCTCCCCCTCTCTATCTCTTACTCTCTTTCTCTCCATCTCTCTCCATCTCTGTCTCTCCATCTCTGTCTCTCTCCATCTCTGTCTCTCCCCATCTCTCTCTCTCTCCATCTCTCTTTCTCTCCATCTCTCTCCATCTCTATCTCTCACTCTCTTTCTCTCCATCTCTGTTTCTCTCCATCTCTCTATCTCTCTCTCTCTTTCTCTCCATCTCTCTCCCCCCCTCTCTATCTCTCCCTCTCTATCTCTCATTCTCTTTATCTCCATCTCTCTCTCCCCCTCTCTATCTCTCACTCTCTTTATCTCCATCTCTCTCTCTCCCTCTCTATCTCTCACTCTCTTTATCTCCATCTCTCTCTCTCCCTCTCTATCTCTCACTCTCTTTATCTCCATCTCTCTCTCTCCCTCTCTATCTCTCACTCTCTTTCTCTCCATCTCTCGCCATCTCTGTCTCTCTCCATCTCTCTCCATCTATCTCTCTCTCTCTCTCTCTCTCTCCTCCTCTCTATCTCTCACTCAATTCAATTCAATTCAATTCAATTCAAGGGCTTTATTGGCATGGGAAACATGTGTTAACATTGCCAAAGCAAGTGAGGTAGACAACATACAAAGTGAAAATATAAAGTGAAAAACAACAAAAATTAACAGTAAACATTACACATACAGAGGTTTCAAAACAGTAAAGTCATTACAAATGTCATATTATATATATATATACAGTGTTTTAACAATGTACAAATGGTTAAAGGACACAAGATAAAATAAATAAGCATAAATATGGGTTGTATTTACAATGGTGTGTGTTCTTCACTGGTTGCCCTTTTCTCGTGGCAACAGGTCACAAATCTTGCTGCTGTGATGGCACACTGTGGAATTTCACCCAGTAGATATGGGAGTTTTTCAAATTTGGATTTGTTTTCGAATTCTTTGTGGATCTGTGTAATCTGAGGGAAATATGTCTCTCTAATATGGTCATACATTGGGCAGGAGGTTAGGAAGTGCAGCTCAGTTTCCACCTCATTTTGTGGGCAGTGAGCACATAGCCTGTCTTCTCTTGAGAGCCATGTCTGCCTACGGCGGCCTTTCTCAATAGCAAGGCTATGCTCACTGAGTCTGTACATAGTCAAAGCTTTCCTTAATTTTGGGTCAGTCACAGTGGTCAGGTATTCTGCCGCTGTGTACTCTCTGTTTAGGGCCAAATAGCATTCTAGTTTGCTCTGTTTTTTTGTTAATTCTTTCCAATGTGTCAAGTAATTATCTTTTTGTTTTCTCATGATTTGGTTGGGTCTAATTGTGCTGTTGTCCTGGGGCTCTGTAGGGTGTGTTTGTGTTTGTGAACAGAGCCCCAGGACCAGCTTTCTTAGGGGACTCTTCTCCAGGTTCATCTCTCTGTAGGTGATGGCTTTGTTATGGAAGGTTTGTGAATCACTTCCTTTTAGGTGGTTGTAGAATTTAACGGCTCTTTTCTGGATTTTGATAATTAGTGGGTATCGGCCTAATTCTGCTCTGCATGCATTATTTGGTGTTCTACGTTGTACACGGAGGATATTTTTGCAGAATTCTGCGTGCAGAGTCTCAATTTGGTGTTTGTCCCATTTTGTGAAGTCTTGGTTGGTGAGCGGACCCCAGACCTCACAACCATAAAGGGCAATGGGCTCTATGACTGATTCAAGTATTTTTAGCCAAATCCTAATTGGTATGTTGAAATTTATGTTTCTTTTGATGGCATAGAATGCCCTTCTTGCCTTGTCTCTCAGATCGTTCACAGCTTTGTGGAAGTTACCTGTGGAGCTGATGTTTAGGCCAAGGTATGTATAGTTTTTTGTGTGCTCTAGGGCAACAGTGTCTAGATTGAATTTGTATTTGTGGTCCTGGTGACTGGACCTTTTTTGGAACACCATTATTTTGGTCTTACTGAGATTTACTGTCAGGGCCCAGGTCTGACAGAATCTGTGCATAAGATCTAGGTGCTGCTGTAGGCCCTCCTTGGTTGGTGACAGAAGCACCAGATCATCGGCAAACAGCAGACATTTGACTTCGGATTCTAGCAGGGGGAGGCCGGGTGCTGCAGACTGTTCTAGTGCCCTTGCCAATTCGTTGATATATATGTTGAAGAGGGTGGGGCTTAAGCTGCATCCCTGTCTAACCCCACGACCCTGTGTGAAGAAATGTGTGTGTTTTTTGCCAATTTTAACCGCACACTTGTTGTTTGTGTACATGGATTTTATAATGTCGTATGTTTTACCCCCAACACCACTTTCCATCAGTTTGTATAGCAGACCCTCATGCCAGATTGAGTCGAAGGCTTTTTTGAAATCAACAAAGCATGAGAAGACTTTGCCTTTGTTTTGGTTTGTTTGGTTGTCAATTAGGGTGTGCAGGGTGAATACATGGTCTGTTGTACGGTAATTTGGTAAAAAGCCAATTTGACATTTGCTCAGTACGTTGTTTTCATTGAGGAAATGTACGAGTCTGCTGTTAATAATAATGCAGAGGATTTTCCCAAGGTTACTGTTGACACATATTCCACGGTAGTTATTGGGGTCAAATTTGTCTCCACTTTTGTGGATTGGGGTGATCAGTCCTTGGTTCCAAATATTGGGGAAGATGCCAGAGCTAAGTATGATGTTAAAGAGTTTTAGTATAGCCAATTGGAATTTGTTGTCTGTATATTTGATCATTTCATTGAGGATACCATCAACACCACAGGCCTTTTTGGGTTGGAGGGTTTTTATTTTGTCCTGTAACTCATTCAATGTAATTGGATAATCCAGTGGGTTCTGGTAGTCTTTAATAGATGATTCTAAGATCTGTATTTGATCATGTATATGTTTTTGCTCTTTTTCTTTGTTATAGAGCCAAAAAGATTGGAGAAGTGGTTTACCCATACATCTCCATTTTGGATAGATAATTCTTCTTGTTGTTGTTTGTTTAGTGTTTTCCAATTTTCCCAGAAGTGGTTAGAGTCTATGGATTCTTCAATTGCATTGAGCTGATTTCTGACATGCTGTTCCTTCTTTTTCCGTAGTGTATTTCTGTATTGTTTTAGTGATTCACCATAGTGAAGGCGTAGACTCAGGTTTTCCGGGTCTCTATGTTTTTGGTTGGACAGGTTTCTCAATTTCTTTCTTAGATTTTTGCATTCTTCATCAAACCATTTGTCATTATTGTTAATTTTCTTCGGTTTTCTATTTGAGATTTTTAGATTTGATAGGGAAGCTGAGAGGTCAAATATACTGTTAAGATTTTCTACTGCCAAGTTTACACCTTCACTATTACAGCGGAACGTTTTACCCAGGAAATTGTCTAAAAGGGATTGAATTTGTTGTTGCCTAATTGTTTTTTGGTAGGTTTCCAAACTGCATTCCTTCCATCTATAGCATTTCTTAATGTTACTCAGTTCCTTTGGCTTTGATGCCTCATGATTGATTATTGCTCTGTTTAAGTAGACTGTGATTTTGCTGTGGTCTGATAGGGGTGTCAGTGGGCTGACTGTGAACGCTCTGAGAGACTCTGGGTTGAGGTCAGTGATAAAGTAGTCTACAGTACTACTGCCAAGAGATGAGCTATAGGTGTACCTACCATAGGAGTCCCCTCGAAGCCTACCGTTGACTATGTACATACCCAGCGTGCGACAGAGCTGCAGGAGTTGTGACCCGTTTTTGTTGGTTATGTTGTCATAGTTGTGCCTAGGGGGGCATATGTGGGAGGGAATGCTGTCACCTCCAGGCAGGTGTTTGTCCCCCTGTGTGCTTAGGGTGTCAGGTTCTTGTCCGGTTCTGGCATTTAGGTCGCCACAGACTAGTACATGTCCCTGGGCCTGGAAATGATTGATTTCCCCCTCCAGGATGGAGAAGCTGTCTTCATTAAAATATGGGGATTCTAGTGGGGGGATATAGGTAGCACACAGGAGGACATTTTTCTCTGTTAGGATAATTTCCTTTTGAATTTCTAGCCAAATGTAAAATGTTCCTGTTTTGATTAATTTAATGGAGTGAGTTAGGTCTGCTCTATACCAAATTAGCATACCCCCTGAGTCCCTTCCCTGTTTCACACCTGGTAGTTTGGTGGATGGGACTACCAGCTCTCTGTAACCTAGAGGGCAACCAGTGGGTCCGTCTCCTCTATACCAGGTTTCTTGCAGGATGACAATGTCTGTATTACCGATTTCTTTGGTGAAGTCCGGGTTTCTGCTCTTTAGGCCAAAGGCAGATGACCTCAGGCCTTGGATATTCCAGGATAATATCTCCTCCATCTCTCTCTCCTCATCTCTATCAATTCAATTCAATTCAATTCAAGGGCTTTATTGGCATGGGAAACATGTGTTAACATTGCCAAAGCAAGTGAGGTAGACAACATACAAAGTGAATATATAAAGTGAAAAACAACAATCTCTATCTCTCACTCTCTTTATCTCCATCTCTCTCTCCCCCTCTCTATCTCTCACTCTCTATCTCTCACTCTCTTTCTCTCCATCTCTGTCTATCTCCATCTCTCTCTCCCCCTCTCTATCTCTCACTCTCTTTCTCTCCATCTCTCTTTCTCTCATCTCTCTCCATCTCTGTCTCTCTCCATCTCTCTCTCCCTATATCTCTCCATATGTCTCCATCTCTCTCTCTCTCTCTCTCTCTCTCTCTCTCTTTCTCTCTCTCTCGCTCTCTCTCTTTCCATCTCTCTCCATTTATCCATCTCTCTCCCTATCTCTCTCTATCTCTTTCCATCTCTCTTTCCATCTATCTCTCTCCGTCTCTCTCTCTCTTTACTCCTCATGACCAGAGACTGTAACCTTTTCACCAGAGGAAGAAAAGTCTATCATGGCAGTCAGGCCATTTAGTTTGTTGTTGCTCTTGTTTTAAGCAACAGGAAAGGGAATTTTGATAACATTACTACATCATTACGATAACAACAACAAAGAAAGATGTTTAACTTATTCCCACCATTGTCTGTGTACACCAATGCACTGTTTGCATAGGAAATATATGCTCTAGACTTTTTCTCAGGTACAGTCATTATTATGTGTTGAGTAAATGCCAAGTGTGTGTGTGTGTGTGTGTGTGTGTGTGTGTGTGTGTGTGTGTGTGTGTGTGTGTGTGTGTGTGTGTGTGTGTATGTGTGTGTGTGTGTGTGTGTGTGTGTGTGTGTGTGTGTGTGTGTGTGTGTGTGTGTGTGTGTGTGTGTGTTCGGTGCCTGGCAGTAGCACCCGTGTGAGACTTGTCTGATTGCCAGGTTTCCTCTAGACTAGAGAGTGTTTCAGTTGAAATCTTCTCAGGACTTTTCCCAGGAGACTCACAGTCCAAAGCAGTCCTAAAACTGTCACAATATGCAGCATACTGAATACTGAATGTAGATTCTTCATGTGTATGTTTATCTCTGTGTGTGCTGCATGTTTTTGCTTCCTGTAACTATAGAGCACATTAGAAGCACCTGTTACAGACAGACAGAGCCTGTCAGTAAGACCCTGCCAGAACCTCCTCCCTGGCCCTTCTCGTCAGACTGAGGACCTTCAGGTCTCACTAGTGCTTCACTAGGAATTTATTTCAGGATGTTGACGGCTGTTGGGTGTCATAAAAGTTTATTTTCAATCACCTCACACCAGGGTTTCCGTGGTGTGGCGCCAGACAATGTGACCGGGAAGATTTTCATTTTGCCGACCATTTGAGAAATGTACTGGACACGTACGCAATTAGGCTGATCATAATGACACCACAGAAATCACATTTGGATTATGGTAATTCATCTTAACAGAACAACTCATGTAATGAAGCAACTGATAAAATGTCATTTTCAATCATTTGCCAAAATGCGATTAGCAGGAAAACTGCATTAAAAACACCCGATGAGAGCGATTCCGTATGTGACAGGTATGAAAATATCTGTTAGAAATTTAGAAAGAGGGGGAATTAAAGATTTTATAAATTCAATTCAATTCAAGGGGCTTTATTGGCATGGGGAAACATGTGTTAACATTGCCAAAGCAAGTGAGGTAGATAATATACAAAAGTGAAATAAACAATAAAAATTAAGAGTAAACATTACACATACAGAAGTTTAAAAACAGTAAAGACATTACAAATGTCATATTATGTATATATACAGTGTTGTAACAATGTACAAATGGTTAAAGTACACAAGGGTAAATAAATAAGCATAAATATGGTTTGTATTTACAATGGTTTGTGTTCTTCACTGGTTGCCCTTTTCTCGTGGCAACAGGTCACAAATCTTGCTGCTGTGATGAAACACTGTGGAATTTCACCCAGTAGATATGAGAGTTTATCAAAATTGGGTTTGTTTTCTAATTCTTTGTGGATCTGTGTAATCTGAGGGAAATATGTGTCTCTAATATGGTCATACATTTAGCAGGAGGTTAGGAAGTGCAGCTCAGTTTCCACCTCATTTTGTGGGCAGTGTGCACATAGCCTGTCTTCTCTTGAGAGCCATGTCTGCCTACGGCGGCCTTTCTCAATAGCAAGGCTATGCTCACTGAGTCTGTACATAGTCAAAGCTTTCCTTATGTTTGGGTCAGTCACAGTGGACAGGTATTCTGCCACTGTGTACTCTCTGTGTAGGGCCAAATAGCATTCTAGTTTGCTCTGTTTTTTTGTTAATTCTTTCCAATGTGTCAAGTAATTATCTTTTTGTTTTCTCATGATTTGGTTGGGTCTAATTGTGCTGCTGTCCTGGGGCTCTGTGGGGTGTGTTTGTGTTTGTGAACAGAGCCTCAGGACCAGCTTGCTTAGGGGAATCTTCTCCAGGTTCATCTCTCTGTAGGTGATGGCGCTGTTATGGAAGATTTTGGAATCGCTTCCTTTTAGGTGGTTGTAGAATTTAACGGCTCTTTTCTGGATTTTGATAATTAGTGGGTACCGGCCTAATTCTGCTCTGCATTATTTGGTATTCTACGTTGTCCACAGAGGATAATTTTGCAGAATTCTGCATGCAGAGTCTCAATTTGGTGTTTGTCCCATTTTGTGAAATCTTGGTTGGTGAACGGACCCCAGATCTCACAACCATAAAGGGCAATGGGCTCTATGAATGATTCAAGTATTTTTTTGCCAGATCCTAATTGGTATGTTGAATTTTTCATGTTCCTTTTGATGGCATAGAATGCCCTTCTTGCCTTGTCTCTCAGATCGTTCACAGCTTTGTGGAAGTTACCTGTGGCGCTGATGTTTAGGCCAAGGTATGTATAGTTTTTTGTGTGCTCTAGAGCAACAGTGTCTAGATGGAATTTGTATTTGTAATTTGTATTTTGTATTCCTGGCGACTGGACCTTTTTTGGAACACCATTATTTTGGTCTTACTGAGATTTACTGTCAGGGCCCAGGTCTGACAGAATCTGTGCATAAGATCTAGGTGCTGCTGTAGGCCCTCCTTGGTTGGTGACAGAAGCACCAGATCATCAGCAAACAGTAGACATTTGACTTCAGATTCTAGTAGGGTGAGGCCGGGTGCTGCAGACTTTTCTAGTGCCCGCGACAATTTGTTGATATATATCTTGAAGAGGGTGGGGCTTAAGCTGCATCCCTGTCTCGCCCCACGGCCCTGTGGAAAGAAATGTGTGTGTTTTGCCTATTTTAATATTTAATATGACTAGAATTGTTCATTGGGGTTCTGGACAACAAAACAAAGTTGATATAGAAACCAATAGAACAGGAGAGAAATTACATAGGTGGTGGTATGATGAATAGGCTAGGGAAGTACATTTAAATACATTTGTCAAAAATATATAATTTTTTTATAAATACAATTAATAATACATAATACATAAATAAATAAAATCATTGAAAATACTTTACCAGAAGGCATGACTTAGCCACAGAGCAATCAAGGATCATTAGAGTTTATTTTTTTTAACATTTTTTTTTATAGCTGTGGATTGTTTCAAATGCCTATTTTTGATGCCTATTTGGGAAGCCCGCAATTTAGGCAGAGCACGTGGCGATAGGCCTAGATTATTATTGAGATGCGGAGGTCAGTGAAAAACATCTAAAATATGTTTGAAGATAATATGTCTTGAGTATAATAAAAAAAATGCTGAGACAAAAAGAAGGGGAGGGGTGTGTGGCGAAGATATAAGCGAGTTTCTCTCGAGACCGGCTCAGCTGTCTCCCGTCAAATTCTTGCACATCCATTGTTTTCGTTGTGTTTATTGTTTGCCCTTTGATTGTTTATTTTGATAAGTTCTCCATTACTTATATCACAAGTAGATGTCAGTCTTATAAAAGCCCTTTTACATCAGCAGATATCAGTCTGATAAAAGGCCTTTTACATCAGCAGATATCAGTCTTATAAAAGCCCTTTTACATCAGCAGATATCAGTCTTATAAAAGCCCTTTTACATCAGCAGATATCAGTCTTATAAAAGCCCTTTTACATCAGCAGATATCAGTCTTATAAAAGCCCTTTTACATCAGCAGATATCAGTCTTATAAAAGCCCTTTTACATCAGCAGATATCAGTCTTATAAAAGCCCTTTTACATCAGCAGATATCAGTCTTATAAAAGCCCTTTTACATCAGCAGATATCAGTCTTATAAAAGCCCTTTTACATCAGCAGATATCAGTCTTATAAAAGCCCTTTTACATCAGCAGATGTCATAAAGTGCTATACAGAAACCCAGCCTAAAACCCCAAACAGCAAGCAATGTAGATGTAGACCAAGAATTGGTTAAAAAGAATAGATCGAGACGACGTACAGAAAAGGAGGCAGACGGGCTGAGTAGAGAGATGAATGCAATTAAAACCTGAATTTATCATATTTTTATTTGTCGGCTATATCTATTCTGACTGGGATGACAATGGAATTTATAGTCCTACTGCTGCATTGGCCTATAAGCCAATGATGGAAAAAGTACTAAATTGTCATACTTGAGTAAAAGTAAAGATACCTTAATGGAAAATGACTCAATAAAAGTGACACCAGACTGCACAATTGTTCATATTTTTTTTGACGGATAGCCGGGGGAACACTACAACACTCAGACATAATTTACAAACAAAGCATTTGTGTTTAGTGAGTCTGTCAGGTCAGAGGCAGTAGGGACGACCAGGGATGTTCTCTTGATAAGTGTGTGAATTAGACCATTTTCCTGTCAAAATGTAACGAGTACTTTTGGTTGTCAGGGAAAATGTATGGAGTAAAACATCCCATGATGATCCTCAATAAGCACGAAGGTCAAATGTATTTCCATCAATGAATAAAAAACATAATTTAGCAATGAGATGTTTTTTCTCATGGCCCTTTTGGCAGGCAACAGCTTTTCTTTTTTTTTTATCAGCCAAAAGCCGGCAATTGCTGGCTAACGGAAACCCTCGCCCACACACATTTAATCTAGCAAGTCACACAAACACGCATGCACATGCACACGCAAACAGACTAACACACACAGACGCGCACACACAAGCTCACATGCACACGTGCGGACGCACAAACACACACGCATACACACATATACACACACACACTTTCCTGCTGTGCTGGCTTCGTTAACCTCCCAGTTGACCTTTGGCTACGTTTCCAGGTTGAGATGCTGTAGGTTGAGCTGCTGTAGGTTGAGATGCTGTAGGTTGAGCTGCTATAGGTTGAGCTGCTGTAGGTTGAGCTGCTGTAGGTTGAGCTGCTGTAGGTTGAGCTGCTGTAGGTTGAGATGCTGTAGGTTGAGCTGCTATAGGTTGAGCTGCTGTAGGTTGAGCTGCTGTAGGTTGAGCTGCTGTAGGTTGAGATGCTATAGGTTGAGCTGCTGTAGGTTGAGCTGCTGTAGGTTGAGATGCTATAGGTTGAGCTGCTGTAGGTTGAGCTGCTGTAGTTTGAGATGCTATAGGTTGAGCTGCTATAGGTTGAGCTGCTGTAGGTTGAGATGCTGTAGGTTGAGCTGCTGTAGGTTGAGCTGCTATAGGTTGAGCTGCTGTAGGTTGAGCTGCTGTAGGTTGAGCTGCTGTAGGTTGAGATGCTATAGGTTGAGCTGCTGTAGGTTGAGCTGCTGTAGGTTGAGATGCTATAGGTTGAGCTGCTGTAGGTTGAGCTGCTGTAGTTTGAGATGCTATAGGTTGAGCTGCTATAGGTTGAGCTGCTGTAGGTTGAGATGCTGTAGGTTGAGCTGCTGTAGGTTGAGCTGCTGTAGGTTGAGCTGCTGTAGGTTGAGCTGCTGTAGCAAGAGCTGCTTTAGGTTGAGCTGCTGTAGTTTGAGCTGAGGTAGGTTGAGCTGCTGTAGGTTGAGCTGCTGTAGTTTGAGCTGAGGTAGGTTGAGCTGCTGTAGGTTGAGCTGCTGTAGGTTGAGCTGCTGTAGTTTGAGCTGCTGTAGGTTGAGCTGCTGTAGGTTGAGCTGCTGTAGGTTGAGCTGCTGTAGTTTGAGCTGCTGTAGGTTGAGCTGCTGTAGGTTGAGCTGCTGTAGGTTGAGCTGAGGTAGGTTGAGCTGCTGTAGGTTGAGCTGCTGTAGGTTGAGCTGCTGTAGGTTGAGCTGCTGTAGGTTGAGCTGCTGTAGGTTGAGATGCTGTAGGTTGAGCTGCTATAGGTTGAGCTGCTGTAGGTTGAGCTGCTGTAGGTTGAGCTGCTGTAGGTTGAGCTGCTGTAGGTTGAGCTGCTATAGGTTGAGCTGCTGTAGGTTGAGCTGCTGTAGGTTGAGCTGCTGTAGGTTGAGATGCTATAGGTTGAGCTGCTGTAGGTTGAGCTGCTGTAGTTTGAGATGCTATAGGTTGAGCTGCTATAGGTTGAGCTGCTGTAGGTTGAGCTGCTGTAGGTTGAGATGCTATAGGTTGAGCTGCTGTAGGTTGAGCTGCTGTAGTTTGAGATGCTATAGGTTGAGCTGCTATAGGTTGAGCTGCTGTAGGTTGAGATGCTGTAGGTTGAGCTGCTGTAGGTTGAGCTGCTGTAGGTTGAGCTGCTGTAGGTTGAGCTGCTGTAGCAAGAGCTGCTTTAGGTTGAGCTGCTGTAGTTTGAGCTGAGGTAGGTTGAGCTGCTGTAGGTTGAGCTGCTGTAGTTTGAGCTGAGGTAGGTTGAGCTGCTGTAGGTTGAGCTGCTGTAGGTTGAGCTGCTGTAGTTTGAGCTGCTGTAGGTTGAGCTGCTGTAGGTTGAGCTGCTGTAGGTTGAGCTGCTGTAGTTTGAGCTGCTGTAGGTTGAGCTGCTGTAGGTTGAGCTGCTGTAGGTTGAGCTGAGGTAGGTTGAGCTGCTGTAGGTTGAGCTGCTGTAGGTTGAGCTGCTGTAGGTTGAGCTGCTGTAGGTTGAGCTGCTGTAGGTTGAGATGCTGTAGGTTGAGATGCTATAGGTTGAGCTGCTGTAGGTTGAGCTGCTGTAGGTTGAGCTGCTGTAGCAAGAGCTGCTTTAGGTTGAGCTGCTGTAGTTTGAGCTGAGGTAGGTTGAGCTGCTGTAGGTTGAGCTGCTGTAGGTTGAGCTGCTGTAGTTTGAGCTGCTGTAGGTTGAGCTGCTGTAGGTTGAGCTGCTGTAGGTTGAGCTGCTGTAGTTTGAGCTGCTGTAGGTTGAGCTGCTGTAGGTTGAGCTGCTGTAGGTTGAGCTGCTGTAGTTTGAGCTGCTGTAGGTTGAGCTGCTGTAGGTTGAGCTGCTGTAGGTTGAGCTGAGGTAGGTTGAGCTGCTGTAGGTTGAGCTGCTGTAGGTTGAGCTGCTGTAGGTTGAGCTGCTGTAGGTTGAGCTGCTGTAGGTTGAGATGCTGTAGGTTGAGCTGCTATAGGTTGAGCTGCTGTAGGTTGAGCTGCTGTAGTTTGAGCTGAGGTAGGTTGAGCTGCTGTAGTTTGAGATGCTGTAGGTTGAGCTGCTGTAGGTTGAGCTGCTGTAGTTTGAGCTGCTGTAGTTTGAGCTGCTGTAGTTTGAGCTGAGGTAGGTTGAGCTGCTGTAGTTTGAGATGCTGTAGGTTGAGCTGCTGTAGGTTGAGATGCTGTAGATTGAGATGCTGTAGGTTGAGCTGCTGTAGGTTGAGCTGCTGTAGGTTGAGTGGGCCAACCATTCTTGACCAGCAGAGGGAGCCCCAGCTAACCAGTACATTCCCCAGAAGTTAGTGCAGAGCGATTTGTGCTTTTTGAGATCGGTTCGATAATACTAAAATTATCACTGTTTTCCATTTCGGTTTCCCAAACTTTTTGGGGCATTAAATGCACAATGCATTATGTGGGTTGAATGCTGTAACAACAGAATAAAAGTAAAAAATAAAAGTCCCATAATGGTAGTGACTTCCCATTACTGCTTATCACTTATCACTTATCGCTCATTTATTCACATTACTTTACTTTAATAAAATATTTAAGTTCTTGTGTATATTACAATTGTTTTAAGTTTATTTGAGTTTGTTATTTAATTCCAAGTCCTTGTCTCATAGCTGCTGTCTGACCAAATCACTATTTTAGTAGTTCTTCAAAGTAAATAAGGCATACTTTTATGACTGCTGAATACCAACTATCAATCACTAAGATCATGTATTTTCAGGTAGATATAGCTCACGAAGCAGCTGCTCCCTATCCCTCTCGATTGCGCATGGATTATGATTATGGTCGGTAATTAGAAACTATTAGAAACTACAACTCCCTACTACATCACACAGTTCAGTCTGGATCTGATTTATCTCTAGAGAAACTACAACTCCCTACTACATCACACAGTTCAGTCTGGATCTGATTTATCTCTAGAGAAACTACAACTCCCTACTACATCACACAGTTCAGTCTGGATCTGATTTATCTCTAGAGAAACTGTGCATTGCGCTCACAGAAAAAAAACAAATGAAATGGAATTCAAATAATTGAACGACTTTGGTCAATTTGTTGTTTAAAAAACGAAAAAATAACAAGCATTTCGGTTGATTGCTCATCACTACCAAAAGATAATCTATGTGTTTTTTTCAACATTGGTAAATAGCAGCGACTTCAGTTGGGCTCTGTTTTGGTTTCTGGATTAAACGTAGGCCCACTTCCTCTTTTGATTTCCTTTCCTGTACTGATTAGAGTTCATATGGTCCTCTAATGTCTTGCCAGACATGAAAGAGAGAGAGAGAGAGAGAGAGAGAGAGAGATCTTCACTCTAAGCGACTTTCTGCTATAACGCCCAGCTGTGATGTCATTTCCTGTCCTTTGTTAACCTCCTCTCCTTTTTCTTTATTCTCCAGCCCTAGCCTATGCCACCGCCCAGGGGCCCGACCACGCCCACGGCTGTACCCATGGCAGCTGTTACCCCGCAACGGGAGACCTGTTGGTGGGCCGTGAGAAGAGCCTGAAGGCCTCGTCTACCTGTGGCTCCAGGAAGAAAGAGCCTTACTGTATCGTCAGTCATCTACAGGCAAGTAATGTTTCTCTGTGTGTGTGTACCCAACATCCTCTCACCTACCATCTCACCTCCTTCTGTCCCGAGCTTCTGTTTGACTCCTGACTTGTGTCACCTCTGACCCCTAACCTCTGACCCCGATTGTGCTTTTTTGTTCGTTTATTTGTGTTGTTTGCAACTTATTTTTTTACTTATTTTGTACATAATGTTGCCGCTACTGTTTCTTATGACCGAAAATAACTTATGGACATCAGGATTGCGATTACTCACCACGGACTAGCAGAATCCTTTTTTGTTCTTTAACGAGTCTGACGAGGCCGACGCGAACGATATACTGCTTTCTTGGGAACAGGCCCAGATCCCCATGATTTGCGTGAAGAGGAGGCGGAGAAAACGACATTATCAACATACAGCTGGCTGGTTATATGCTGCACCGACAGGATAGAACAGCGGCGTCTGGTAAGACAAGGGGCGGCGGATGGAGTTCTGTAAATATCAGCTGGTGCACGATATCTAAGGAAGTCTCGAGCTATTGCTCGCCTGAGGTAGAGTATCTCATGATAAACTGTAGACCACACTACCTACCTAGAGAGTTTTCATCTGTATTTTTCGTAGCTGTTTACATGCCACCACGGTCAGAGGCTGGCACTAAGACAGCATTGAATGAGCTGTATTCTGCCATAAGCAAACAAGAAAACGCTCACCCAGAGGCGGTGCTCCTAGTAGCTGGGGACTTTAATGCAGGGAAACTTAAATCTGTTTTTACCAAATTTCTATCAGCATGTTAAATGTTCAACCAGAGGAAAAAAAACAGTGGACCACCTTTACTCCACACACAGAGACACATTCAAAGCTCTCCCTCGCCCTCCATTTGGCAAATCTGACCATAATTCTATCCTCCTGATTCCTGCTTACAAGCTAAAATTAAAGCAGGAAGCACCAGTGACTGGATCAATAAAAAAAAGTGATCAGATGAAGCAGATGCTAAACTACAGGACTGTTTTGCTAGTACAGACAGGAATATGTTCCGGCATTCTTCCGATGGAATTGAGGAGACACCACATCAGTCAGTGGCTTTATCAATAAGTGCATTGAGGACGTCGTCCCCAGTGACTGTACGTACATACACCAACTAGAAGCCATGGATTACAGGCAACATCCACACTGAGCTAAACGCTATAGCTGCCGCTTTCAAAGAGCAGGAGACCCGGAAGCTTATAAGAAATCCCGCTATGCCCTCCAACGAACCATCAAACAGGCAAAGCGTCAAACAGGACTACACTGAGTCTGACGCTCGTTGGATGTGGCAGGGCCTGCAACCATTACAGACTACAAAGGGAAGCACAGCCGAGAGCTGCCCAGTGACACAAGCCTACCAGACGAGCTAAACTACTTCTATTCTCGCTTCGAGGCAAATAACACTGTAACATGCATGAAAGCACTAGCTGTTCTGGAAGATTGTGATCACGCTCTCTGCAGCCGATGTGAGTAAGACCTTTAAACAGGTCAACATTCATAAAGTCGCAGTTGCTAGACGGATTACCAGGATATGTACTGCGAGCATGCGCTGACCAACTGGCAAGTGTCTTCACTGACATTTTCAACCTCTCCCTGTCCGAGTCAATAATATCAACATGTTTTAAGCAGACCACCATAGTACCTGTGCCCAAGAACACTAAGGTACCCTGCCCTAATGACTATCGACCCCTGGCACTCACGTCTGTAGCCATGAAGTGCTTGGAAAGACTGGTCATGGCTCACATCAACACCATTATCCCAGAAACCCTAGACCCACTCCAATTTTGCATATCGCCCCAACAGATCCACAGATGATGCGGTCTCTATTGCACTCCACACTGCCCTTTCCCAACTGGACGAAAGGAACACCTATGTGAGAATGCTATTCATTGACTACAGCTCAGCATTCAACACCATAGTGCCCTCAAAGCTTATCACTAAGCTAAGGACCCTGGGACTCAACACCTCCCTCTGCAACTCGATCCTGGACTTCCTGACGGGCCGTCCCCAGGTGGTATGGGTAGGTAACAACACATCCGCCACGCTGATCCTCAACACAGGTGCCCCTAAGGGGTGCGTGCTCAGCCACCTCCTGTATTCCCTGTTCACTCATGACTGCACGGCCAGGCACGACTCCAACACCATCATTACGTTTGCAGATGGTTCTACAGCTGCACCATCACCGCCTGGTATGGCAACTGCTCGGCCTCCGACCGCGAGGCACTACAGAGGGTAGCGCGAACGGCCCAGTACATCACTGAGGCCAAGCTTCCTGCCATCCAGGACCTCTATACCAGGCGGTGTCAGAGGAAGGCCCTATAAATGGTCAAAGACTCCAGCCACCCTAGTCATAGACTGTTCTCTCTGCTACCGCACGGCAAGCGGTACCGGATCTCCAAGTCTGGGTCAAAGCGACTGCTTAACAGCTTCTACCCCCCAAGCCATAAGACTCCTGAACATCTAATCAAATGTCTACCCAGACTATTTGCACTGGTACCCTCCTGTATTTAGTCTCGCTGTTGTTATTTTACTGTTGCTCTTTAAATGCTTGTAAGTTTTATTTATTATTCTGATCCATATTTGTTTTTGAACTGCATTGTTGGTTAGTGGCTCGTAAGTCAGCATTTCACTATAAGGTCTGTTGTATTCGGCGCAAGTGACTAATAAAATTTGATTGAATTTGTAGGATGAGAAGAAATGTTTCCAGTGTGACTCTCGCCGGCCATATGACCCAGTCTACAATACCATCAGTCACCGCATTGAGAACGTTATCACAACGTTTAAACCACACCGCAAGAAGTCCTGGTGGCAGTCAGAGAATGGTGAGAATTGAGATTGTATTCATTGGAGTTTCGTTCACATCCATGTTTAAAGACATGCTCCAGAACTTTGGCGACTAGTAAATATTTTTTGAAACCTCCCGCTTCAACTTGTAAAGTTTATTCGCCACACAGGATACAACAGGTGTAGAACAGTACAATGTTTACCTTCAGAGCTCTTTCCCAACAATATAGTGTTAATAATAATATAATAATAGAAAATATAATAAACAAATAAAAGTACCTATATAAAAACCCCACGAGAACTACGATGAGAGTTAAATTAAACACGAGAACTACGATGAGAGTTAAATTAAACACGAGAACTACGATGAGAGTTAAATTAAACACGAGAACTACGATGAGAGTTAAATTAAACACGAGAACTACGATGAGAGTTAAATTAAACACGAGAACTACGATGAGAGTTAAATTAAACACGAGAACTACGATGAGAGTTAAATTAAACACGAGAACTACGATGAGAGTTAAATTAAACACGAGAACTACGATGAGAGTTAAATTAAACACGAGAACTACGATGAGAGTTAAATTAAACACGAGAACTACGATGAGAGTTAAATTAAACACGAGAACTACGATGAGAGTTAAATTAAACACGAGAACTACGATGAGAGTTAAATTAAACACGAGAACTACGATGAGAGTTAAATTAAACACGAGAACTACGATGAGAGTCAAATTAAACACGAGAACTACGATGAGAGTTAAATTAAACACGAGAACTACGATGAGAGTTAAATTAAACACGAGAACTACGATGAGAGTTAAATTAAACACGAGAACTACGATGAGAGTTAAATTAAACACGAGAACTACGATGAGAGTTAAATTAAACACGAGAACTACGATGAGAGTTAAATTAAACACGAGAACTACGATGAGAGTTAAATTAAACACGAGAACTACGATGAGAGTTAAATTAAACACTACGATGAGAGTTAAATTAAACACGAGAACTACGATGAGAGTTAAATTAAACACGAGAACTACGATGAGAGTCAAATTAAACACGAGAACTACGATGAGAGTTAAATTAAACACGAGAACTACGATGAGAGTTAAATTAAACACGAGAACTACGATGAGAGTTAAATTAAACACTACGATGAGAGTTAAATTAAACACGAGAACTACGATGAGAGTTAAATTAAACACGAGAACTACGATGAGAGTTAAATTAAACACGAGAACTACGATGAGAGTTAAATTAAACACGAGAACTACGATGAGAGTTAAATTAAACACGAGAACTACGATGAGAGTTAAATTAAACACGAGAACTACGATGAGAGTTAAATTAAACACGAGAACTACGATGAGAGTTAAATTAAACACGAGAACTACGATGAGAGTTAAATTAAACACGAGAACTACGATGAGAGTTAAATTAAACACGAGAACTACGATGAGAGTTAAATTAAACACGAGAACTACGATGAGAGTTAAATTAAACACGAGAACTACGATGAGAGTTAAATTAAACACGAGAACTACGATGAGAGTTAAATTAAACACGAGAACTACGATGAGAGTCAAATTAAACACGAGAACTACGATGAGAGTTAAATGAAACACTAGAATGCAAGTATATACAGGTCAGTGTCAGTACCTTATTCAATGTGCAGTGGTACTGGAGTGGTTATATATACAGGTCAGTGTCAGTACCTTATTCAATGTGCAGTGGTACTGGAGTGGTTATATATACAGGTCAGTGTCAGTACCTTATTCAATGTCCAGGGGTACTGGACTGGTTGTACCTTATTCAATGTCCAGGTGTACTGGAGTGGTTATATATACAGGTCAGTAACTCATTCAACACGAGGTGGGTTTTCTGTAGCAAACTGGCTCAAAATCTGTAAAAAGTGACTGGTAGTAGGATATACCTGTAAACAGGGCTGATAATTGACTGGTAGCAGGAATATATAAATTATTATGGTAATATACTGATGGTAATATATACAGTGAATTCTGAAAGTATTCAGACCCCTTCCCTTTTCTCACATTTTGTTACCTTACAGCCTTATTCTAAAATGGATTAAATAAGACTTTTTTCGCATCAATCTACACACAATACCCCAAAATGACATCACAATACCCCATAATGACATCACAATACCCCATAATGACATCACAATACCCCATAATGACATCACAATACCCCAAAATGACATCACAATACCCCATAATGACATCACAATACCCCAAAATGACATCACAATACCCCCAAATGACATCACAATACACCATAATGACATCACAATACCCCAAAATGACAAAGTGGAAACAGGTTTTTAGAATTTTTTTCAAATGTATTAAAAACATAAATACCTTATTTACAAAAGTATTCAGACACTTTGCTATGAGACTCAAAATTGAGCTCAGGTGCATCCTGTTTCCATTGATCATCCTTGAGATGTTTCTACAACTTGATTGGAATCCACCTGTGGTCAATTCAATTGATTGGACATGATTTTGTAAGGCACACACCTGTCTATATAAGGTCCCACAGTTGACAGTGCATGTCAGAGCAAAAACCAAGCCATGAGGTGGAAGGAATTGTCAATAGTACTCCGAGACAGGATTGTGTCGAGGCATAGATCTGGAGAAGGGCACCAAAACATTTCTGCAGAATTGAAGGTCCCCAAGAACACACTGGCCTCCATCATTCTTAAAGGGAAGAAGTTTGAAACTACCAAGACTTTTCCTAGAGCTGGACGGCCGGCCAAACTGAGCAATCGGGGGAGTCCGATGGTCACTCTGACAGAGCTCCAGAGTTCCTCTGTGGAGATGGGAGAACATTCCAGATGGACAACCATCTCTGCAGCACTCCAGCAATCAGGCCTTTATGGTAGAGTGGCCAGACGGAAGCCACTACTCAGTAAAAGGAACATGACAGCCTGCTTGGAGTTTGCCAAAAAGGCACATAAAGGAATCTCAGACCATAAGAACAAGGATTCTATGGTCTGATGAAACCAAGATTAAACTCTTTGGCCTGAATGCCAAACCTCACATCTGGAGGAAACCTGGCACCATCCCTATGGTGAAACATGGTGTTGGCAGCATCATGCTGTGGGGATGTTTTTCATCAACAGTGGACTGAGAGACTCGTCAGTATTGAGGGAAAGATGAACGGAGCAAAGTACAGAGAGTTCCTTGATGAAAACCCTGCTCAATAGCGCTCAGGACTTCAGACTGGGGCGAAGGTTCACCTTCCAACAGTGACATGCTGATAGCCTGTTGCCTGGACTTGAATGGTGAATGGGAAGCGCGCTTCAATTAAAATACCAGTTGAGAAATAAAAAATATATATTTTTAATTGCGCACCAAAACAGTTATTTAAACACACGATTACATTTATAATTATTGCGCAATGAACAGGCTTATAAAAAGCGCAAGTTTTACTCCAGCAGCAACCAGCTGAAGACAACGCAGGAGTGGCTTCGGGACAAGTCTATGAATGGCTTTGAGTGGCCCAGCCAGAACCCGGATTTGAACCCGATCAAACATCTCTGGAAAATAGCTGTGCAGCGAAGCTCCCCATCCAACCTGACAGAGCTTGAGATGATCTGTTGAGAGGAATGGGAGAAACTCCCCAAATGTAGGTGTGCCAAGCTTGTAGCATCATACCCAAGAAGACTTGAGGCTGTAATCGCTGCCAAAGGAGCTGTAACAAAGTACTGAGTAAAGGGTCTGAATACTTTTGTAAATGTGATGTTTCAGTTTTTTATTGACATTTCTGAAAAACTTGGTGATTGATGAGGAAAAATAACAATTTAATACATTTTAGAATAAGGCTGTAACGTAACAAAATGTGTAAAACGTCAAGGGGTCTGAATACTTTCCGAATGCACTGTACATGTAAACAGGAGTAGTAGTGACCAGTAGCAGGATAAATAGATACATCAATAATCAATGGACAGCAGTGTGATTCAGTAATACATCTAATCAATAATCATTTTAGCAGCAGCGTAGATTATGTCTGAGTGTGTTGTGACCTGTGGATGGACATAGAGTCAGTGTGGATAGTCTGTGGGAGAGAGAGAGCAGACGTTGTTAGCCATTTAACAGTGTTATGGCCAGGGGATTGAAGCTGTTTAGGAGTCTGTTTGTCTGAGCCTCGATGCTTTGGGTTGGAAGTGTCAATGTGTAGTTCATACACATATAATCTATGAGCAGAATTACTGTCTTACCTCATGTAGCCACTAAATCCCTTGTTTGAAAGGAACGGTTTACTGGAAGCTGTACAGCCACATTTTCCCTAAATTTTCTCACACGTGGGTCCGCCCCCTAACGTTTCGAGTTCCAGCCAATGAAGTTCAGCCCCTTGCCATTTGAGTGACAGCTAGCAAGATGCACACACAGCAGAGCGAGAGAGCGCAATGACAGCGTGCACGTATCTGCGCTATGTGATGTTTTAAATATCAGAGACTACTGTCTAAAAAGTATACAAAAGTACAGAGAATCCCTTTAAGTGGACAATAATAATTCACCATGTTTTCACCATCTTTTGACAAAGTATAGTGAACCATTGACTTTATGTTTTGTGCTCAATTATCTCTGCCCTCTGCATTCGGTAACATGACATGCCCCCACATGCAGCTGCCTCTGCTATGAACTCATACAGAAGCCGTATTATTAGAGGCCTAATCTGGGTTCCCACTATTAATAACAGGTCTGCTCAAAAACCAAGGGGGGGGGGGGGGGGGGGGGGGGGGGGGGGAAGAGAGGGGGACTGGGAGTGGTGGGAGAGGGGGGACGGGGAGAGAGGGAGGAAGAGAGGGGGACTGGGAGAGGTGGGAGACGGGGGAGGGGGAGAGAGGGAGGAAGAGAGGGGGACTGGGAGTGGTGGGAGGGGGAGAGAGGGAGGAAGAGAGGGGGACCGGGAGTGGTGGGAGAGGGGGGAGGGGGAGAGAGGGAGGAAGAGAGGGGGACTGGGAGTGGTGGGAATGATGAGTGGAGCAAAAAAAGAGAGAGAGTGAAATATGGGGGGGAGAGGGGGAGAGAGAGAGAGAGAGTGAAATATGGGAGGGAGAGGGGGAGAGAGAGAGAGAGGGGGAGAGAGAGGGAAGGAGAGAGGGAGAGGGAGGGAGAGAGAGAGGGGGAGAGATGGAGGGAGAGGGGGAGAGGGAGGGAGAGAGAGGGAGAGAAGGAGGGAGAGGGAGGGAGAGAGAGGGAGGGACGGGGGAGAGAGAGAGGGAGAGAGAGAGGGGGAGAGAGAGGGAGGGAGAGAAAGGGAGGGAGGGAGGGAGAGGGGAGAGAGAGAGAGGGGGAGAGAGGGAGGGAGAGAGAGAGGGAGAGAGAGGGAGAGAGGGAGGGAGGGAGAGGGAGGGAGAGAGAGGGAGGGAGGGGGGAGAGAGAGAGGGAGAGAGAGAGGGGGAGAGAGGGAGGGAGAGAAAGGGAGAGAGGGAGGGAGAGGGGGAGAGGGAGGGAGAGAGAGGGAGAGAGGGAGGGAGGGAGAGGGAGGGAGAGAGAGGGAGGGAGGGGGAGAGAGAGAGGGAGAGAGAGAGGGGGATAGAGAGGGAGGGAGAGAAAGGGAGAGAGGGAGGGAGAGAAAGGAGGGAGGAAGGAGAGGGAGAGAGAGAGAGAGAGGGCGGAAGCTACATTGTGTCATGACAGTGGTTCTGGTAGCTCTGTTCTGGACATCCAGGGATTTTATTAATCCATTCTTAATGGATTCTATTTCTATGGTTCTGGAGGTCCTTCAAAGTCCAGAGGTTTCACAGCCTCCATTACACTAAATCACCCTCCATCATAATCTCTCTGTACTGTAGTTTACTCTACATGGAGCAGCCAGCAGACACAGGCCCACAGCTGTGTGTATGGGAATTGGGGGTAATAACAGACCCGGCTGTACCGTGGTTCGGGAACTCCAACAAAGACAGGGACGTGAAAGAGGAGAGAGGAGAGGATGGAGTCAGAGGAATAGTGGGAAATGGAGAGAAGAGAGGGAGGAGGGAGGGAGATGAATAGTGGGAGATGGAGAGAAGAGAGAGAGGAGGGAGGGAGGGAGATGAATAGTGGGAGATGGAGAGAAGAGAGAGGAAGGAGGGAGGGAGATGAATAGTGGGAAATGGAGAGAAGAGAGAGAGAGGGAGGGAGGGAGATTAATAGTGGGAGATGGAGAGAGGAGGGAGGGAGGGAGTCAGATGAATAGTGGGAGATGGCGAGAGAGGAGGGAGGGAGGGAGGGAGTCAGATAAATAGTGGGAGATGGTGAGAGAGGAGGGAGGGAGGGAGGGAGGGAGGGAGGGAGGGAGTCAGATGAATAGTGGGAGATGGCGAGAGAGGAGGGAGGGAGGGAGTCAGATGAATAGTGGAAGATGGAGAGAAAGAGGGAGGGAGTGGGGGAGTCAGATGAATAGTAGGAGATGGAGGGAGGGAGGGAGGGAGGGAGTGGGGGAGTCAGATGAATAGTAGGAGATGGAGGGAGGGAGGGAGGGAGGGAGGGAGGGAGGGAGGGAGGGAGGGAGTCAGATGAATAGTGGGAGATGGAGGGAGTGGGGGAGTCAGATGAATAGTGGGAGATGGAGGGAGGGAGGGAGTGGGGGAGTCAGATGAATAGTGGGAGGTGGAGGGAGGGAGGGAGTGAGTGGGGGAGTCAGATGAATAGTAGGAGATGGAGGGAGGGAGGGAGGGAGGGAGTGGGGGAGTCAGATGAATAGTGGGAGATGGAGAGAAAGAGTGAGAGGAGGGTACATTGAGGAAACGACAGAAAATGAGATTTTGAGAAACTCTTAGCAATTTTCCTTCTTCATTGTTAATACAGAGCTCACATACAGCAGACAAAAGTCCAATTTCAGGTCTATGTCTGAGTGATTGACTACTGTGGACCACTATAGCACTGCCTGTATTCTGTGTAGAACACTGAGAGGTGGGAGACAGGAAACAGTCACTATTTTTACTCCCTGTCTCCGTGGTGGATCTGGCAGACCTTTAGAGTATGTGAGATGGAGCACAGTGGGATGCTTGTACTATACGCCATGACAACAGTCCCTGTGTCCCTCGCATGAGGCCCCCTCTTGTACTAAGGGATTGGAGTGGAAGGCTGGGTCGGGTCGGTACCTCATGTCCACTGGACTGGAGAGCGGCGTGGCCCACTTCTACTAGGTTTTTCATTGCAGGACAGGTACCGGTAGGCCATTAAAAGGATGTGTGAGTGGGTTGTTTCCGTTGGTGGAGTGTACCAGTTTCTAATTGCTCTCCATTAGCCAAGCCTCACAACAGCAGTGA
The DNA here is from genome assembly GCF_057628025.1 of Oncorhynchus mykiss. NCBI lineage: Eukaryota > Metazoa > Chordata > Actinopteri > Salmoniformes > Salmonidae > Oncorhynchus > Oncorhynchus mykiss. The sequence goes on along the minus strand of NC_143037.1, from coordinate 71,519,579 downwards.
TGGGAAAAAAACAGAGCACTATTTGTTGTGTTCCCTCTCCTACTCTACAGCTCTTTCTCTCTTTTTTCTTCCCTTACCTTCTCTTTGCTTCTTTTTTTACTGTGTATGTCTCTCCCTCCCTCTCCCTCTCTCCCTCTCCCTCTCCCTCTCCCTCTCTCTCCCTCTCCCTCTCTCCCCCTCTCTCTCCCTCTCCCCCTCTCCATCTCTCCCTCTCTCTCCCTCTCCCTCCCTCTCCCCCTCTCCCTCTCCCTCTCTCCCTCTCCCTCTCCCTCTCCATCTCTCCCTCTCCCTCTCCTTCCCCCTGACTTCTTGTCTCTAGCACACCCTGTCTCTCATTTCCTCTCACTCTGTTTCCTTCCTGATTAAGCCATTCATTAATGAGTGCAGGTTATGGTTCACAGACTCACAGCCCCAGCCGCCTACATCCAGTTTGACCTCTCTGTGTGTACATGTCAGGAGGTTCTATGATTGTATGAATCTCCAAAAGATTCCTGAGACCCTCTCTGTCTTAATTCCGTGAGTTATTTGCTTTTTTCACAGTTATGTCTCACTACACGACACTTTTGATGTAACCTTTATTTAACTAGGCAAGTCAGTTAAGGACATAATTCTTATTTACAATGACAGCCTACCCCGGTCAAACGGACCAAGCTGGGCCAATTGTGCGCCACCCTATGGGACTCCCAATCATGGCCCAGTTGTGATACAGCCTGGAATCGACCCAGGGTCTGTAGTGACGCCTCTAGCATTACGATGTAGTGCCTTAGACCGCTGCACCACTCTGGAGCCCTACACTACACTACACTACACTACACTACACTACAACACACTACACCACACCACACTACACTACACTACACTACACTACACTACACTACACTACAACACACTACACCACACCACACCTTGCCTGCCTGAGGGGTAGCTAGCTAGTGCTGTTAATGTTGAACTGCCACCCATGAAGCTGTACTCTCTCATTATCTCGCTCATTTTTTAATGCGCCGAGTTATGGATTTAATCGTTGTCTTACTGCTGTTTGTACTCACTTCAGACTGCATTTGAATATCAGTAAGAAGCTCCTCAAAGCACTTAGCTTCATGTGTTTAGGGTGTTCTCTCAGGATTCCTTTTGAGCTACGTTGTGGCCTGTCCATAAATTAGCTGTTAGAAATTTGCAATGGGACTTTTCATTCTGGTTATTATGTTATTTACTGTGTTGTAGCAGTTACATGTTCCAGCTGCTAGAAGGGGAATACCCGTTTGGCATAAGGCATAAACCCCCCCCCCCCTACTGGAACTCAAGACTCCTTCTCTCCCAATTCATTGTGAATAGCAGCCCAACTCAAGTGCTTCCCCAGGATGGATGGTGATCAGGAAGTGTATGGGCTTAGCCATGTGGTGGACCATGTCTCCAGTCGAGACGTGAATGTTTTTTTCCTGTTGAGATGCCATTACTCAAGCCAAGAGACAGACAGGGGGTTCCCTTAAGACTGGTAGTTGAGTTATCACTGTGGTGAAAACATGGCTCTACATTTCCTGTAACAGACAGATTGACACGATGAATGACAGGTTGAATAAATGTACTTAAATATATTTAATAGCAACACCATAAAGCTTGACATAACCTCCCTCTCTCTTTCTCTCTCTCCCTCTCCCTTTCTCTCTCTCTCTCTCCCTCTCCCTCTCCCCCTCTCCTTCTCTCCTCCTCTCCCTCTCCCTCTCCCTCTTCTCCCTCTCCTTCTCTCTCTCCCTCTCCTTCTCTCTCTCCCTCTCCTTCTCTCTCTCCCTCTCCTTCTCTCTCTCCCTCTCCCTCTCCTTCTCTCTCTCTCTCTCTCTCTCTCTCTCTCTCTCTCACTCTCTCCCTCCCTCTCTCTCTCTCTCTCTCTCTCTCTCGTTTCGTCTTCAGGAAAGCCTGATGTCTTCATTCAACTGGACCTTGAGGCAGAATTCCATTTCACTCATCTAATCATGACCTTCAAGGTGAGATACGCCACGGAGCACTTAAAGCAGTAGCCTTTAGAACTGTGTGAAATGAATGCATCATATGGAAATGCTCTGTGTCTTCATCAAATGTGTCTACACACATCTCATTCCTCTCCTGTCACACAGACGTTTCGCCCAGCAGCCATGGTGATTGAGCGATCGGCAGATTTTGGACGTAACTGGCAGGTGTACCGCTACTTTGCCTACGACTGTGCCTCGGTCTTCCCCGGGATATCCAAAGGTCCCCTGCGCAAGGTGGATGATGTCACCTGTGAGTCCCGCTACTCTGACATCGAGCCATCCACAGAGGGAGAGGTGAGTCTGATTGGCTATATAGATATAGAGAATCACTATTACTAGTGTTCTATAGTAATATAAGTATACTGCAATATATGCCATTTAGTAGACGCCTTTATTCAAAGCGACTCAGTCATGGGTGCATACATTTTGTGTATAGGTGACCCCAGGAATCGAGGCCTTACAAGCACCATTCTCTACCAACTGAGCCTTACAGGACATCCAGTATATATTAATATATCCATAAATGTAGATGTCATTCAACCACCTGTCGTGTCCCTCATCTTCCTCCAGGCCATCTACAGAGTTTTGGACCCTTCCATCCACATTGAGGACCCCTACAGCCCCAACATTCAGAGTAAGAGACCGTCAACAGTCACTACAACTGGCAACCGCTTACTCCATGAAAAATCCAAACTCACATAGCCTACACCAGGGCTCTTCAACCCTGTTGAAGGCTACCCTCCTGTAGGTTCACACCAACCTACAGGAGGGTAGCTCTCAAGGAACAGGGTTGAAGAGCCCTGGTGTGAACCTATATGAGTGTAGCTCTCCAGGAACAGGGTTGGAGAACCCTGGCCTACATGATACAGCAACTGCCACCCTGTCATATGCTCATACAATCCCTAAACACAATGAACCATGACGGGCTGCTCTGCTCTCTGATCTGAGGTCTGACGCCTTGTCTACTATGGGAAAGTAGCGGAATGTAAAAACCAGCTGCTGTCTCTCCCCCACACAAGCTGTCCCTTATGTTTCGACTGGCATGGCTTCACTGTTTTCTCAGGAACAAGAGCCGCCTTTCCTAAGTAGTGCCAGAGGAGGTTCTGTTCTTGATAGTCTTAATGAAACCAAGGTACAGGTTGACCCTGACCCTTTAACTGGTTATGGTTCCACGTTGTGCAGACACTCTGAATGAGTAGCGAGCGCACTGCCAAGATCATTAATAATCTCCACTTGTTTAATAAGGGAACTTGAGTTTAAGTCACTCATTAGCTCTCCCTTATGGTACATATTTATGGTAACTCTTTGGCGATATCGGCGTTAGCTCCAGTTTGACAGAGAGAGAGAGAGAGACACATTTTTAGAGCGTTCAGTGATTTAAAGTGCTGAAACCTGATGTGTTCTCGCTGTAATGGAAACGGTGGGATCTGCTAGCGTGCCACGGAATATCAACACGGACGGAGGATGTCTTAGAGGAGAGGAGAGCGATATGAAGCCTGACTGTCAGGACTGGTATACGGTTACAGAATGCCTATGGTTTAGTATGGTTTCGTATGAGCACTTTCCCACGCAGAGATCCTCCACGGCATAGATAGCTTAAAGAGGATCGAGGTAATCCTGTCAGGGATGTTGGGGGAGCTTTGGGCAGAAGGTACATTAGTATGTTAATAATAACAATGAAATTACTTTAGCAGTGGCCTGACTGAAATACGTAAGAGTTGGACATGGCTCATTGTGGTCCTGGCAAAAGCCTGATATTCCACAAAGCCCTGTGGAACTGATTGAAGGGAGTGGTGTTTTGCCTGTCAAGGTCCAGAGAACAGGCCTCTTCTGTGTGTGAGAAAGGATATGCTCAGATAGGCCAGGAGCCCTGATAGGAGCAATGGATTTGAGGCTGCCCCTCTCACCTCTCTCTCGTTTTCACTGTAGTTGAATGTAACAGAGTAACTCTCTCTCTCTCTCTGTTCTTCTTTTACTTTCGTTAATGAAACAGTAACTGTTGAAACTGTATGGTAGTCAAATAGAGGGAGGTAATGGAAGTAACCACACAGAGAATACTAAAAATGTATTTCGTCAGAGTATAGTGAAGGTAGCCGCCTCAAAACACAGATTTTTAGCTTTAGAGGTGTGAATATTGTGACTTCTTTCAACATTCTAAACCTCCCCGTTGTGACATCATGACTTCCAACTTCCATACACTGTAAATGCAACAATGCAACTTTGACACAAATCAGTTACTTTGACCACTTTCCGAACAAAAATGTAGAGGGTATGACATCTTTGTTCTCTTCTCTGCTATTCTAATCTGGAATCGGAACAGAAATATATTGTACAGATCTAACGATATACAGCTGTTTAAGTAATCACATCGACAACTTTTCGTCTTAAGTTTTTCAAAGAACTGCCCGTTTTGACCACCTTCTGGGGAACAAAATAACAGAAGTATCTACTACCAATCAAGAGGTACAGCTGTTTTTAGGAACCACATCAACTAATTTAGCGAACTTCCCACTGTTGAATTAACTACCCGTGGAACTTTTCAGGACTTTCAAATTCTAAGCATGAGAGAATGAGTAAACATTGTGACTTTTAGACGCTAAACAGCTACCTTGACCACTTTTCTCAACAAAAACTTGACCGGTATGGCACCTCAATCTACTTTTCTGATATTCAAATCTGATATCAGAACAGCAATAGCTACTCCCGATTATTCCCCCCACCTCCCACAGACACAGACACCATCAACACCTTCAACCATACAGTTCTCAAACCAATCAGTCCAACTTCACCTCGTTTTATCCCTCCATCCATTAGGTCTTCCATGCCTGTATCATTCATTTATTTATCTATCCATTTATGTATCTATCTAGTCATAACTTTATTTGAACAGTTTTATCCTTTGGTGTTGGTATTTTATTAAGATTTGATTATGAAGTTAATGTATGGTTGAAGTTTTTATTTATTTTTAACTTCACCCATGTCTCCTTGTATTCTGTCCTGCATTGTTACAGCTTACTGTGGTATTCTAGTATGAGACTGTATACAAGTGTAGTAGGCTAGTCTGACTGTAATTATTTGTGATGAAAAATGTGTTCTAACTGCCGACCACTCCAAATGAAGAAGGTTGATAGTGTAGTCTATCAAAGTAATTAGACCAATTATTTTTAACTACATTTTAACATGGACATTAACTTCTTGGATTAAATTAAACATTTTAAACTTCTTCCACTACCACAGAAATACTTGTAAAGAGTTAAAGCAAGTCCCACCAATTTTTATTCATGGGAAATGACCGTCTAGTTTGTGTTTCAACGCTAAGTTGAAGTGGAGAGAGAAGGAGAGAGAGAGAGGTGAAAATATCTGTCGATGCACCCCTGAACAAGGCACTTAACCTAAATTTGCTCGAGGGGCGCCGTACTGCTATGGCTAACCCTGTAACACAACACATTTCACTGTACTGTATGTGACAAAACATTATTTAAAAAACATCCATAACCATGCACTGAAACATTCCCTGTAACACTCAGAAACTGACGCTCGGGGCTCATAATTGATGGTGTAATTGATGGTGTAATTGATGGTGTAATTGATGGTGTAATTGATGGTTTTAGCGGGAGCCTTTCCTTTGGCTTTGAAGGATAGGAATTAGGATGTTCATATAGCTTGTTGAATACCTCCTAATCTGTCTGTCTGTCTCGCCCCCTTCCTCTCTTCTCCTCCTCTGCCTGCATCGTGTAGATCAGCTGAAGATCACTAACCTGCGTGTGAACTTCACCAAGCTGCACACCCTGGGTGACAACCTGCTGGACTCCCGCGTGGAGATCAAGGAGAAGTACTACTACGCCATGTATGAGCTGATCGTCCGCGGCAACTGCTTCTGCTATGGCCACGCCTCCGAGTGTGCCCCCATCGATGGGATCAAGGATGAGGAGGGCATGGTGAGTAAGTGAAGGAACACAGCACTGCCCCTGTGCTGTATGGAGGAAGAACTACCCTATAAAGATTGCTGTTGTCTGAAGGTAACTATGGAACTACTGGAGGTAACTATGCAAAGGGAGTTAGAATGTGAGGGTTTGTTTAGGATCCTCTGGGACTAATTCAGCCTCTCTGTCTCTCAGGTCCATGGGAGGGTGTATTTAGGATCCTCTGGGACTAATTCAGCCTCTCTGTCTCTCAGGTCCATGGGAGGGTTTGTTTAGGATCCTCTGGGACTAATTCAGCCTCTCTGTCTCTCAGGTCCATGGGAGGGTGTGTTTAGGATCCTCTGGGACTAATTCAGCCTCTCTGTCTCTCAGGTCCATGGGAGGGTGTATTTAGGATCCTCTGGGACTAATTCAGCCTCTCTGTCTCTCAGGTCCATGGGAGGGTTTGTTTAGGATCCTCTGGGACTAATTCAGCCTCTCTGTCTCTCAGGTCCATGGGAGGGTGTGTTTAGGATCCTCTGGGACTAATTCAGCCTCTCTGTCTCTCAGGTCCATGGGATGGTGTATTTAGGATCCTCTGGGACTAATTCAGCCTCTCTTTCTCTCAGGTCCATGGGAGGGTGTATTTAGGATCCTCTGGGACTAATTCAGCCTCTCTGTCTCTCAGGTCCACGGGAGGTGTGTGTGTAAGCACAACACCAAGGGTCTGAACTGTGAGCTGTGTGACGACTTCCATAACGACGTGCCCTGGAGACCGGCTGAGGGACGCAACACCAACGCCTGCAAGAGTGAGTGGCGGTGGAGCACACCATGAGAAGAATCATCTCTAATCTGCAACACATCACTGAATATTAGAATGAGCACACCAGTCAAAAGTCATAACCAAAGGAATGAGACTCCAATCTTGATTACCATAACAAGAAACATTACATTTCTTATTCATCTCCTACTCATCCGTTACTCATCACACAGCAGCAGTCAAAATCCAATAGAATGAGATTGTAATCAAATCTTAATTTCATGTTTTAATATCTGTCCATTTGTCTCAACCCAGAATGCAACTGTAATGGTCACTCCAACCAGTGTCACTTTGACATGGCGGTGTATCTTTCCACGGGCAATGCCAACGGTGGCGTCTGTGACGATTGTCTCCACAACACCATGGGACGCACTTGTGAGATGTGTAAACCCTTCTATTACCTGAACCCCAGCAGGGACATCAGAGACCCAGGAGTCTGTAGTGGTGAGTAGAGGGGGTCTGGAATCAAATACATCAGAGACCCAGGAGTCTGTAGTGGTGAGTAGAGGGGGTCTGGAATCAAATACATCAGAGACCCAGGCGTCTGTAGTGGTGAGTAGAGGGGGTCTGGAATCAAATACATCAGAGACCCAGGAGTCTGTAGTGGTGAGTAGAAGGGGTCTGGAATCAAACACATCAGAGACCCAGGAGTCTGTAGTCGTGAGTAGAGGGGGTCTGGAATCAAACACATCAGAGACCCAGGAGTCTGTAGTGGTGAGTAGAGGGGGTCTGGAATCAAATACATCAGAGACCCAGGAGTCTGTAGTGGTGAGTAGAGGGGGTCTGGAATCAAATACATCAGAGACCCAGGAGTCTGTAGTGGTGAGTAGAGGGGGTCTGGAATCAAATACATCAGAGACCCAGGCGTCTGTAGTGGTGAGTAGAGGGGGTCTGGAATCAAATACATCAGAGACCCAGGAGTCTGTAGTGGTGAGTAGAAGGGGTCTGGAATCAAACACATCAGAGACCCAGGAGTCTGTAGTCGTGAGTAGAGGGGGTCTGGAATCAAATACATCAGAGACCCAGGAGTCTGTAGTGGTGAGTAGAGGGGGTCTGGAATCAAATACATCAGAGACCCAGGCGTCTGTAGTGGTGAGTAGAGGGGGTCTGGAATCAAATACATCAGAGACCCAGGAGTCTGTAGTGGTGAGTAGAGGGGGTCTGGAATCAAACACATCAGAGACCCAGGAGTCTGTAGTCGTGAGTAGAGGGGGTCTGGAATCAAATACATCAGAGACCCAGGAGTCTGTAGTGGTGAGTAGAGGGGGTCTGGAATCAAACACATCAGAGACCCAGGAGTCTGTAGTGGTGAGTAGAGGGGGTCTGGAATCAAATACATCAGAGACCCAGGAGTCTGTAGTGGTGAGTAGAGGGGGTCTGGAATCAAACACATCAGAGACCCAGGAGTCTGTAGTCGTGAGTAGAGGGGGTCTGGAATCAAACACATCAGAGACCCAGGAGTCTGTAGTGGTGAGTAGAGGGGGTCTGGAATCAAACACATCAGAGACCCAGGAGTCTGTAGTGGTGAGTAGAGGGGGTCTGGAATCAAACACATCAGAGACCCAGGAGTCTGTAGTGGTGAGTAGAGGGGGTCTGGAATCAAACACATCAGAGACCCAGGAGTCTGTAGTGGTGAGTAGAGGGGGTCTGGAATCAAATACATCAGAGACCCAGGAGTCTGTAGTGGTGAGTAGAGGGGGTCTGGAATCAAACACATCAGAGACCCAGGAGTCTGTAGTGGTGCGTAGAGGGGGTCGACTGATCGCGTCTCAGGGCTGGGACATAGGAACTGTGTGTGTATTTCTTACATTATCAGACTGTATGAGTGATGATAGGTACGTATGAAGGTTATTTTCTCGTTGAAACCTTGCCATCACTTTTGCGTTTCCATGTTTTCTCGGTAGTGTGTGTGTCCGTGATGGTTATTAAAGCTGAGATCTGCAGGTGAGACGGAGCAACTGGTCGCCCCGCAGGCACATTTGTTATTGTTTTTATTTTGTTTATAAAAGGAGGAGAGCAGCGTCAAGCATCTTGGCTCAAAGAACATATTCTGTTTATAAGAGGAGGAGAGCAGCGTCAAGCATCTTGTCTCAAATAACATATTCTGTTTATAAGAGGAGAGCAGCGTCAAGCATCTTGGCTCAAATAACATATTCTGTTTATAAGAGGAGGAGAGCAGCGTCAAGCATCTTGTCTCAAATAACATATTCTGTTTATAAGAGGAGAGCAGCGTCAAGCATCTTGGCTCAAAGAACATATTCTGTTTATAAGAGGAGGAGAGCAGCGTCAAGCATCTTGGCTCAAATAACATATTCTGTTTATAAGAGGAGGAGAGCAGCGTCAAGCATCTTGGCTCAAATAACATATTCTGTTTATAAGAGGAGGAGAGCAGCGTCAAGCATCTTGGCTCAAAGAACATATTCTGTTTATAAGAGGAGGAGAGCAGCGTCAAGCATCTTGTCTCAAATAACATATTCTGTTTATAAGAGGAGGAGAGGAGCGTCAAGCATCTTGTCTCAAATAACATATTCTGTTTATAAGAGGAGAGCAGCGTCAAGCATCTTGGCTCAAATAACATATTCTGTTTATAAGAGGAGAGCAGCGTCAGGCATCTTGGTACAAAGAACATATTCTGTTTATAAGAGGAGAGCAGCGTCAGGCATCTTGGTACAAAGAACATATTCTGTTTATAAGAGGAGAGCAGCGTCAAGTATCTTGGTACACAGAACATATTCTGTTTATAAGAGGAGAGCAGCGTCAGGCATCTTGGTACAAAGAACATATTCTGTTTATAAGAGGAGGAGAGCAGCGTCAAGTATCTTGGTACACAGAACATATTCTGTTTATAAGAGGAGGAGAGGAGCGTCAAGTATCTTGGTACACAGAACATATTCTGTTTATAAGAGGAGGAGAGCAGCGTCAAGTATCTTGGTACACAGAACATATTCTGTTTATAAGAGGAGGAGAGCAGCGTCAAGTATCTTGGTACAAAGAACATATTCTGTTTATAAGAGGAGGAGAGCAGCGTCAAGTATCTTGGTACACAGAACATATTCTGTTTATAAGAGGAGGAGAGGAGCGTCAAGCATCTTGGTACAAAAACATCATAGTACATATTCTACTGTTCTATTGTGCTTGCGATGATGTCAGAGGGGAAAAAACATTGGTGGTTGTTGTCATGACACTCCTGTGATGATCTGAAGGATCAAGTTACAGGAGGGTCCGCTCTACAGCGTGCTCTCTCTCCTAGCGGGGGAGAGCGGGAAGTCGGCTGTTTAATGGGCAGTCATAAAATACGCTGCCTCTATGCTGTGTAGTGTTCGAGATTGGAATGTAAACAGTGGAACACAGAGACCCTTGGGCAACAAAAGTTTGAATAATGAAACAATATTTCTATTTTTGAGAACGTGGGAATGGTCCGTGGATATTTAAGGGACAGTCATGTAGAGTGTGTTTCATTTGGTGATCTCATGAAGGACAAGAAACACACATAACTGTATCTCTTAAAGTGTACATTTACCAGCTGTCAGGTTCACATATAAATATTGTGAAACGTATGTGATTCAACAAGAAACTATTTGTGAAAATATGTAATGTGATGTTAACTTTCTATAGATTTTCATATAAAGTTTAACTAGTCAGTGGCCACACCCCCATGAGCCCAGACATAACATTAGGTGTCATAGAACCGCCCCTTCTTCCACAGAGTATAAAACCCACTATAAAACCCACTTCCTACTAAATGTACATTAAGTCAAAGAATGCCGGGACAGAGTCCCCATGTTGGAATGGCTACAACTCTATCGGCCATTACAACAGAAAATATGGAGCTGTCGCTACACGTTGAAATGGTTAGGAACTACAACTCTATAGGCCACGGACACCATCCAGCTGTAGTTTTGGCTACACAGCTGGAAATGGTTAAGAACTACAACTCTGGAGGCCCAGGAGACCAGACAGCGTGTAGTTTTGGCTACACAGCTGGAAATGGTTAAGAACTACAACTCTGGAGGCCCAGGAGACCAGACAGCGTGTAGTTTTGGCTACACAGCTGGAAATGGTTCAGCTCTGAGACTATCGATCACGACAGAATAAGAGCAAATCCTAAACGTGTAGTTACTGGTCTACAGCTGGAAATTACGTAAGTCTAGTACAAGAATACCAACAACCGTGGAAGCATCTATTCTATGCAATGACGATCTGTAGGCCTGATGTATCCATGACAACAGACACTATCCAGAGCCGCGGAGAAAGCTACGACCACGAAGGACATTGTGACTCCTAGGGAAGTTAACCAGAGACTCTCTGATGAACTGACTCTCCAGCAGACGGACCAGATTCCAACAGAGAAGACATTGTGACTTCTAGGGAAGTTAACCAGAGACTCTGATGAGTTGAGTCTCCAGCAGACGATTCCAACAGAGAAGACAACAACGACATACGGACGTAAATATAAACACATTGCAATTAGTTTCGAATGAACGGCCGTTCATGTGCAAAGGACTAGCATTTAAATGAATATAATTATCCACTGTGTGAAGGGAATCCATTTTGTCTTTCCCACTTTTCTCAGACCCTTTCGTCTTTCCTTTGTCCACCAAGCCTTCATTTCGTGATATAGCCATTTTTTTCTTTGTATCATGTAGTAACCCAAATATCTACTGTTTGTTTGTTTAAGTATTTCTGTGATTATTTAGTTATTTAGTAAATAAATAAATATTTAAGCCAATTTGTATATCGCTGATTCATCATTTAGGCTAGGGCTCTTGCAGATATCCATGGGTTTGCTACGTTCAGTAACGAGAACCGATGAGGTAATAGTAATTCATTAATAAGCGACAGTTTTCATAATCATATCTGAAGTGTCGATTCGGAAAATAGAGACTCGATACATTTTTCCCGTGGTGCCGCGACTTCCTAGTTAAATTAAAGTTTACATGATTAATTTAATCACGTAATAATAATTACACGTAGAGAATTGATTTGATGAAATAACAGCCTTCACATTTAATTATACGACATTGTTTTGAAGTAACGTCTTTGTTGTTGTAACATCGCAAATGGACGTGTCAGTTTCACCGCTACGCATTCCAGCTTTAAGTTTGGCGTTAACAGGACGTTTGTTGTCTTCGTCCTGCAAGCCTGTGACTGTGATCCTGATGGTTCCCTGAACGGGGGCATCTGTGACGGGCATGATGAGCCGTCCCTGGGCATGGTCGCTGGGCAGTGCCGCTGCAAGGACCATGTGGAGGGACCTCGCTGTGACAAATGCAAGTCTGGCTTCTTCGGCCTGAGTGCAGACCATCCTCTTGGCTGCCAAGGTGAGTGGAGAGGAGTAGGAGTATAGTCATGATTCAGTCATTTTGAGTGGTCTTTATGTTCAAGATTTTTTTTGCAATCTTTTGTTCAAAAGGTTTAGTTTCGTCAGTGCTATGAATAAACCTATGTATCATATTTTGTAGATATTTCTGTTCCCCTGTGCCCCCATAACTCCTGCTCTCCCCCCTCAGCCTGCCCCCATAACTCCTGCTCTCCCCCCTCAGCCTGCCCCCATAACTCCTGCTCTCCCCCCTCAGCCTGCCCCCATAACTCCTGCTCTCCCCCCTCAGCCTGTCCCATAATTCCTGCTCTCCCCCCTCAGCCTGTCCCATAACTCCTGCTCCCCCCCTCAGCCTGCCCCATAACTCCTGCTCTCCCCCCTCAGCCTGTCCCATAACTCCTGCTCTCCCCCCTCAGCCTGTCCCATAACTCCTGCTCTCCCCCCTCAGCCTGTCCCCTAACTCCTGCTCTCCCTCCTCAGCCTGTCCCATAACTCCTGCTCTCCCCCCTCAGCCTGTCCCATAACTCCTGCTCTCCCTCCTCAGCCTGCCAGTGTGACCCCAGGGGTACGGTGTCAGAGAGACCACCGTGTGACCCTGTGAGCGGGGGGACTGTTTCTGCCCCATAACTCCTGCTCTCCCCCCTCAGCCTGCCCCATAACTCCTGCTCTCCCCCCTCAGCCTGCCCCATAACTCCTGCTCTCCCCCCTCAGCCTGCCAGTGTGACCCCAGGGGTACGGTGTCAGAGAGACCACCGTGTGACCCTGTGAGCGGGGACTGTTTCTGCAAGCGCCAGGTCACCGGACGCAGCTGTGGCCAGTGTCTGGTAAGAGTCCATGAGAGCCTCCCTCTTCTAACCTTAACACTCACACTCTCTTCTCTTCCTCTCTCATTCTCACACTCTTCTCTTCCTCTCTCATTCTCACACTCTCTCTTCTCTTCCTCTCTCATTCTTACACTCTCTCTCTCTCTCTCTCTCCCTCTCTTTCTCTCTCTCTTGCTCTTTCTCACATACAGAATTCATAGGTGTTTCTGAGTGATTCACATCCCCCTATCACTCACCTAACTTCCTTGCCATGCCAGTAACAGTACCCAGAAATGTCTAAATTTAGACCAGGGATGTCAGACCTCTCCGGTTGGTGTGTTACAGCAGATCAAAAATGGTCAGCAGGCATTGGTCCTGATTGAGTGGATCCTGAGTTCTCAGAAGCTGCATATAGGCTTATTTTAAAGTCAAGAACGGACAACCACTATTTTCACCCATAACTTAAACTCTACCAGCCTGCACTTATACACTATGTTATTTTGATATACAGGATGTATTTACAGTAAGTCATTTTGATAGACAGGATGTATTTACAGTAAGTCATTTTGATAGACAGGATGTATTTACAGTAAGTCATTTTGATAGACAGGATGTAGTTACAGTATGTCATTTCGATAGACAGGATGTAGTTACAGTAAGTCATTTCGATAGACAGGATGTATTTACAGTAAGTCATTTTGATAGACAGGATGTATTTACAGTAAGTCATTTTGATAGACAGGATGTATTTACAGTAAGTCATTTTGATAGACAGGATGTATTTACAGTAAGTCATTTTGATAGACAGGATGTATTTACAGTAAGTCATTTTGATAGACAGGATGTAGTTACAGTAAGTCATTTTGATAGACAGGATGTATTTGGAGCTAGGAACACAGGGTTGATATACAGTGCCTTGCGAAAGTATTCGGCCCCCTTGAACTTTGCGACCTTTTGCCACATTTCAGGCTTCAAACATAAAGATATAAAACTGTATTTTTTTGTGAAGAATCAACAACAAGTGGGACACAATCATGAAGTGGAACGACATTTATTGGATATTTCAAACTTTTTTTAACAAATCAAAAACTGAAAAATTGGGCGTGCAAAATTATTCAGCCCCCTTAAGTTAATACTTTGTAGCGCCACCTTTTGGGGGCCGAATACTTTCGCAAGGCACTGTATCTGAGTCGCCATCTGTGACTCATATTCAAACCCATCAGCTGACATGTATGATCCAGTAACCCTGGCTGATGCAGAAGGTAGGTGGGAATGCAGTCTGTCTGGTGCTAACAGCTGTCTCTGCCTGTCTCCCACCCGCCCACAGCCAGAACACTGGGCACTGAGTCACGACCTGAATGGCTGCAGAGACTGTGACTGTGATGTGGGCGGAGCCACCGATAACCAGTGAGTGACATTGTGATCTGTTTCTGCATCACATACAATTAATAAAAAACAAAATGGCCTCTTAATGTATATCTCTACCAATGAATTTGATTCATGTTGTACAACTACAGGATTACTGAATAGACATTTTATCTGTCTTCCTCAGCTGTTCAATGGACAATGGGCAGTGTCGTTGTCGTAGTCATATGATGGGCCGTCAATGTACCCAGGTGGAGTCTGGGTACTTCTTCATGGCTCTGGACCACTATACCTACGAGGCTGAGCTGGCCATGCTGGGACAGGTAACTACTGCTGCTCCCTACACACAGAACAGACAGGGCTGTT